>NC_045698.1:22125522-22428552 GCF_009834535.1 Camelus ferus | reverse complement strand
TGGTGTGTGCAAAGTGGTTTCAAAGACAGAGACAAAAAAGTTAGGAGGTAGTATCTAGGAATGACAGCCCCACCTCATTCTGCCTGGCAAGGTACCGTGTGCTTCTAGATTACTGTAGACTAATATCAAACTTGTTTTTTCTCTCTCTCTTTTCTCTCAAACTATCCTGGACTCATTTTCAACCCCAAGAAGGCACAATCAGGTCATTTTTCAAGCTGTTGATAGTATCTGCCGAGAACATAAAAGAACTTGGACATCCTGTTGACTTATCAGAGCTAGTTTCCAGTTTGTACTCTTGTGACATGGTCTGTTTTTTTGGAATAACAGTTCATCAAAAACACTACAAAGATGCCCCAGAGAGAAGACAGATGAGCCTTGCACAGCAGTGGAGTACAGAAGAGGAACTCCCTTTACCTATAACAAAGTGCAAAGCAGCCTAAGAACACACATTTTCACCTCTGGTGGACAGCCAACCCCAGGGGCACGCTGGGTATCCATTCAAGGAGTCCTGTATGTGAGTTATAAAAGATAGCATTACCCCATCTGTTTGGTATGTGCCTTCTCTTTGCTGCGATTACAGAAGTTGTAAAATAAGTGAAATAATCTGTTTAAAAATCACCCGGCATAACCAATTACTCAACTAGGTGAGGTTTTGGGTTTGTATCCACCTGGGAAAAGGATAGACACATTAACATGATTGCTCATGCCCTTAAAAGTCTTTCTACAAGATTACTTGAAAGACAGATCATTCAACAGGTTGCAAATTCATTCTGATGACTTACGTTTATTGTAAAGGAATGCATACGAAAATACAGAATTTAGGAGAAGCAAGTGCTATCAACCTCTAACTATCGATTTTTTCTCCATTTTGCTCCATTCTACCAGCATTGCAGGATAAATTTCAATCAGGTGAACACATGGCACATTCATGATGAAAACGCTCTGCTAGAATTTTACATTGTTGTGAAACTAGACACAAACACCACCTAGGAGTTAACCCTTCCTGTGAGAGAGAAAGAAATATTCCGCCATCAAAATGTTAAGCCTGGTCATGGCTTATCGGCAGCACACAGGCTTCTAGGGTCGCTCTGCCTACAAAAAGGGAGACTCCAATTCACTATTTTTAGTTTTACAAAAATAAGCTGGTTAAACACAACAGCACCTATACTCAGACCAAGTGAACTGAACAGCCACAGCATTTTTTGTGGTAACTAGATATAGTGTGACTTAATCATTCCATGCAGGAAGATATTAATAAGGGAAAAAAGATGAGGATTCATGCAAGAGTTCTGGGAGCTAATGCACAGTATGGTGCCCAGAATTAACAATACTGTGTTACGTACTTGAAAAGCGCTAAGAGAGTAGATGTTAAATGCCCTCACCACACATGCACACAAAAGGTCATTATGTGAGGTGATGGACATGTTAACTAACATTGTTAGGCAATCATTTTGCAATATATGTGTATCAGATCATCGTGTACACCTTCAACTTAACACAATTATCAATTTTATCTCAATAAAGTCAGGAGCAAAAAAATGCTTGCTTAGTATGTTTACATGCAGCAAAATGGGAGGTGCCATGGAGGATGTGAAAGGTGTTTATGTACTCCAGCCCTGAGGCAAGAATGCACTATACGCTCTCAGGAAATTTTCAAGGCAAGGAACACAATCAAGGTCCAAGGGGACAAGAGAGACATTTAAATACCTAAATAAAAATATCAAGCCACTTCTCACACAATGTCTCATTTAATCCTCACAACCCTTAAAGGTGGGTATTAATATCCCAGGTTACATCAATTGTACAAGGTCATGATGTGGAAAGTGCTGAATTCAGCCCAGATCTACTTGACTACCAAGCCCACAGCCTTAGCTGCTGTGCCATTTGCTTTACACCTTGCAAGGGAGCAGGTTCTCCTAAATCAGAGCGCGGTGCCCAAGGGGACCGCCATGAAGTTTCTCCTACCTTCTTTAAGTCTTCCATCCTCTGCAGCTGACCCATTTGGAAAAATGGTCTTGACAAAAATCCCCATCTGTCCTCGAATGCAGTCTCGACCGCCAGCAATGCTAAAGCCAAGGCCCTACACGCAAACCAGATGGGGGTCCAGATTGTTACTGAAGTATTTAACTGAGGGCATCAGTCCCTGGGGCTCTATTTCACTGAAGGCGCCCTTCCCATTGTAGTATTTAACGGTCCTTCCCAACCAGGTTCGGAGTTAAGCTAACTAGCTGTAAAGTCAACTTTGTGTTCCCTTCACCATTTCCCTCCTCAGATCCATTTGCATTATGCTAGCTATGCATTACGTTAAAAGGAGAAAGTTCTGGGTAAACAAATGAAATTGCCAATGTTTGACAACCTATGACCTCCAAAGATGCCAATTTCACACAGGTCAACTAACAGCTCATGAAAGTCATTTCATGCTATGCAGGTGCCATATTTGTTTTATTCTTTTGTTTCAGTCTTTCCAGTTTGTATAATATCAAAATGAGCATTTTGATATTTGTGTAATATCAAATTATTTGTATTCTTCTTCTTATGATAATGGCAATACCATGAGATTCATTCAAAAGGATAGCTGAGAGTCTTCCCTGAAGCTGCAGGGTCTGATTTTCTTTCAATAATGGTAAAAGTTGGGGCCTTCACTTCATCTTTGATTCTGCCCTAGCTGGCAGGTGGTGACTCCTTAAATCATAAGGGCAAAAAGGGTAGGACAAGGTCACTTGGAGGCCACAGGAGAGCATGCCAGGGAATCCACTCAGATCCACCCAAAGGCCACTTAATCTGTTCTTCTTCATACTTCTCACTTTTTTTTTCATGTAAAAGCAACAACACTAAAAAGTAAGCATTTCACAAATATATGCTAACGTTTACCTGGAGAGTAAAATGGTGCACAGAAAAGCGCTCACCTTGCCTTTTTCTTTGTACAGCCCAATAATAGAGATGACCGATGGCCGAATGAGTCTCCAAGGAGATTCCACCTGAGTAGCGCTTAGCGAGCGGGTGGACTTCTTCACAATGTGGTATTCCTAAAAGCCAGCACATGGCAAGGTCAGGGACGGACTCACTTATCCTGCTGTGGTCTCTGACATAAAAATACACTCAGATTTGGAAAATCTCAGTGGTCTTTTGTGTTAGCCGTTTTGCTCGGGTCTATCTGGTCCAGAGGCTTAAGTAAAGTTTACTATAAAGAACACTGAGGGAGTAGCCCCTCCTTCGATTGACCCCCGTGCCTTCTTCCTCCACATCAAGAACTGCTTGGAGACCACCTGGTGCTGCTCTTCTCTCAACCCCACTCCGCACACCCTACTTCTTGCTTCCGCGAGTGGAGTTAGGAACCAGAAACCAAGGGGCCTCACAGATGCAGAATGATCATCCTCTGGTCAGGTTCTCCCTTGGAAGTCACCCGTGCCCCCCATCCCAAATTCATAACCATGGTTAGAAAGTATCTCACCATTTTAAGCTTAATTCACTCACTCAAAACTTAGTAAGCCTTTGTTTTTTCTAAAACCCAAACCACAAACCCAGACAACTGTTATTCTATATTAAAAAAAAAATCCCGCTGAGAAACTGCAGGAGCTTCAGTTCTAATCCCTCACATTTGGAAAATAAAATACTTTCCCACAAGCCACACTTTCCCTCTCTGGCACGCAGCGGCTCAAAAACCTCAACTGCTTTTTCCTGCTCCTCACCCGCCATGTACATGTGTGTTAGCAGGGGGCACTATTTATAACACAAACAAGAGAGTGAATGAATGAAGTACTAAAGCTCTGCTATAGCCTAGCTCCCGGTTACTCTTCCTTGAATGTACATTTCTCAAATGACACAGATATTCTCACATAAATTTTAAAAAAAGTCACTTCATGTTTAATATGAGAAAAGAGACACCAGAAAATAGTTTTTACCCTTAATTAGTATAGTTTACATTCAAAGGTAGAAAAGAGATGTCTGCTAATAATATTTTGGTATTCCTGGCAGCTTAGAACAATTATATTTGCAGTTTTACAAAATTATCTGTCAGCCACTTTGGCCTCCCAGACTCTGATTCATTAAAAAGATGATGTTGGTTTGGCAAGGTTATTACCCTTACCAAAACCGTCATGGAGATGGCCAGACACAGCCCGTGGGTTTGCAACCCGTGAATACAGAGGTTCATGTGTAGACTCATAAGGAAACTCCTCCTCTGAGCTCGAGTCTCCAGCAGCACCTCATTTCATCTTTCCTTTGGGAACCAAGGGGAACCAGAGGCCCGCATGCTTCACTGTTCTCTTGAAAAGAGTTTCCGGGGTCCCACTGCACTTTCCAGACCTCTGTTGTCCAATATGGCAGCCACGAGCCACCTGTGGCTATCTATATTTAAGTTAAGATGAATTCAAGTAAAAAATGCACTCCTCAGTCCCACTGGCCACGTTTCATGTGCTTTATAGACACAGGTGGCTGCCCTATTGGGCAACACAGGCATAACACATTTCCATCACTGCAGAGAGATTTCTTGGATAGCTCTATTCTAGACAATACTCAGTGCAAGGAGAGAGAAAAGGAAAAAAAAAAAAAAAAGAAAAGAAAAGTTGAATCCTGGGAGGAAAAGAAAAGGCAGAAAATAAGAAGAGAAGACAAGAGAAAGAACACTCTGAAGAGGAAAAAAAAGAGTTTCTTTTTAAAAAATCTTCACTAGCCTGTGCTTCCTGGTTCCTGGGAGCCTGGTTAGAAATAGATATTTCTGGGCTATAAACAGTGTTAGATTCCCTCAGCAGGTCAGTTAGGAAATCACCTCAATGCCGGGCATCCTTGGCCATGGTGGCAGCAAGCCCCCTCTCATCTTCGCACTAACTGAACTAACTCAAACAGTCTGACAACGTGGCTCTCCTACGACTTCCTGATCTTTCCCCGACTTTGCTGCTCCAAATGGATCTTTCTGGGCAGGCCACAGACCTGCCTCCAGACACGGGTCTGGAGGAGCTTTAACCAGACCCCGTGCAAGTTCTTTGCTCTGCTTTTTCTCCAAGCTCCAGCTCTTGAGTTGCCCTTACGTGGATTCAACACGAGTTATCTCCAACAGCAACTGCCTGTGAAACGTGGACACTTTTAAACCGTGTTGGTCAGGTCAAACGTCCTCCACAGTGATTCTGGCATCTCACTTTGAGAAAAATACTCGACCGCTTTGAGACTCAGCTCTCTTATCTGTGAAAGATGATACACCAAAAGCAAGGGCCCAATCCAGAGGCCCAAACCAGGTCTTTCAGAACTCAAGAGTCTCCAAGCACCTACAGGTGTCCCTGTTGCCACACCCTCCTCCCCATCCCTGCTTCATTGTGGGCCTGGGGACAAGATGCCAGTGACTCTTCTTGAGCCCTCTGGCTGATGGCACCAGGACTCGAAAAACACTCCTCGAGTTCCCCAGACACTGAGCCTGCCTCCAGCTTGGTCCTGAGACGTCCACCTGGCTGTGACGGGGCTGAGGGTGATGTCACTGAGGAGCTCCTGGGCAGGGTGATGGAGCCCCAAGCTCTCCTGGGGACAGAACATGCACATCACCCCTACCTCACCCGTCTCTGCAGCCTCCCTGACCTGGGCTGTCCGAGTCATTACTGTGTAACAGGGAGACCCCAGGCACGGCGCGCACGTGCACACACATTCCCTCCCTCTCTTGCACGTCCCCACACCCACCCGCCACCGGCTATGCTGACACGTGACACACCCACTAAACGAGATGGTGGTTCACCACAGACCGTGAGGCGCCGTTGTCTCCTGGCAGTTGAGAGCCGCTCTCGTTTCCAAAACACACAGTAGGAAGAGGATCAAGATTTTGAACTCCGACAAGGGATTTTTTTCCTTCTCTACTATTTTCACATCTTAGGCTGCCTTCCTTTTAGCCTCCCCAGCTAGACCTCACTGACAGTACTCTATCTCTACACCCAAATGCCCCTGGCCCCCGCAGAAGGGAAGTTCTTCAGGACACTGAAGCTCCTGCTGGTCTCTGAAAGAATCAAAGAAAACCTAGGGACCCAGGGCTGGTAACATGCTCTTCGTCCCTAACCAAGTAACTGAGCCTGGAAAAAAAAAGCAGGGGGCCCCACGGCCCTGCCTACCTGTGCTGTGCTCGTGGAGTCCAGCAGCTGGGGAAGGGAGTGCTTCCGGCCGTCTCGGGACACCTCCAGCATCCTGGCCCGGGGGTCCCCGTTCCGCACCATCAGCTCATTGTATTCTTCAACAGACTCTAGACGGTGTACACCCCCTTGAAACAACAGAGGGAAAACGTGACTGGATACAGAATGGAAAGAATCTAAAGAGCATACACAGGTGTCATCTCAGTGCCTTTACACCCACATTCACGGTCTCTGAGAAGGCCAGGTGTCCAGTGCTTTCACAGCGCCCAGCTCACCGCGGTCTACCATCCAGCTCTGCATAAGCTAGATGTGTGTTGAGGCCATAGTGCCAGACTACGAAGAAAGCGCTCATTTTTGAAGTGACCAGCTTGGATAAAGGGCAATGTTTATGTTTCATCCAAGTAAGATGGAGCTGTGGTTGATAAGGTAATAAACAACAGAGCGAATGCGTTCAGCAGATGCCTCTCTAGTGATGGAGGACTGTCACTCTGTGGGTGGTACTGTTCCATTGTTGGGGCAGCTGCTTTTTTTCATGTGTCGTAATGACTTTTTCAGTAAACTTTTAAAGTATAACAACTTACAGAAATGTGCACAAATCATTAAGGGTCCATTCAGTTCCATGAAATTTCACCAAGTGAACATGCCAATAACCAACATCCAGACTAAGAAACAGAATCGTACCAGGTCCCCAAATCCCCTTTTATGCCATTAACCACCCCCCACCCAAGGTTAACCATTATCTGACATCACTGATTACTTTTGCCTATTTTCAAACAAGTGAACGCACGCAGTAAGTTCGTTCTTTGTATCTGGCTCCTTGTTCTTAGTTTTGTGAGTGAAATTCTGCCATGTTATTGCATGCCCATAGTTTGTTCATGCCATTTCTGCATACTATTTTATTGTATAAACACATAACAACTTATTTATACATTCTATGCCTGAGGGACAACTGATTTGTTTCCAACTTTAGATCTAGAATAAGGGTCTGCAAACTTTTTTCTGTAAAGGCCAGATAGTAAATGTTTCAGGCTTTTATGGGTTACAAATGTCTCAGTCACACATTCTTTAAAAAAATTTTTTTATAATGCACTAGAAAGGTAGAAAGCCTTTCTATCTCTGGGCCATACAAATACAGCTGTGGGCAGTGGTTTGCTGACCCCTGATCTATACTGTCATTGGACATCCCATGCATGTCGTATCTGCTGCATGTACCTAGGAGGGGAGGGGCTGGGTTCCAGGTATGTGTTCACCATCACCACGTGGTATCACCAGGGTGCGTGAGTGCTAGTTTTATTGCATCCTTGTCATGCTTGGCAGTATCAGTCTTTTTAATTATAGCCATTCTGGCGGATATATATTGGTATTTCACTGTGTCTCACTGATGACTAATGAGATTGAGCTTCTTCTCAAATATTCAGGGCTGTTTTTCTTTTGTAAAGTTGTAAAGAGGCTGTTCAAGCCTTTTGCTCATTTCCTTTACTGGGTTTCTCTCTGTTAATTTAGTTTTTTTTTTTTTAAATTGTTAATATATTTTGGATGTGAGTCCTTCATGGCATCTATGTACTGCAAATATCTTCTCCATGCCTGTGACTTGACTTCTCACTCTCTCAATGGTATTTTTTGATGAACAGAAGCTCATAATTCTAATGTGGAATATATCACACTCTCCCTTTACAGTTAGTACTCTTGTGTCTTAAACTATTACAGTAAAGATTTTTAAAGGGATCTTTATCAATACCTAGTTTTTGAGACACTATTTTAAAATTAAATAATTTGAGGGAATTTAATCTTTTAAAATTTATTTATTTTTTGTTGACATATAGTTGATATATCATATAAATTACAGCTGTACAATATAGTGATTCACAATTTTTAGGTCTTTTTTTCCCTTTCTTCTTTTTGTTCTCTTCTCTTGTGATGTGATGACTATCTTTAGCATTATGTTTGGATTCCTTTCTCTTTTTTGTGTGTGTACATCTATTATCGACTTTTGGTTTGCGGTTACCATGAGGTTTTGGTATAGCAGTCTATATACATGTATGACTACACACATACACACACACACACATATATACACACACACACAGGATTGTTTTAAGTTGCTGATCTCTTAATTTCAAATGCATTTTAGACACCCTGCATTTGTATTCTCCCCTCACACTTACTGGTTTTGATAACATATTTTACATCTAATTATTTTGTGTATCGTTTAACTGCTTATTGTGGGTAGATGATTTTACTATTGCAATTAAGCTCTGCTGGCCTTTAAAACCAAATGCTCTTGGGGCTCTTTCTCCTGATGCTGGAACCTCGGGCTGGGCAGCCGGACGTGGGGCTCAGAACTCTCACGCCTCTGCCACTTAATTATTCTCCAGTGTGTGGGTTGCCTATCCAAGGGGTATGAAGCTCGATTATATCACAAGCACACCCCTCCTACCATCTCGCTGTAGTTCCCTCTTTATGTTTCCAGTTGAAGAAGGTCTTTTTTGGTAGGTTCCAGTCTTTCTTTATCGATGGTTGTTTAGCAGTCAGTTGTGTGATTCACAATTTTTAAAGTTTACTCCATTTATAGTTATTATGAAATATTTGCTGTATTACCCGTGTTGTATAATATATCCTTGTAGCTTACTTACACCTAATAGTTTGTACCCCTTAATCCCTTAACTCCTATATTCTTTATCAGTTCATCTGTTGAGGGACACTTAGGTTGCTTCCATATCTTGGCAATTGTAAACAATGTTGCTCAGAACTTTGGGGTGCATTTATACTTTCTTTTTTTTTTAACATTTTTTATTGATTTATAATCATTTTACAATGTGTCAAATTCCAGTGTTCAGCACAATTTTTCAGTCATTCATGGACATACACACACTCATTGTCACATTTTTTTCTCTGTGAGTTATCATAACATTTTGTGTATATTTCCCTGTGCTATACAGTGTAATCTTGTTTATCTATTCTACAGTTTTGAAATCCCAGGCTATCCCTTCCCACCCTCCACCCCCCCGTAACCACAAGTCTGTATTCTCTGTCTGTGAGTCTATTTCTGTCCTGTATTTACGCTTTGTTTTTGTTTGTTTGTTTTTGTTTTTGTTTTTTAGATTCCACATATGATCGATCTCATATGGTATTTTTCTTTCTCTTTCTGGCTTACTTCACTTAGAATGACATTCTCCAGGAGCATCCATGTTGCTGCAAATGGCATTATGTTGTCGGTTTTTATGGCTGAGTAGTATTCCATTGTATAAATATACCACTTCTTCTTTATCCAGTCACCTGTTGATGGACATTTAGGCTGTTTCCATGTTTTGGCTATTGTAAATAGTGCTGCTATGAACATTGGGGTGCAGGTGTCATCCTGAAGTAGATTTCCTTCTGGATACAAGCCCAGGAGTGGGATTCCTGGGTCATATGGTAAGTCTATTCCTAGTCTTTTGAGGAATCTCCACACTGTTTTCCATAGTGGCTGCATCAAACTGCATTCCCACCAGCAGTGTAGGAGGGTTCCCCTTTCTCCACAGCCTCTCCAGCATTTGTCATTTGTGGATTTTTGAATGACGGCCATTCTGACTGGTGTGAGGTGATACCTCATTGTAGTTTTGATTTGCATTTCTCTGATAATTAGTGATATTGAGCATTTTTTCATGTGCTTTTTGATCATTTGTATGTCTTCCTTGGAGAATTGCTTGTTTAGGTCTTCTGCCCATTTTTGGATTGGGTTGTTTATTTTTTTCTTATTGAGTCGTATGAGCTGCTTATATATTCTGGAGATCAAGCCTTTGTCAGTTTCACTTGCAAAAATTTTCTCCCATTCCGTAGGTTTTCTTCTTGCTTTACTTCTGGTTTCCTTTGCTGTGCAGAAGCTTGTAAGTTTCATTAGGTCCCATTTGTTTATTCTTGCGAATTAGAGTTTTTGGGGTTTTTTTTCAGATGTATACCTAGGAGTG
The DNA here is from genome assembly GCF_009834535.1 of Camelus ferus. NCBI lineage: Eukaryota > Metazoa > Chordata > Mammalia > Artiodactyla > Camelidae > Camelus > Camelus ferus. The sequence goes on along the minus strand of NC_045698.1, from coordinate 22,418,501 downwards.
GGAGAGTGGAATTGCTGGGTCATGTGGTAATCCTATTTTTAATTTTTTTTTTAATCTGTAAGTATTTTATTCCATTTTCAAAAGATACTCTCACTGGGCATAGGATTCTAGATCAATTCATTTTTTAGCCCTTTAAAATGTTATATATTGCCTTCTTGCTTACATTTTTCTGAAAAGAAGTCAGCAAACCTTCATTTTGTTACTACCCTGTATATAATTTCTCCTCTAGTTGCCCTATTTTTAATTTTTTGAGAAACCTCCATACTGTTTTCTACAGTGGTGGCAGCAATTTACATTCCCACCAATAGTGTACGAGGGTTTAAGGGACTTTAATCTTAAATGATGGATCAATTACATTGAATATAACTATAATCACATTACAACGTTTACATTATACACCATATATGTGTATATGCATGTATATATACACGTTTGTGTATAAAGCTATATATACATATAGATTCTTTGAACTGTCAAAATATCCTAGACTATGTAATGTTTCATTTGATGACCTAAAATTTCAATTTATTTAAAAATATCTCAGGAAGTTTTTCATGGAATAAAACAAGATGATTTTGTACTCTTTTAAAAACGATCTATTGATGAGCTTTTAATAATGATGGAAAGTTAGAGTAGCGCTGATACAGTTATATTACAATGGACATCACTAAAGGTTTGGTTTCTCAAAAATTACTTATATTTGTGATACAAATTGCAGGTTTTCAAACACTTGAAATTCCTTTGCAATCAAAGAAAAACTTTCATTTAAAAAGATCACAAACCTAAAGCATTAACATGGATAAATCAAAAATACCAAAATTGAAAGGGAAACTTGCTGGCAAAATAGGAGGTGTGAAGTAAAGAAAACTGGTTAGAACGTTAGGAAAAATGTTCCATGAAATCGCGTTAGTCATTTTGGGGCCAGACTGGGCAAAACCTGAGCGGAAATGGCTGGAACCTCTTTACAGAACCTCCTTAATAATTCATGACTTAATAATTCACAACCAGTTGATCTATCTTGGCATGCTTACTCATCTGAAAAAGATTTATTAGAAGAAAATTCCTTTTGAGCTGACAGGGAAGCACTTGCCATCAACAGAAGAGAAACCACATACGGTAGTGTCTGTAGATAATATGCTGATATGTGAATACCAGAGTGACTCACTTTAAGAAAATATGAAATAGATACCCAAGTTTACAGGACAGAGAAATTAGGAGCTGATCACATTAAAATCTCCTGTATTCAAATGTCTTTAGACTGAACATATTTCACAGCACTGAATGAAGAACCAATTCCTTAAGCCTGTTTAACGTGCCTCCAAATTACTTTTCCAGTCTTATCTCCCACTACTCTGCTGCATGAATTCATTGCTCTAGCCTGCTGATTCTCAAAGGAGAGGTTCCATCCTCCATCGGCATCCTTTCCAAAACTGGGGAGCGTATAAATATCTCTTGACGTTTTACCCAACTTTGCCCGCACCATCACCTCCCATGCCAAGTCTCCTTCCCCCTAATCTCTCTGCTGGGTTGAATCATTGCTACTATTAGATTACTGGATCTTTCAAATAGACGAGGAGGAAAAACAGTTGCCAAAAACTTCTCTAACCAATTCTTTTCCCATTGTCCCTAAATCTTTCTCATGCATTTTATCCCAAGTCTAGACCACTATTTTCCGCCGCAGGTGTTCCACCAAGTCCTGTCAACATACTGGCCTTCCTTTATCTTGCATCCTCTGGATGGCTTTCCCCAGCACCACGACCCAGAGAGACTCCCAAACTCTGTACCTCTTAAGCGTGTCTTATCATCACGTACAAGTTCTTGAGAATCTTCCTGTCTGAACCCATTCAAACATCTTCCCCTCTTGAGAGGGAAAGAGAACAATGATAATGAAAATGGAAATGACAGTGATGAGCATGATATTAATGATGACAGTGGTAACGACGGTGGCAGCCACTACGTCGTGAGGGCCCCTTGCTGCCACATCTTGGAATGGTTGCACCATGTGCATTCTCTCAACTGGATCTTTCAACAAATGCCGGCACTTAGAAGGCACCCACACTGATTTGCAGAATAAAGTTACATTATAAAGCCTCATCTTACAGATGAAAAAAACAGAGACCCAGAGAAGTCAAGTCACATGTCCCAGGTCACACAACCAGTAGTGGCAGAGTTAGGAATTGAACATGGTTCTTCCTGACTTCATGCATGTGCTTCTTCTGCTATATGTCCTTGTTATGGCATTGGATATGGGAAAAATATAGGAACAGAGGGTGGCATCCATTTGTGGCAAAGAGTAGCCAGTTCTGGATTTACTACGGAGCTGAATGTCCTGCATGTTCAAAACTAATAGTATGAACACAGAGAATCATGGACCTGGGAGGTTGTCAGTAATGTCCCCCTCCCCACATCTATATCTGTAAAGCCCCACACTGGGGAATGGGATTCCTTCTAAGATCCACAGGAAGCTAAGGGGTGGGCAGGAAGAATTCTGCTTGGAAGGCAGTTCTTTTTGCTGACTGAATGAGTGACCTTTGGGATCCCCTTAACTTCTCTGTTCTCACTCATAAAATGAGGAATGTGATAGCACTGGTTTCAAAGGTCCCTGTACTTCCCCAGAGCTCTATGACCCTCCCCTGGGAACAGTCTATAAGGTGCCAATCAGACAGCTGACCTAAAGATCTCCTCCCCTCCCCCCTCTCCCCACCCCTGCGACCCCACCCCAAACACACACAGGATTTAGATGCATTTCTCTCAGCCCTGCCTCAGGGCTGAAGGGGAGCTGGTCATTATCTCCATGGGAGGACCATTAGCATGAGCCCCCCTGCAAGACTTAAGTAGCTTCTGATTGTCACGTTGCTTTTCGTGGCAGACCCACATCCTAACACTCAGACACTACCTAATTAGTCTGAGTTACGAATACAAAGCCGTTCATTTTGTTACCCAGGGTTTTTTGTTTTTGTTTTTGTTTTTGTTTTTTAAAGTGGATGTATTCTATGGTCCTAAACTTGCCACCTTACCTGAGAATAGTAGAGGGGCAGGCAATGTGGGCGGGGGTGCTCTTGGCTGGCAGCCACAGACATCACCCCTCCAATGATTTTGGAGGCAGGAAGATGCAACTGACATTTTGGGGGGTGGTAACACCATGCTTTGCACTAGGTGCTTTTCCATGTGTTTTTTGTTTGTTTTAATCTGCTCAGCCTTTCAAAGTCAGGACTGTCATAGTTCCTTTTTTAGGTGAGGGAGTGGAAGTTTAGGAAGGTTAAATAACCAGCTCAAGGGCTGAAGAGTAAACTGGATTCTGCTTTTCCTGCTAGACCAGAGGTCTTTTCCAGGTGGGAACCAGGGCTGATGTCTCCATGAGACCAACAGACACAGTGCTGAGGGCCCCTGCCACTTTTCAGGGCCCGCAGAAATACTTTAATTTTTTTTTTAATTCAGAAGAAAAAAATGAACATAATAGTAATGAATAGATCATAATTAATCCAGCTTGTGTATTTATAGCAATGCAACTATAAAATATAATTTTTAGTTTTCTTTTTTTCCTTTTTCCCAGTCGAAAGAGCCTGTCTAGGAAAAAGTGCCTCAGACCATGAAAGTCACAATGGGTCCCCACACACAGCCTCAGACTCTCTCAGGGCCAAGGCCAGCTGCTCTGAGGATACACCCAGGAAATGTCAAATCTATTTATTGCAAAAGATAAACTCCACCCCAATTCCATCCCATTTCCCCTCCTGTTTAGTTGAGATGCAGATTTGATGTTAAATAAATAGCTATTTGCCCCATGTTCTGATGGACCACCAAGGGTTTAGGGGAGAGGTATGCTTGCTGGGAAGACAGGCCACCAGGAATATCTTACCATGAAAGGGTCACCTTAAGCCCTGTTGAAGTAAATGAATCAAACACAACAGGAGACTTAAGTTTAAGCAGAGACAAACAGAGATGTTGACATCACTTCTTTATGACTCAGATGAAAATACTCATGTGGGCAGCCAGGCTGAAGGCAGTTGTTATGCCCGGGGCATGTACCATTAAAAGAGAGAACAATTTTGAGGTTTTAAGAAAAAAAAAAAAAGAGCTCATCCTGCTAATGACTTAATCTTCCCACTCCTGAGGCTGGATGCTCATTTTCAGGCAGGCGTATTAGGCAGAGTCCACTTACCTGAAAGACGACTCTTGAGCTTCATTTTACTGCTGCCCTGCTTGGGACTTTCCAAGTTCCCCTTGGATTCCTCGGGGCCACATGCATCCTGGGGCTCCTCCGTCCCAGGCATCTGAAATGCAGAGAGCCCAGAGCTGACGGGAGAGGCTGGCTGTGATCACTGATGCCATCCTCAAGGCTCAAGGTACAGCAGTATAAGTGTCATATGAGGAAAAAGTCTCATAGGATCAAAGCACAGCCCTTCAGATAACCTGGAACCACACAGCCTCATGTTGACAAGTTCCTCCTCAGCACCCATCTGACCAGCATCTCACCATGCAGCACAGGACCAGGGAGGTTTCAAACTGGAAAGGGCCCGAGGGGCTGTTTTGTCTCTTGAGAGAGCATGTGGTTCAAGGTCACCCAGGTGGTCACAAAGCCACAGCTAGAGTTCAGGTCTCCTGACTGGTGGGTCAGTGCTTTTCCCTACAGTGCAAGCTGCAACAATATTATAACCAGAAATCTAAATTCAAATCTAAGATTCTTAAAATACAGTAAAGCTCCAGAGCCTGGCTAGCATGAGACTCTTAAAATACAGTAAAGCTTTGATTTTTAACTACAACCAAATAACTACATGAGCTACATGTAACCGAATAACTACACTCCTGGGTCACTAGATATTCCATGTGTTATACTCCTGTTAAAAAGAAACATCAAGTCCAAAATGGAGTCACTTGTGCTAAGCTCCACTAAGACTTCATACCTAAAGTAACTGCAGTTTCAGACTCTCCTACGAGTAGAATTTTAAACCGGTCGATTTGGAATCTCCTTGTCAGTGAGGTAATATGCCTCAAATCCCCTGTTTTCTCTAAGGGACAGTAACCTTGTCTGAAATAATCTGATATCAAGCAAGACCCTGTGGGGTCCTCCCTGTTATGAATCTTTCTGGGTCTCCCATTTCTGGTTTGTAGGAAATAGACTTCATTCAGTCTCCTGGAGCTTCCCTGCATTCCAAAGGACAGATTCAGACAGTTGCTAATCAGGGAAAGGAGGGAATGGGAGGAGCAATCAAGAAACAATAGTGCAGCCTTGGGGCAGGGTCCCAGTTGTTTCTCAAGGAATATATACAACTATTCCTCAGTTCCTCTGCAAGAACTAAGGTCCCCCAACCCCTCCCTGCCTCTTGTTTATGGAAAAGTTGAAATCTCCCAGGCCTTAGATGGCTTTTTTTCTGGGAGACACTGTGTTCACTAGATTGCGGGTATTCTCTTTAAAAGCAACTTTCCTTTTTGTTATCAAGACTGTTGCCCCCAGGATCATACCCCTGCCCCTCCCTCAAATAGAAACCAATTTCTCTTATCTAAGTCTCAGGGGGCAGCTGGAAAGAGAAACAAGAACTGATTAGAACCTGCGAGAAGCCCAAGATGGTGGAGGATTTGACTTCCAGTGGACCCTAAGCCTCATTATACAGTCATTATAATACATTAGCATGCTAAGTGACACACCCACCAGCACCCGGACAGCTGATTGCCATGACAACAGTCAGAAAAGTCCATATAAGGACGGAAAAGAAAGGCAATTGGCTCCAGCACACCTGGAATGAGGATATGATGCTGGAAGCTTGCCATAGAAGTCCACATGACCTGCCCAGGGCTGGAGCTGCCTCTACCAGCCATCTTGGCTGACAGTTCCCCCTCGAGCCCCTTTCTTTCCTTTTCCTCTTCTGAGCAATAAAAAAACCATGCCCTTTGTCCCTCTGCCTCTGCTGCAAATTCCTTCACAGCCAGTGGCAAGGACCCACACTTTTATGGGCTCCCTAGTTTAGGGGTCTCTCTACCTGCTAACAGATCTATTCTTGTAACTTCCTTGTCCCACCCTCTTTCTTCCTATAAAACCTTCCATTTTGTACAACTCCTTGGAGTGCCTTTCTGCTTTCTAGACAAGATGCTGCCTAATGCTTGAATCCCTGAATAAAGCCAATTAGATCTTCAAATTTACTCAGTTGAATTTTGTTTTTAACACTCCTGAGTACTGATTAAACACCTTCCAGAATCAAGCACCACCCAGGACACACAGAGGCATCTACATAGTCAGCCTACACACCTGTAAGTTGTGTGTCTACATTATCAGACCCCAAGAGGTGATGTAGAAAGACTGACCCCAAAACCCTCCATCTGAGAGAGCCCAACATGCTAAGAAGAGCTATGCTTATTAGAGAGGAGAAAGAGATGCAAGCACTTAAGAATGTTTATATAATTATCTGGGGAGTAAATTTACATGCACAAAACTTAGGAGATACATCAAACAAATAAGCTCTCTCATTTGAATTTTTCTTGAGATTCTAGATTAAAAAAGTCATATTAATTAAAATAGACAAGATTCATACTAAGGAACATGTATTACTTTAAAAAGACACAGAAGATTTCCTTTATCACTTAGCAGCCATTGGAAAGTCATGTACTTATAATGTAAAAAAAAAAAAACCCTGAATTTTAACAGATAATAAAAATTATACATTATATATCAAATTCAGTTTATGCAAATGTATAAAGCAAGCAGAAGAGTAATCTCCCAGCTTTTAAAAGAGGTAACTGTTTACACCTAAATCTTACATGTAACGTAAAAGATTTCGAAGATTTCCCCCATCCCCCTCAAGTTCAAGTATCTTTCTGGATGAGACGGAAAGAATAAAAGAAATGGTCTGAGAAATGAGCAGATGTAGGCAAATTGAGGAAGAGGCATTGGGAAAACAAATTAATCTTGATATATAATACCGAGATAAATTTGGTGAATTCCTACCACAATGTCAGGGATTGGCAGGTCTCCAGGTTTAAATTAGGAATTAAAGGCAAGAACAGAACTCTGAGCGTGATTTTAGAGATTCTCTAGAAGGACATCTTTCTCGACACCAAATTGGGACATCACTTTATACACAGTGCAAAGAAGCCTCTTGGAGACACGCCAGGGATCGGGCACAGAAGGAGACGTGCAAATAGAACTCATCCAGGGAGAAGCCTCAGGGCCTTCCCTCTGCTTGGCTTAAAAACTTTATGGAAAGAATCTGTCTCCAGACTGTAAACAGTAATTACTGGAGACGGAGTTACATTCCTGGTTCTTTCTGGTTACACTACCTGACCCAGGCTCCCAGAGAAAGGTATTCCTTGGTTTGCAAGCCATTGCCTCCCCCGGTGCCCATGACGTGGGTGGCTTATTACACAGTGGCTGAGTCTCAAACCATCAGAAAGGCTGACTGAGAAGCTCACACCAAGGGAGGGAAACAATCCCAACCGACTGCTTCTGGACCTACGAGGTTTCCTCCTCCCCCTCCCTACTCCAGTTTTCCAGTACAGCCCCAGAGTTGCATACACTCTCAGAAGACTCACAGAAGGAAAGGGACCTGCCCGAGGCTGCTCAACTCATGACAGGCAAGGCTGCGACTTCACATTCAGTCTCTGGATTCCCAGCTTCATGTATTACCATGATATTTCCCTCCTCCAACCGAAGATGCTTTTCAATTAAGTTAATACTCCGGATGATCAATACTGTGCCACAGAGTTTTTCACCTCAAATTTTTTGCATTTAATTTTCACAGCAAACATGACAGATGAGGAAATATGACTGAGACCCTAAAGTAACACCCTTGTTTATAACACATATCCAGGATCTAGAGTAGACTGTATGTGACGAGAGTACAAAACGAGTGGTGTAGCTTTATAGGAGCTTTAAACGCACTAGGTCGAATCTGAAAATGTTTATGATGCAAACACAAATGATGTGAACTCTTCCTGATTTTCAGAATCTGAAAGAGGTGGTTTAGAGGAAAGAACCACAGCCTTAAGAAACAGGGTTTTCTTTGTTTTAAATCCTTAAATGTACCAAAGAATGAAGTGAGATTTGGATTCTATGATCTATAAAATACCAAAAGAAATTTTATGCTAAACATGGTGTATATAATATAACTACTGAAAGCCTGTAGCTAAAAGCTAAAATCAATCAGAATGACCCAGAGATATCTCATAGGGTTGCAGAAGACACATGGATGAGCTAAAGGCAGAGGTGAAATCTTATTTCACAACCCCCTGTTAGCATAAGGTTCTGGATTTAAATGAAACCATTTCCTCTTGTAACAAAACAAAACAAAACAAAAACCAGTCTGTTATGGTTTTAGGTAGCTTGTAACTCAATGAACAGGAAGTAGGTTGCTTAGATACATTAGTTCCAGATATTTCGGGAAGTAGCAACACACAAAGTACAATTTTGATAACAATGAACCTCTCTTTAGTCTTATGACTATTGCCTGAAAATGTCCACACTCTAAGAAAGTCCCTTGGCTGTATTCCCCCCCCCCCCCCCCGATGCACAGAACAAATTAAACTGTTCTGGAAATGATGCCATTTTAGTTATTCTCAAATGAAATGTTCAAAAAGTTCTGGAAGGCATTTGGCTCAGAGAACCAGTTGATACAATCTATTATTTATCAGCAGTTTCTCATTCACGTGTCATATAACAATGTCATTATATTAATGGAATCTAATATAATTTGCCAATTTCCTAGTTAGAGCCTCTCTTTGCACAGTTTCCCATACCTGTAACCTAGGAGATTGTCTCTCAGTGAAGAAGAATCTCTAGCTTCTGGTTTTACAGGGAGTTGGTAGGGCAGCATGGTCAAGAATCCAGCTGTCTGGGCACAAGTCCTGGCTGCACTGTTTATTAGCAATTTAGACACTTTAGTCAACCTCTTTGAGCTTCACTGTTGCCACCTGAAGAACGGGACGTGAAGTAAGCATTAAACAATATAGGCTTCTGATTAAAGATGGCAGATTTCCCTCTTGAAACCACACTAAAACAATGAGGAAGAGATTTTTTTTTTTAAATGAAAGACATAGTCCCACAAAGACAAAGAGAATAGAAGACAAGATCAACAAAATTCTAAAAAACCAGTAAGAAAACATATGGTAACAGATATGACTTGAGAAGGCTGAATCCTAAACTGGTGTTGGAGAAAACGCAAAAGCAACTCAGTCTGCACACAGAACTCCCACAAGGCTCAGGAGAGAGAGGATTCTCTGGAAGTGATGGTAAAGGCTGAAGCAGTGGGATAAGAAATGGCCCACATTGGAAGTGATTGACATGGGTTAACAGTGGATGTGATTTGAGGGAGATTTCTGGGGTCAGGAGTGACCTAGACAAAGTTCTGAGAATTAATAAAGCCTGGGCAGCTAAGTAGAATAGGACCTTTGTAATTCATCACTGTCCTTGTCCTAACAGAACCAGCCTCCAAAGGAGACATAGGACTGAGATGGAATTTCTCCACTTCTCCTTGCTCTTCCGAGCTTACTCCAGAAATGCAGAATGGGAGAATGGAGGCTCCTAGCTGCACCAAAGTCGTCCATCAGCCAAAGAACATGGGAGCGTCGTTATCATCAGGCTGCTGTCCATTCAGAATACAGGTATTTTAGCCAGCAACAGCAGAAACCTCTGTCCCACTCTCTGTATGAACTATTAGCACATGAAGTGTATGCAAAGTATAGTGCAATTTACATGTTCCACAGGTAGTGACATGTACTGTGCCTGTAACATATTAACAGAGCACTGATGTCAGAGGCAGTTCTCTGATTATGTGAAACAGGGATGATAGTATTTATTTTTAAAGGGGTAAAATTACCTTGTAATTACCTTGTAGGATTATCATGAGGATTAAATAAGAATGCACTGCAGAGTATGAGTAGAGCACCTCAGGTGTATCACAGGGGCCTAATGAAGGTTTAGCTGAAATTTTTAAAAACCCCTCAAGCTTTCTCCCCACCAGGTCTCAGGATGCTTCTGGGTTTGATGGTTACATCGACCATGATTACAGCTCTAGACTACAGAGATGTACATTTAAATGTAGCAGTCTTCATGAATGAATAAAACCAAACAAATGGGCACCCAAGGAGAATATGCCACTTTCTTGGATTCAAGATGAGAAAAAAGCTCCAAGAAATTACTGCACACCTAACAGCTAAGAAGGCAGTTTTGAAGGCATGTGCCTGGGGAACTTCGGTTTCAGAAATCAGGTTTGCACAGGACACCACAGAGGATTTGAGAACACACTCTGGCCTGAGAACAGGAGCAATGGAAGAAAAAAAAAAATAAAGAATACGTGATTATTATCGAGAGGAAGAGAGCCACCTCCTTGTAAGAAAGGATGAGATGTTAGCCGACAGACTGGACAGACATCAAGGGGAGATGAGACGGTGGAGTCCAGGGCAGCATGATGGGTAAGGGAAAAACACGTGCCAGTTCCTAACGATGACTCTTCAACTGGGCATCACAAAAGTGGGAGGTGCAGTTATTCCTAGATTTGAGGGAGGGACTGGGACCTAAGGAAATGTAACTGAGGAAGAGAGGCAAAACCACAGAGAACAGAATGCAACGACCCCCCCCCCCCCCACCAACACCATGGGGATCCCAGGACCGGAAAACAGTGAGAGATGTGATTTATAAAGTGCAGATGCAGGGCCTGAGCAAGAGGCTTTGGAACAGCTATACCAACAGGGATCAGGAAGTCTGGAGTCTGGACACATTCAAGGGTGAGGGGTGAGGAAGATCAGCGAGAGTGAACAAATTCCTGGGTAAATTTTAAAGGGCCAAAGATTTTTGTTGTTGTTGTTTGCCCCAACAAGAGTGGCCTGGGAGATAAATTAAATTAGGACTATATGAAAGCAAACAGACATCCCAGAGGGGAGCCGGGCAGGATGGTAAAAAGCCAGAACTTGACGCTGTTCTGGTGGGAGGACATCTCCTGGGTGGAATTAGCCAGCTCGGAGGTGGTGGCGGTCAAGGTGCAGCAGAACAATAGCGGCATTAGTAAACAGAGGCCTCACGGATTCCAGCTCTTTCACAGTGATGGGCCCCACGTGACAGAATCTAGAATTGTACTTTAGGAAAAAACAAACAAACAACAACAAACCCTGAGTCAGAGAACAAAGGAACAGGAGAAGTAAAAAAAAAAAAAAAAAAAAAAAAAGGCACACAGATTTAGCAAGCCAGGCCATGAAAAAAGAAAGCAGTCTTCACTGAAAGAAGAAAAGTTAAAGAGAAACTTAAGTGAGTCCAAAAGAAGACAGATATGAAGCACTGGAGGCATAGCCAATTACTGCCTCCTCCAAAAGATCAACAACAAACGTAGCCGAAGGCAATGCTACTCCTGGAATATTCAAAACCCAGGGAAAGACAAATCTCGAGAAGCAGGTGGCAGAGGCATTAGCCCTTACCAGCTCATTAGGGACACAAGCTTCAGAATCGCCAGCAGCCGGTCTGGTTCATGAATCTGCAGAGGGTGTTTTTCCAGCTGAATACATGGGGGAGGAGAGATGCAGCTTCCTCCAGGCTAAGCACGTCTATGCCAAGAGACATGGAGATGGGAGAGGTGGCCCAGGACTGAAAATGCCTGCTCCTGGGAACTGGCAGCCCCATCAGAGGCACAGTCCACACCCAGCGCAGTCCTTCGGGGAGGAGGAGGCTTTCAACTCAAAGTGCAAATGCAAATCAAGAAGCTTCTGAATATAAAGGAAAAGCACTTTAAGTAGGACCAGGTTGATTTCCCACACCCAGACTGGGAGCTAGATTGCTGCCAGTGGGTTTGAGTTCCTGTTCATAGATTCCAAACAACGGCCATTGACTGATGGACATCGTCAGCTCACCTTTACTAACTGTTATTAAGTCTCTGCTATAGCTTTGGGAGGCCGTTCTCCTTGAGGCTCTTCCATTTCTGTGTAGCTTGTGGACACAGGCATAGGCTGTTTTTACTCTGGATTATCTTTCTTTTCAAGGATGTTTGTTGGGTGAATAGCCTTGAAGGTTTAGAGATAGTGGTCTCAGAAGGAAGGGGCTGGTTTGTTTACTGCCCAGTATAATAAAGAAAATGTCTCTTTCTGGAGCAAAGGGCAGTCAAGTTTGCTTCCAGCCCATCACAAAAGGTTCAGGTTGCCTACACTCAGGGCTCCTGTTTGCCGTGACGCAAATCCACTGTGTGCGCACCCACCTGAGCCCTCTGCATCACTCTCATGGGACTTGGCAGGGGGGAGTGGAAATTATGCAAACATGAACCTCTAGACTGAGAGTGAATCCTCAGCTGGGATTAGAGAAAGCCACAGGCTATGTGCTGTGCTATGAGTAATAAAGTCATTTGTCGCTGACCCAGGAATCTCATGTCTTCTACCAGCATCCATGAAACTGTAGTATAAAATCTCAGACATTTTTTTTTTTTTTTAAAGTTCTTGATGTGGTCTTTGGCAACACTGAAAAAGGTCCTGGAAACAAAATTTTCCCTGGTCCAGGTGCTAGGGATTGGCTCATTTTTCAAAATGCCAAGGATGTGGGGCCAAAGACTTGAGACCACTGTGGGTCCATTTACTCTGTCTATTAGCATTTCATTAAAAAAAAAAAAAAGTAAAGCACACAGAGACATGCTGTTGAACAAATTCAACTTTCTTGGAGCAAAAAGATCCATATCTGTCCCAGTAGAAAACAGCCTAGTCTGCAGACGCTGAATACACCCATCTCTCCCCAGCACCCAGCATCAAGAATCTCATTTGCTAAGATGGAACAAAGTAAGAAATTGGAGAGATCAAAGGAGGCCACTAAGTACTTTGGTTTTTAACTCAAAGGGCCGAGGAAATTTAAGTTTGGATGTTAATGATTTTAGATGTTAACATCTTTGGATTATGACTTGCAAGGGGATTTCAATTTGCTGGCATTTTAATTATTTCAGTATCATTATTATGTTGGCATTTTATCTCACGGCAGAACCTCTGAAAAACTGCACTGGACAATGTGGCTAGAAATAATTTTGGATGAGAAACAGCATAGGGATTGAGTTTTAGCTTCTGGCAAATTTTAGTCTTCTGGAGGTGGGGAACAAACCATCATTACCCATGAGACAGGCCCCTTGGGTCCAAACGAAAAGTCTGGTACTTAGAAATGTCCTATAACTGCTGTCCAAAGCATTTAGGAGACCTCCTTGAACACACTGTGACTAATACAATGTTTAACTCTGGGGCATCATCTGTCCTTCTCAGTTAACTCCTGAAGCCTTACAAACAAACCATGCAAAGCATGGCTTTTATCTCCAACTATTTCCCTTGAGCAAGCATATTTGATCCCAAGGAAAACTGCAGGAGGACTGGTTACAGCCAGTTCATGCCATGCTTTTACGGTTCCCAACACTTAAAAAAAAAAAATCTGCAGATGTGACAGAAGACAACCAAGCTCCAAATCCCCAGGAAGCCGTGTCTGTTCGTCCCCCTGGTCAGTATTTAAGGACAGGGGAGCGTGGTGATTTCTCTTTCATGCTTCAGTCACACTGAGATTATTTTTAGGCTGCCAGAGGAAGTTCATTTTCCAGCTCTCTGGGGCAGATGTTTGAGTGACCAAAGGAGAACCAGATGGCCATCAGAGACGCCAGCGCTGGGAATGAAATGACCATTCAGAAAAAGGGAATTGGAACAACAATAAATCAGCCTAAAGGCGCAGGAAGCCTGCGAGTTGACTGCAGAAATTAAAACACAGACCTACTGCTACACTAGACTCATTGCTTTCCAACACAGAGGCTAACTCAGGACTGAAGAGGAAGACAGTGAAACTGGAAAGTCAAACTCGCCAACCCCCAGCAGGCTCTGGTGCGTGAGGAGCGGCCGATGCAGCTGGGAGAAAAGCAGCAGCTGATGTCAACCGAGGCTTGTAGGCTGTGGCTTCGCAGACGACATAATATTGTCCTTGTTCTCTCTGAGCCCATTTCCGGTTTCCTCCCATTTATCATCCTCAAACAATGTGAATGGGCTTAATGCACTCCGTTGGCGATTATTTGGATGATTTTTATGCATACAGATTAAAGAAATCTCTTGGTCCCTTAGAAAGGTGAGGCAAAGGAGTCACCTTGAAGGGCACAGAAATGTAATCAGTTATTGGCCCACGTGTTCCTCTCCTGTGGTGGGTTTGTATGTGTCCTCAAGGGATTCTCAGTTCTTCCAAGGAAAAAAAAAAAACAAAAACCAAGAGATGTGGATGGCAAGAAGGAGAATCTGCACACGTCTCTCCTGGTACTGATTTCAAATTGAGGCGAGGCGAGTACAGACACTCTTTACAAAGCAGGAAGCTTTCACTTGTGCCATGTTCCCACGACCTAGCGATAAGACTGTGAGGTCTGGAGCTCTGCTTTGGGCTTGGGGGCTAGCTACAGAAGGCAGACCCTTGGGTTGTTTCACAGCAGGAGCTGGCTGGCTGCTCACCTTGGACATATCTCTCGGAGCAGCAAGGACTACGATAATGCTTTATCCTAAATTCCAGGATGATAAAATCGAGGTGGTTGTGTATGTCTGTAGGAAAATCTCAAGCCATACAAAAAGTAGACGTGAGAGAGCTATCAACCAAGAAAGGCATGCAAAATGACCTAAGACGTAAACAGGAAGGCTGGCAGGAAAAAAAATAAGGGGTAAACTATCTGAGCCACTGAGTCAAATCCAATTCAGCGATAATGTAAACGGGCCAGATTCTTCCAGTGCCTTTTTTCTAGGCAAACATTTTAGAGGAAGTTTTACGTGATTCTATGACTTACTTAAATAGAAAAAGGTTGTTTTAACTGGACATACCATTTAGACAGGTTTTAGATGAGTAACTAGGGGGGTGGATAGAGCGCAGTGGTAGAGTGTATGCTTAGCATGCGTGAGGCCCAGGGTTGAATTCCTAGTACCTCCATTAAATTACAAAAATAAAAAATAAAAAGAGTAACTGGTTGTGTTGAGGACATTGTGGTTAAGTCTTGGTTGGCTGCTAAGTCCCAGGCAGTACCCCAAGGTCTTCTGTCTTTTCCAGCTCAACGTGAGCTGTACTCTGAATTCTTGTTTTCCAGGGGTGGTGTTGAGTTCATGCTGATTCAGTGATATGTATTTCTAAGGGAATGTACTTCCTGAAGAGTCGGACCGGAAAGCGGTGCTCTGAGGAGCCCACAGGGGAAGCAGTAACAGGAGAGGCAGTCCCAGGCTCACACTTGATGTCCCACAGCAGGAGTCGGGCAAACTGCTGCCTGGAGGCCAGATCTGGCCCAACACCTGTTTCTGCAAAGTGTTACTGGAACACAAGCATGCCCGTTAGCTCACTTATTGCCAGTGACTGCTTCTGCACTACAAAGGCAGAGGTGAAGGGCTGCAACAGAAACTGTTTGGCCAGCAAAGCCTGAGATGTTTATGATCTGGCTTTTACAACTGCCGACCTCTCATCTATAGGAATAATTCATACCCTAGCCCCACCCATCTCCCCACCTCCATCCCAATGCAAAGTCATTATGGACAGACCTGAGAATTTTTTTGAGGAAACATAACTTTAAGAGTTAGAGAGAAAGTACTGACAAGCAGAGAGATCTTAAGGAAGCTGCTACCGGAGGCAAGGCTCACTGGTCTACCACGGGATTTCCTCTCAAAACATCTTTGTCAGCCAGGCTTTTGTGATTTTATTTTTAAATTTTGTTTTTAAGTGATCCTGATAAGAAACTCATTTGAAATGACAAGGATTCTCTTTTTAAAATGCACATCCTTTGCTAAGTGTCATAGGGTTATTGGCTACCATTTAAACTGGTTTAATCGGATTGCTTTATTAACATACCACTTGGAAGAAATGGAAAGGGTTTGGTTTGTTTGTTTTTTCAGTCTTTGGTGGTGGTGGTGGGGAAGGAAGGGGAGAAAATGGCCTGCAGAAGAAGAAAGGAGAGGCTTTTTGGGAGGATGCGACCTCTTAGGGGTCAGGGGAGACTGTGGGTCCCTCAGTGGGAGAGTCCAGCACAGTATGAGGACACTGGGCTCCAGGAAACCTGTGACAAGAGGGAACAGTAAGTGAGGAGGAGTGGATGCCAGGAGGCAGGAGGGTTCAAAGGTAAGCAAAACCCCACTCAAAATGTTACCCCAAAAGGTAAAGACCCTGGTTCTTCTCTTCCTGAGAGACAGGTTTACAGTCGGGAGATGGTGCACTGTGTATTACAAGATTTTAAGAGATTTATTTAGCAAAGGAAAAGTCCACCTCCAAGAACAGGAGGCGGGCTGATCCAAGGGAGGGAACACTGCAGTTTCCGTCTCCCCTTTCTCTCCTACCCTCGCTTAGAGGTGGTCTCTTGACTGATTGACAGCTCTTGTCCCTGGAATGCTGAGTCCTGTTTGGCCCCTTTGTGCATGGCCTTACCCATGGCGTCCACAGAAAAACCCATGGTGGGGGCCTAAACCGCAATGCTAATTATAATACAATGAGCATCAGGTCATGTCTGGTTAAGTCCTTTCAGGTACCGCACCGTCATGGCTGTCAGGTTCTAACTGGTTTCTTGCTGGCGCTCATTTAGAAAAAGTAAAATCCCTTTATGCTGGAGGCGGGCATAACACCATCTTCCAGACCATCCTCCCTCTCCTCCACCTGGCTGCCGGGTGCCCCCACTTAGCTAACTATCCAAGAAAAAAAACTTAGGATCAGCCTTGCCTTTAGGGAAAAAACCGAAGAAACTTGGCTCTTCTCTACCGCCAAGGAGCCCTGCTGCAGACCCGGCGCTCCCGTCGGCAGGCTGGCCCTGCTCTCTCCCTCCACTGGCCTCCACTGCTCCTGCCTTTCCATCCTCCCGGCCACCTCTCCTTCCATCCAGGCTCTGGTTACTTCTCAGCGGGGCTGCAGCAAAGACCTCCACTTCCATCCCTCCCCCTCCGCCTTTCTTCAGTCCAGCTCTCCCTCTACCTCACTGCTAGAGGAATCTTCAAACAAAAACTCTGACCCTGTCACTCAACTTTAAAACCATCATTGGTATATACTTGTAAAATAAGTCAGAATTCCTTCATGTGGAACTAAAAACACAGGCTGAACATTTGCACTTAATGGACTATTTGTTGATCCTTGAACAAGCCTTAAAAATTCCTCTTTGTGGACCACGTACATGCTATTTTTCCACTCCTGTGGGTGCTCCTGTGGAAATCCTACGGAATAGTCAAATGTCACCCCATCCACTAAGCGCTCCCTGGTCCCCGGAAGGAATGAGACATCCCTCCTCTAGGTCAATATAGCATATGGCTCCTAAGGGTTTATTATACAGAAGAGGGGAACATGAAAAGCATAGCAATAACAATCATTCTTTAGGGAATATAATAAATACTGTAAGAGAGGGAGACTGTCTGTATCCCCCAAAGCACCCAGCATGCCCTCAGCATGGAGATGGCGAGGACACGCTGCTACAGTCCAGTGTCTGCTGGTACCACGACCTGGTTGTGGACGCTACACAGCCATGGTACCAACTTCTGAGGCTGGGTCTGGCGTCAGTGGGGAAAGTGTCATCAAGGAACAGAGCTGTCCGCTCTGGGAGCTGAAGAGTGGGGTGTGGTACTGCCCAGACTATCTGCTTGCCTCCGTTAGCTTAAAAGAGAATTCCACAAATATTTATTAAGTAAACATGCTTGTTTCTAGGGGAAATAAATTTGAATATCAGCTTTACCAACAAATTTCTGAAAACATCTACCCCTTTATCAATCAGGAGGTGAACTTTCTGATTTTTTCAGTGCCAAAATGTGAGAAGCAGACACACGGAATTGGCAACCAGAGAAAGCAGACGTGACAGAAGGCTGCGGGAACTGGAAAAGTCTCTGAGGGATGAGGGGCTTCAGCATCTCGACAGTTGGGCATAGAGGGAAGGATATCTCGGGTGAAGGAGGAAGAGCAAGAACCGGAAGGGAGAGGCACGGTTTTCTCTTTTCTGCGAATGTCATTCACTGAACTCCATCGAAAGAGCTAAGCAAGCAAAAGCAAGCAAACAAACAGCAAACCAAAAGCTGGGCAAGCAAACACAGTAACAATAGAGGGCAGGTGGGGAGAATTCTTTTCATTTTAAATAGCTCCATTTCTTTGAGAAATCTCTGCCCCAGATTCCACAGGGGAACTTCTGATCTCTCATATTTCACTTTGCTTTTATTTCCAGGCTCTATATCACCATGTTACACACGATGAGGTGAAGAAGAAAACAAAAAACAAAAAACAAAAAAACCCCCTAAACTCCAACTCTTCCACTGCTCATGAAGTCTTTAAAGTGAGGCGTGTGTTTTTTCTAGCATACATTGCCTATTTGTCTAATTCATCTTTGCACTGTCAAAGTGATTTTCCTAAAAAAAAACCAAAACAAAACCCCAAACCCAGCACAATAACTGGAATTGAAATGAAGTGGGGGTATCCTGTTTCTCTTAAGAGAGTAAGAATCTGATTGTGTATCAGCACCCTCTCCGTGTAAGGTCTCAAGACACATACATCTCAAGGATTTCTGTTACCTGAAAGGCTTAGCGAAGCTCATGAACACATAAGATATGTTATGTACGATGTACGTGCACAAACAAGCCACATCATCCTGCTTTTCCCTGCAAAACTGCCTGTGGCAGAAGAAATTTTCATTTCAGTTTTATTTCTGAACTGCCACCTTCCTTCATATTCTACTTTACGTTTCAATGTGAGGACCACAGATAGACATTCCCAGAGGACATGTGAAACTAAATTAATAGAGATGATATTTATACGAGGAAAATTCATCATAGAGGGCAGGGCTGAAAAGCATCTTGGAATACTGTAATGGAATACCCACGACCAGAACCAACTTACTGGAAGGGACAAAGTCATTTCTTGACCCTTATGGTGTTATTTTCATGGAAGATATTAATTTGAGAGCAAAGAAACTTTTTATTACATGTCCTAGTGGTCCATATTTTATTTTCACTGAAATTTGAAGGGATTTTTCAAATCCAAAAGATGATGATAAAGTTGACAGCATACTAAGGGGATTTCTTTAACTGTACATCATACCACTCCATGCTGTGATGTCAGCCTGTGTAGACTGGGCAGCCATCAGACATTCCCAACAGAGCTTCATAAATTATAACCCTATGCTACTGTACTAATGGAAAAATACACCATAAAATGGAAAACAATTTAAAAATGAGATAAAATCTATACACGTTCTCATGCTTTCCTCCCACACTCCAAGGGACCATCTGGATCTCCCCAGCGACCCCCGGGTGTGCTCACCCCACTCTGGAGACCACCACGCTTTGAGCCTGTAGATTACAGTATTTGCTTTTCTATGCAAATCACTTGAGCTGTTTACTTCCTTGAGAACCACAAGCCACTTGGATGAAAATGCAGCACAAAGCCAGGTAACGAGTTGGAACAGGCCCCAGAAAATGCGTCACGGGAATAGGCCTGATTGAAACTTCAGCAGTTTTCTGGGCAATGCATCCAGGCCAAATAATTATTCTTATCTTATTTACCCCATCCCCCCATCTATTTAAATAATCACTTCATCTCCTTAAGTAGGGAACCAAACCAAACAAAAACCACCCCCAAATTTAAATCTTATTTTCTTAGACTAACAGTAATTGTAGCCTTGTCTGTCTCATTTTTCTCCGGCAACACCATACACTGCAGTGAGTTTCATGCAGCCTCTTACACGTGGCCTGAGCCAGCTAAAGTGTTGCTTAAGGAACATCTAAGTGCTCTGAGACCTACTTGGGGAAATCTAGGACTCGCAGAGGAAAGAGAGGGTCGTTCACAGTTTGGGACAGTGGAGAGAAAAAGGTACAACTCGGGGGAATCGTGGATAAGTCTGAGTTCCTGCCTGCTTTGGGCTGGTGGTGGGAGTAACACAGCTTCTGCATGAACCACACCAGCCTAGACACCAGGAACCAGTCATCTGTGAAGTCAACGAGAACCAAGGTGTGCAAGCAAGTCTGTGTTCATGAAGGATCTGGAGTGGGCTCTGGGGGCCATACTCCCAACGTTCCCACAAGCACCACAAACACCGAGGCTTCTCTCCCTGTGTCCCAAAGTGCAGGAAGGAGGGAGGCAGCTGGGGGCCTAAAAGCTCCTCGTATCTCAAAGCACACACAGATGGGTCCCTGGGCCTCATCCAGCCCCCAGACAGGAGACTCTTAGGAGCTCTGTCACTTTGTGTCACGTCTCTGAAATTGCCATGTGGCCAACAAAGGCGTGTGGTCAAACCTGCTGCTGCTTAGGGCGGCCACCCTCCTTCACAGGTTTGCTTTTCAAAATCTGGCTGAGCATCAGAATGGCCTAGGTGGCTTCTAGGAATAGACTCCTGGGCCCCACCCCCTCGGATCTGCAACTGAGGCTCCCCAGTGTGGAGGCTGGAGATCTGAGGAGCAGCCTGAACCTCCCCTCCCTGCGCAGTTTAACTCACGCCCCAGCGCGGAGCTGCCTGTGTACATTTATGCATCGGCCACACACAGCTGTTCCCCTGAGCTGCTGGTGAAGTGCCTCCACCTCTTCCTTCCAGGACTTTCTGCTTCACCGTTGCTGCTGCCTTGAGCCATCACATGATCTGTCCAGGGAAGAACGGTCTTCTCTCTCACACAGATTTCTAGCCTACGAAATGCCAAGGTTCCCGGTAGCCCTGACTTTTATAGATCTATGTGCCAGAACCTGCAGCTTTGAGACTCATGGTTCTGTGCTCTCTTCCCTAGGGCCCTTTGGGCTTGTCTTTTCACTGACATTCCGTGGGCTACTTCACCAACTCCCTTGGGATATCAGTCCTTTGTTGTAGTTGATTTGTTAAAAATTCCCTGTTCTAAATTCTCTTTCTTTCGAAGCTTAACCAAACAAAAATAAGAAATCTCATTGGTTAACGAGGTAGAACCATGAATGTCCTATTTTAAGAAAAGGACACTGTGTTCTCCCCGTGCTCTGTGTGGAAAACGTTATCACTGGTATTTGCATCCCAGATGGAAACTCCCAGAAGAGAGTGGCAGACACGTTTTCTAGTTTGTGGACACAAACAATAAATGCCTACTATGTGCTGTGCCCATTTAGAATTCATGGTGTAATCTACCCCCTCCAAACAAAAACAAAAAAGTAAAGGGCTTTGCAAAAAATAAAATAAAATTCATGGTGTGCAGGGCAAGACATGGGGAAGTCAGTGGTAGATAACCAAGCCTTACGATGAGGGGTACGCAAGGGCATTAAGGAACAAGAGAGGGAACATCAGCCATCCACGTGTCTGCCCACCTGTCCAACCATCCATCCCTAATCATACAGAGAGCTGACACCGAGCGAAGCTGACATGGGCCCTGCTCCCATGGATCGATCCTCTACTCATGGGGGAGGATGACACTAAGCAAACAGTCACAGATATAAATTGTGTCTTTACAAACCATGTTAAGGGTCATGAAGGACAATACAGTGTGTATTACCCGCTGAGGGCCCAGGCATGAAACATATGTATATCTAGGAAGACTTCCTGGAGGAGATGGGCCCTGAACTTAGATAGGTAGAAAGTCGAAGCCCAAGGAGAAGGAAAGACTGTTGGGGACCCAGAAGCAGAGAGAGGACGTCTCTAAGCAGAGGGACCCCGAGACTGAGCAGCAGAACCCACTCCTACCCATATAAGCAGCCTGTCTTAATACCCCCTCCTCAAGGCTTTAGGGAAAGAACATTTGCTCCCCTTAGAAAAAGCTCAGAGAGCCGTGAGCCAGTGTCTCTGCAGGAATACTTCCACTCTGTGAAGGTCTGATTTTCTGTCAGACACTATGACCTTCCTGTTTTAATACTAATCACAAGTCTGCACTCTTGGCATTCACTGTTCCTCACATTAGCCTCTAAGTTCATGTCACCAGGAAAATCTAGCTCAGGCCCCAAACAGGGGACAGTTTCTCACCCAGGACATAGGACTCAACCAGAAACGGCCCCTTTAGACACTTCAGTACAAGTCCTCAGTGCCCAGACACTTCTGGGAACAGTGAAGAGCTGCTACTTTCTCAATTATTCAATCAAATAAAACACAAGGGAGCCTCTCCTTTCTCTCCATGTAGAAAACAACACCTACCCCCAAGGATGCTAGCTTTTCCAGAAGACTATGAGTCAGGTTCTCACACCTCAGGGCTATGACACCAACCAAACAAGAATCAAACACCAACATCAGACTTACAGAATCGTAAGATCCAGTTCGTCTCATCTTTCCTTTCGAGAGATAAGGTCCTTTATTCCTTCTTCAAACCTAATTAACCAGAAGTTCTCCAAGATTTTCCAAAGTGGCAATTCCAAAAATGTTTGAACTGATTCCCTTGATGACAAAGGAAGCCGGATACAGGTCTGCTGATTGATGTGCTAAACAAAACCCTCCCTGCTAAGCTTTGACAAATGCAGATTTGGCAAAGACAATCATTACTTCCATTTTCCTTTTTTTTAAATTTTTGTTAAAAATATAAAAAGGGAAAGACAGCCTCCTAATCACTTAAGAAGTTATCTCACCTATTTCACACCTATTTTATATTAAAACTCTTCTTCCTCTCTTCATTTTAAAAAGAGCCGCTCTCTCAGAACACCAGATAAATTTTTTTCCTTAAAAATCTCATTTTTAAAAAGAGGAACTATAATTATTTACACTTGGGAAAGGATATACACTTTCTGGAATAATTAATAATAACATGCCACTCATTTTATTGGAGAGCTCTAAAGATCTCAAATGTTAGCCTGAGTCCAAATTACTGGGAAGGCTTATTAAAAAACATTTTTAGATAATACCCTCAGAGTTTCTGATTTAACAGGTCTGGAGTGGGACCTGAAGATTTTTATTTCAAACAGATTTCCATGTGCTGCTGATGCCGCTGGCCTAGGGACCACAATTTGAGAACCACTGCTCTACAGACAGTTTTATAATTGAGAAATATGTACTGAGTATGTATTGAATACAAGGTACTTCACTGGATACTGGTGGCCCAAAGAGGTATATCTGACTTTAAAAGTTTACAGACTTAAGTATTTTCATTCTTCTCCTACAGAGATACGCAGCAGCAAGTAAACAGAAAACAGAAGATGCTAAACGCGGGGTGAGCAGCGATTGGCAGATTTAGGAGTGTCAGGAGAGCGCTGCGTGTGCGCGTGCACATGTGTGTCTGTGTGCGCTTGCGTGTTTAGGGCTGCGGGAGCATATCCAGGCGTCAGGGCAGCACGAACAGGCTGGGGCTGACAGCCTTCCACGTTAAAGAGTTGTGACTTTGACTTCAGTGTGATTGAGAGCCACTGAATGACTTCAAACTAAGTGGCACGGTCAGATTCTCTTTTAAAAATGGTCACAGCAGAGCAGAAGACAAAGTGGCAAAGAAAGACTTGAGAAAGAGTGGCCAATCAGGTGGATCAGGACCACAGTTGGTCTAGGGGAGGGGACCAGACTCAGGTCTTTCTGAGACCAAACTGTCAGTCATTAATATTGGATGTGGTGGTGGGTGGGAGAGGGAGAGCCCTCTCTCTGCAGCCAGACCCCACTGAGATGGATGACAATTATGCAAAGGACTGTGGGATGTCACTGTCCCATTTTCTTTTTCCTGACTCTAGTCCTCACACTTGATATTCACCATACGGTTCTACTGTAAGCATGGCTGGAGCTTTTTAAAAGGAAGATCTCATTGCTGTTTACTGTGGCCATGAAAAATAAATCATAAAGGTGCTCATGGCAGGTCCTTAGCATTTGTATTACTGTTGCTCCATCTAAGTGCTCAGATCGTCTGCAACTTACAGGTACAAGAAAAGTCAATGCGAGAGTGGAACTTGGCAGCAGGTTTAATCATTATCATCTGGGAAATAAAAGGCTTTATGACTTAGTTGATAAAACAGTACCAGGTTTCTTTCATTTAAGTGGTTCATTAGTGCTTAAAAAAAATGATAAAACAGACTTGGATTGTAAACACAGAACCAAAAAGAAAATTTTTTTTTCTCTATAGTTCAGCATCTTTTAGAAGGCCCACTGGGGAAGACCCTGGGCAGGTTATGAAGCTGGGAAAATGTCACGTGCCCACTTCCTGGCCCTGCAGGGTTCTGTCCAGGCCCAGATCTCCTGGCTTGAAACCAGAGCTCAAGAGAATGGCTGACAGATGATGGGCGTTCAGGCAAGGCTGACGCGTCTCCTCCTCCATGATGCTTTGTGAGGGGGCTGGAATGGAAGAGGAAGTGGGGCGAGGGGGTGTCCGGGGCACAGGGAAGGCAGAACTACCTGTCAAAGCACGTTCAGTGCTGGTTTCTCCACCGACGACGTGCGTATGAGAGTCAGGGTGACATGATGGGGAAACCCAGAAATCCAGCACTGAAACTTGTACTTGGGGGAACTACTGCTCACAGTCATTTGTTTCTCCTTAACGGCAACTTCACGTTTCCCAAATACAGTGTGCTATGACAGAGCACGTTGAAATTCCTTTGGCAAAATTGTAATAATAAGCATATACAACAATCTGTGATTAATTGGCGCACTTTTAAAAGATAATGCTCTTGTTGATAACAAGACCCGGACACTGTGCAAAGTGAAAACGAGTATAACCTCTCTGGAGAAGACCTCGAACTAAGCAATTCTCCTGCTACAAGCTGTTCAAACAAATGAGAAAATGAAAACTGTGCACCGAGCTACATGGACAAAGATGATCTATATAGAATTCTTTACAATTTTGAAAAAAATTAAATATACTTGTGATTGATGTAAATGGAATTTATAGTAGAAAATTAGTAAAATAAATTACGGCACACCCAGGCTATGAAATATTAGCCGTTATAAATCATGTTTTAGAAGACCCTTTCATGACATGGGGAAATGTTCGTGATTATATTACCGAGATCACAGCAAGTTTCAGAAGTATGTTACTATGCAGTGAATTAAAAATCCTTATGTGCTTAAGGAAAAAAATCGAGTAGAAAGGCATAACAAAATGTTAAAGACGGCTGTCTCTGACTAGTAGTATTGCGGGTGATTTGTATTATCTTTTCTGTTTTTTTTTTTTTTTTTTTTCAGATCAAAAACCACTTATGTAGTGGAAACACTGCTTTTATAATCAGAACAACTCATTTAACTGATAACTTAGAATAAATTTATAAAAAGCAATATAAATTTATAAAACTACAATAAGTTTAAATTATAATTAAAAAAACACATAATGGCCCATTTATCAAAGCCATATTTAGTGCAAAAAAATTCCTAGACACATAATTCCTTGGAGTTTTTGTGAGAGATTATGAATTATGAAATTAAAAAAAAATGTAAGGACCATAATCTTTCCACAGACTACTGTGCCACATAAATGGCTTTGGGCCTTTTTGTTTTTTCTTTGTTTTTGAGGGAGGAGGTAATTAGGTTTATTTATTTATTATTATTATTTTGTTTGACTGGAGGTACTGGGGATTGAACCCATGACCCCATGCATGCTAAGCACGGGCTCTACCACTGAGCTATACCCTTCCCAACTGGCTCTGGGCTTTATCAGAGGAGGTGCAGGTGGGCTGCAGCCTTCTCCTCTCTTTAAATCCCAAGCTTCCTGAGCTCTGCATTGAGTCTGGCCGAGTCCTCCCAGGGCCCAGTTGCTGAGCGGTGGGATCCTGCTCAGGCGGGGGAGCTCTCCAGACTGTGGGCACGTGAGGGGAGAGCCCGTGGGCTGGCGCCGGGCTGGAGCACGGTGTCTGGTGGGAAAAGGTGGGAATATCGGAGTCAGGCTGGAGATGAGGAGTCTGCCGGCCGGACCCCACAGACACCATCCCCTTCTGGGCAGAGGGTGACTGCTGTGCATACAGAGATCAGAGAGTACCTGGGGCTGGGGCGTCACGGGGAGGAAGGGTGGGTGGGCTCGGAGAGACCTGGGCCTTGAAGGATGGGCAGACAACAGTGGGGGAAGAGACACAAGACGGTCAGCCTATTCAAGGCTCATTCAGGGAGACTCTCTGTAGGTCACTCCCGAATGTGGAATGTGGATATCACCCCATCAGCCCTCGGAGGCTGCCATGATGCAGTCAGCTATGGGGAGTAACCATGCTTACGGTAGATAAACCTAGTTAAATTTTGTTGTCAATTTTTTCTTTAGTTTCAGATGAATCCTTGGTCTGTTGTCTGTTTTTAAATTTATTTACTAATAACGTAACACCAGAGGGACTGGCTAAATTCTAGGGATTCACTGGGAACCCAAACCAATCATTGCATTTCCACATCCCATGGAGTTCACAGTTGGATAGGAGAAACAGCTCTTAATCAAATAATCACAAATCTAAATGTGACGAGCAGGTCACAGGATCTGGGTATGAGGGCTAAGAGACAATACAGATAGGATATATTCTGGACGTTTCTCTGAAGAAGTAACATTAGGGATCCAAAACATGAATCAGAGACAGTCAGGCAAAGAGGATTCCAGAGAGACAGAATAGCATTCGCAAAGGTCCTGTGGCAGAAAAATGTGCAGTCATCATGAGGGACTGCAGGAAGGGCAGTGTGGTGGCTGCACGGTGAGCTCGGTGTGAGGTGAGGTCACAGAAGTAGGCAGGGGTCAGCCATGGAGGCAGCGGGGGTCATGAACATTGGTATGGTCTCTATCCTTGCTAAAAGTAAAATTAAGGAAAAAAAGTTAAGATAAAGTGGCTACTGAATGGTGTCATAACACAAAGAGATGGGAATAATCACACAGCTGTCTTTAAACTGCTCATTTCAACTCCATCCATTCAGCTCTGGTTTACCTGCCTCACAGCTTAGTGCTCTGAGAAAGCTCTCCTTTGAGAGAAAAGCAGCTGATTTCAAAAGCATTTGAAATCAACAGTGGGGCTGTACAAGGCCTCTGGGCAAATTACAAAAAGGCACCCCTTCTTCAAGATGTTTTCTTTCTTTTACTGGAAAATTGTCCTAATGGACTGATTTTATTAGAGCCAAGCTCCTTACCGCCATCTTCCAGAAAACTGTCATCATAAATATAAAAGCCTATGATATTCATAATGTAAATGATGCTCCCATTAGGTGGGGGTACATTTGTGCAGTCCACAACCTGCACAACCATACCCAGTGGCCCTGGAACTCCAGTGACTACAAAGAAAGGGGAAAAGTAACTTTGTCTTCCTTAAGTTAAAATATCATGTTGTATAAATGTGATAAGAGATACATTTTTTTTCCCTAAGGCCTAATTATAAGCAAGACTAACTTCCCAATGCTTACCCATGCTGCCTAGGTTCACTGCTGGTGGGAAGGAGTAAGGATTCCAAATAGCAGAAAGAAGGCACCCTCCCCAGGGCTGGTTGGACAGGGAACAACAGCTAACAAGGGTTTACACTGAAAACGATGCATCTGTCAGATCTGAGATCCAAAGAGGAAACCACAGAGCCGCACGGCAACCACAGTTAACCACAAGCCCTTGGGACTCAATGCCAGGCCACGAGTGACAGCAGACCGTGAAGGCGTGACATGTTACAGGCAGTGTAAGGAAGAGCTACGAGCCCAGTAAAAGTCCTGATTTGATTAAAATCAGAAGACATAACTGTGTAACTTCGCCTGAATGGGTTTGGTGTTATTTTAACATTCCACTTTCAACCAGAAATCGCCACTTTCAACCAGAAATCTCTAAGTTTAAATTTACAAACTACTTTTCAAACACGCTATCAAGCAGCAGGAATAAAACCCTGGTATAGATTATTAGACATCCTAGAAACTGACAGACACACTGAACTTAATACCCTGTTGCTCTCTTATCCTGTTTACAGTGTCCATTTTTTTTTTCTTAAAAGTATTATCCTCATAGATTTTTCTGGGTGATTCTGACAAAAAAATAAAAAGATGCACTGTGGTCCTCTCCCATCCTGGTCTCCATCACACTATCCATCTCAAGTTTTTATCTCTGGCCCTGGCGCCCATGTCTTCGGGAAAACATCATTCTAGCAGACCAGCCCGGGGAACCCCAGGCACACTTACTGTTCCCTGGACAGAAGACAAGCCGGCTCCTTCGTCCTCCTCCCCGTCTGGCTCCTGGTCTTCGTTGTCAGTCCAAGAGGACACGTCCTCTACCGAGCTGGTTAGATCAGGCAAGCTCTTAGATGTTAACCGGAGGAGGTCCTCTGCAGAGCTTTCCTACAGGGACAGAATTAAAGGCCCACAAATTACCCCATGGCATCAAGGTCAAGGAAAACCTAACAGAGTCACCTGTGGGTGGTCACATGCTCCCAATCCAAAGACTATATGGAATGTATGTTCCGTACTTCCAGGTTTGCAAGGTTACCTCAAATGTCAGGGATATGGAACCAAAGCAGTTTTTTCCCCTGGTGAATCTATGCTTCTTAAATGAATGTTTCTCTGGGCAACCTAACGTCCCTGAACTTAAGATCCTTTGAGGCTCTGCCCTGTCTCACTTTCAGGATATAGTTTAAACCCCGTCATTGACAGGCCAACATCTTAGAGATGTAGCTCGCCAAGCTACCCTCCTCCTTCATCCTTTCCTCCAACCCACCCCTTCCATTCAAGCCACCGTGACTTTCAAACATGCCAGGCTCACCCCTGCTCTGCTGACTTTTCCATCAGCAGCTCCCTCTGCCAAGACCACTGTCCTCTCATGACTAAGGCCCCTTTGGGCAAATCTTGAGCACCCTCTCCTGCAAGCCTTCCTGAATCTCCCCTGGAGGCATTCCATCTGCCCCTCCTTTCTTCTCTAACATCCTCTGCTGGTTATCGCCTCGCTGGGTGTGTCTCACTCATCTGTCTGCCCTGCTTGTCTGAGAGCTCTCCAAACTTCACATCACTTCTACACAGCGCTGTGTCCCCAGGTCTGGCTCAGAGCTCAAATATCCATCACATCCTCCCCTCTCCCATCATTCAGCTCACAAGCCTGTGTTCTTTAGAAAGAGATTAGATTGTTTATTGAATCACAATGTCAGAGACTGATAATGTCTTTTCAGCGAGAGCAGCCCTTGCACAACTTTTGAAGGTCAACAAGAATACGTGGAGTCAGAATCCATTAAGAGCAGACTCTAAAAGGGGCTTCATCCATACAGCCTTCCCTCCTATACACAGATAAGGTCAGGACAGTTGTGGGAGGCAGGTGAGATCAGTGAGGCCACGTGACATTCCCAGTGACAAATGAGGTGCACACGGGAGCCAGCAGCTCTCCTGGGAAATGACACAGAACTCAAGGCCAGGGATGGGGCTCCAGGGCCGATCTGAGGCCAGAAAAAAGAGCCATGTGTCCTCAGCTCCTTCCCCCACACCAGCAATTTCTACAAGGAAGGAAACAGGTGAAAAGTTTTGATCATCATATTCCTTGGGGGTGGACAGAGAAGAGAACAAAAAATACCCATCTTATAAAAAGGACGTTACAGACTATTAGTGAGTTGGCACCTGGTGACAGTGACGTTTGTTACTAGTTTGAGGTAGATTCTCCCTTCAAGGTACCTGAAACTCATTCATTTTTGATCAGTAATGGTGAAGACCGTACTTTTAGACCTTGCCTGAAGAAAGGAAAAAGAGTCATTAAAGAAAAAGTGAATTGAGTCCTCTTCTGTGATGTCAGTTCTGCTCAACCATGAATAGAAAAAGAGTTTAAAAAAAAGAAATGAAGGTCCTAACTTCTGGGTAAGTTTCCCCACAGCCATGGGACAGAATACTCCACAGTCATTAAAAACAGTGCTATAGAAATGGGCTTCCTGGCGTGGAAAGAGTTCTTACAGTATGCTGCTTAGTGAAAAGGCAGGTTAAAAATAACATGTCATAACCATATTAATAGCAGATGTAATAACGAACTGGATGTAATAATATGTGATAACCATAAAGGCAAACATTTCTCCATGTGCTCACTGTGACCAACTACATTGTTCAGAGCCTTTCATGGTTCATTTACTCTTCCTAACATCCCATGAAGTAGTTATTGATTCTCATTGTACAAGTGAGAAGACAGAGATTGAGAGAGATATGGTAACTTGCTCAAGATACACAGCTTTTAAAGGGCGGCGCTGGCACTTAAATCCTGGTGGGACAGCCTCCAGGTACACTCTGCCTCCCTGTGTCTGATTCCATTTAAAAGAAAACGCTGTGTGTTTTGCACACACGTACGTGTTCCTGTCTGGAAGGACACGCCAGTTAATGGATAGTACTGTTGGCGGTATTACAAAGATTTTATCTAGTTTTTCTTCTGTATATTTTTTCTGGGTTTTCATTAGATATAATAAATACATATTCCTTGTTAATAAAAACCAAGAGTGAAAAAAAAACCCAGCATGAGAGAAATCTGTATTGCTATGCATGCACTTCTAGGAATATCAAAACGAACTTGGATATTCGGAGTTTTATTCATTCAACGAGGACTTTCTAAGCTCCTCTCTATACACAAACAACTCACTTGTGTGGAAACGTGAGGAAAGTAACTGCTGTGTTTCCAAAACGATGCCTTGACGTCTTGTGACCAGGTGACTGTTATCTACAATCATAATTTATATTTTTATCATTCCTTATATTCAGCAAGTCAAAAGTTCTTTTTCTCTTCTCCCTCTCTTCAAACATTAAGACAGAAATGAAGTCTGTCAATGACTTGCTCTTGTGGGATAAAGAGGAACAGCTGTCAAGAGGTGCCTAAGGACCGACTTCTCTTTTCTCCTCCGTGGATGAGCCCCTTGGATGGTGTGGATTAAGATGGGGAACAAACAGCAGGCAGCTGCTGCAGCAGAGCATCGCCCAGCTGTAAATACAGCACATGGCAGCAGTGAAAGGTGTCATTCCTCCGAGCGCTGGGTCAGACTTAGGGCCGTAGCTCAGGACAGACAGCCAAGAGCCAACGGACTGAGGACGAGAATGGACACCCCATTCCTTGGCCCTGGATGTTGTTGGCCCTACAAAGACCCCAGCAAGTGTCCCTAAATGCCAAAGCCTCTGGCAGGAAACACTACCGTTTTCTAACCCCATTGGTCCTGGGCAGCTTGGTGTCTGGGAAGAAGCACAGAATTCCTCAGCCCAGTGGACCCAGGCTGAAACCTGCTCCTGCCTCCCACTACTTTTGTGACCTCTGGGCGAATTAATTAACCCCTTAGATTTTAATTTCATCCTTTGAATAGAAAGAACGAATAGCTCTCTCCTGGGATTATTTTAAGAATTAAATGAGCTAGCAGGTAAGCAGCACCTGGCACCCAGTGGGCACCTGATACACGTGTCTTTCTTCCTTCAAGCCACTGAGTGAGACGTCGGTCAGGCATCGAGGTCTGTTTTCAGAAATCTCATGGGTGCCTTTTCATTATGGCTTTTCCTATGAGTGGCCGTTTTTGGTTTTTATTTTCTGTTTTCTTTGTGGATAATGGCTGACGTAGAGGAGATTTCTCTTCCCCATTTTCCAAACTAGGAGGAGACAGAAATCAGCATAGAAATAAAGGTTTGGGGGACATGATATAATGTCTGCGTTCTTAAGCTGCAGACTGTGGGGAGGTGGGCCATGCAAATATATGACTGTGTGTGTGTACGTGTGTGTGTACGTGTGTGTGTGTGTGTGTGTGTGTGTGTGTGTGTGTGTGTGTGTAAGAACCAATAATACATTTCAAACTCCCAGCACATCTGGCCCAATGAGGAACTTGCTTCTCCTTCCCCTGTTGTGTTTCCCTCCTTGTGCGATTCACCAGGCTGATGGAGAACATCCCTGGCTTCGCCTCCTTCCCCAGCAATAGGGAGGAGATGCCGGGTGTCCCACAGCATCTCTGGGAGGGGAGGAGGGGGCCTGCAAATGGAGAATGTCTCAGCTCCTGCCCGCAGGGCCTCAACGCCAGCTCCTCCTGCCGAGTCTTTGCCGAAGCTCTGTACTCTAACGGGCAGCCTGAGAGTCTAGGTCAAGGACTTAGGGTCAATGGTGTAAAGGGAAGAAAGCAGGTTTTTCAGATAGCCCAAAATACTTTTCTAATCTATTTATTAAACACTCCCCAAATGGGCAACAGACCTTGCAGTCTAAGGAGGAAATATATAAAACCTGCAGATGCTAGATTCAAAGGTAACATCAGGGGTGACGGGGGGAAAATTAGCCGTCTTGGCAGGAGCGTGTTGACGTGAAGGCGTCAGGGCCGGCGGCCTCACACCACCAGTTCTGCCCTGAACTGGAACCGGGAAGAACCGGAACGCAGTGGCTCCCCTTCACTAGCTCCCCAGTCCTCTGGGCCCTTTCGCGGCCTCACCAACAGCACCACGAGTCTGCAGAGCAGAACCAGAGAGCCCAGTTCCTCCTCCTCCTCGCCCCGCCGCTGTGGGGTCCTGCCGCCTGGACCCAGTGCTCTAAGGCCGGCGAGAAACCCCGGGGAGAAAGCCGAGGGGGCCCCCGGGCCTCGGCGCTGTTTTCACACACTCCGGGGTGGGGGTGGAAGAAGCCCCAGCCCGAGGCCTCGTGAAGAAGAGGTGGCAGCGAGACGGAGGGGAGCGACAGACAGACGGACAGCGCTGCGCATCGAGAAATGACAGCATCAGGGCCCCCCTCGAGATGGGAGCCCCCACCGAAGCTCTGCCCCCTGGGCCATGTGAGGAGGAAGAAAGGGACGGGGGTGACTGGACAAACAGGATTCCGTGAGGCCGTGAGTCAGAGCCAGGGCCTGCAGCCGGCCTGCAGCCGGCCCGAACCTTCTGCCCTCAGGACCCGGAAGACGCACATCTCCACGCCCCTCCCCAGTCCTTGCTGTCCCCCGACAGCCACGTCTCCTCCTTGGTCTCCCCCCGCCCCGGGGGCGGTTGCTACTCTCTCTACCCCCAGCCCTTCCTCCCACCCTACCATTCTTCCCTTTTCCTTAGTCCTATTACTGTTTTTTGCTTTTCCATCTCCTGGATATACCTATAAAGACCCTTAAAGGAGAGCAAGATAATTAAACGCCCTTCAGCTAAGGGCCTCTTGTGGGCTTGCGCTGTATAATCTTGGGTACTTGAATGGCCTGAGGTAAACACAAGTACACGTGTGGGGGTGTGAGGCGGCAGTGGGGCAGGGGGAGACGTCTCTGGGGAGGGCTCAAAACCAAATTCACTACCACCACCATTTAAAATAGTTTCCAAAACAAAACAAAAACTACCTACCTTGCTGGCCACCACCAGCTGAACCACTCCGGTGGCAGAGCGAAGGATGGCCACAGCTTCCTCGTGGGAGAGCCCGACTAGTAAGTGACCATTGATTACCAGGAGCTCATCTCCTAAGGACAGTCTGCCGTCCCTGAGGAAATGGAGATGGGAAAAAAAAAACCCTTGTCAAGACATTCTGGGCTTGAGAAGGGCCCTTTCCCTGGAGCTGGGGAGGCCTGTGAGAGGGGACAGGTAAAATCGGAGAAGTCGGGACAACTGGAGACAGCTGGGACAGGACGGCTTTATCCTTCTGTCTGGCTGGGTCCAGATTCCCAGTTAGGGTAGTGAGGACCTTTGTGATTTCAGATGGTCACTTAGCACATTCTTAGGTCACCACCATATCCCCGGTCAGTGTCAGTGAAATGTCTCCCATCCAGGCGGAGACACGATAGAGGAAGCAAGACCCCTCGGTTTTAGGATCGTTAAGTCATCCTTTTCTCGGTCCTACCGGCCATCCTGCCCTTGCGACTGAGTCATCAGCTGAGTCTCTGAGCTCAGCCCCAAAAGGGCGAAGGTATCCTGAGCTCACCAGGAATCCTTCTCTAACCCAGGGGCCCTCTCTCTTCCCAGGGGACACACCCTTGCCCAGATTTCCTCTGTGGCACCTGTGACACTGCACTGCATGTGTCTGTAACCCCTGTCCCCCAAGAGTTATAGGACGTTGAGGGTAAAGTCTCACAGTGCCTCCTTCCCCTACGTGTCCCTACAGTCACGCTTCATAAGCAGAAGGATGAACAGAAAAAAACAAAGAAAGTGCCTGAGTTACCCCTGTTGCAGGTATCAGACCTGGTGTACAACATGGGTGTACAAGTAAGTTCTGTTTCTTTATTTCCTTTAAATTAAGTGAATAACTTGGAGCTTCCATCCCACTGGGTTGGCAGGAGACCCAGTGGTCACGGGGTCTGCCTGCCCTAGAGTCGGTCAAGGGTGGCAGACTGTTACAGAGCACTTGGCAGGCCCGGTCAATTGTGGTGGGTCAGCCGTCCTATGGGTTCCCACTGGGCCTCCAATGGTCTGGTCTCCCACGATCCCAAAGCAGCCAGAGGCTCTCCATCACCACTGCTAAATATGGGATGGGCAATCTGGTGAGGCTGAGAGACGCAGACCCAGAGCCCAGGTTCCACCATCATCTCCGAGGGCTTTACGTCGGCACCCAGGATGCTGCTCTGGGACCCATGCTCGTCTCCAGTACTCCCAGATTCACCCCACTGTTTCTCTCTGGTCTGTAGCCTCTGCCTGCCTTGCCCTCTTTCAGTGCATAAGCCAACTTCTCTCTCCTCCCCTACCTCACCAGTTTCTCTCTGTCTGCGTCCTCTAGGGCCTGCATCATAATCTTTTCTATGAATTCAGCCTTTAACAGAAGACAGGAGGCACCAGAGACTTCCGACAGCCTCTGCTTTCTGCCCTTCAAAAGAACCGAAAGCAGAGAAACGCTAAGAACCCCAGAAGTTGCATGGAATGGAAAGAAAAGGGGAATAAGAAAATAAAAAATAAGAGAACAAACAAACTAGAATTTCAAGGAAAAGTGTGGATGGAGAAGAAGGCTTCAGGAAAACAGAACATCATGGCCAGTGTCCCTGGGTTTACTTATCCACACCACCACGAAGACATCCCTGTCCCCATTCATTTTTATTTCCCTCTTTAATTCCATCTTTCTCATCTCCAGTTATTAACTAGAATTCCCCACATGTAAATTATACACCAAGACACACACACACACACACACACACACACACAGACAAATCCAGGGTAAGGGTGTACAAAAATGGTGAGACCCATTAGAAATAGCTCACATGGAAAACAGACATGAACAGTTCTATGTAAGCTCATCTCTGGGCACAGGAATTTCCTAATTGCCAACTTTCCAAAGACAGACTAGAACCTAGACCCAGGATTCATGGGAAAATGGCTGTCTGATGAAAGTTCCCTAAAACATACAACATCTGGGAAGCGTGATGATGCTCTTCTGGACACGAACTATCTAAGGCCTTAATCCTTCAGTAATTACTGCCACGTAGATCACTCCGGCAGAGATAAGGTTAACTGCACTTGCCCGTTGTCTCTAGCTATGGGACAGATGAGCGTGAGACACTGACAGTCTGTGCCCTGGCCCTCTCAGTGGTCTATTCTTCAGACTAAGTACTGCAAGCTCCTTCAACTAAGCCTCATGAGACATATTTTTCCATGTCCCCTGTGCCCTCTTGGACTTGGGCAGACCAATACCGCTATGGTTTGCCATTTCCCTCTTAATATCAGGGTACCTGGATTGAACACTAATTCCAGACTAGATTCACCCCCCTCATCAGTGAAACCCTACCTTTAAATGACTACTATATAGATGTGGGCATCCAACATATATACACACCCTACTGTGCTTCACAAATAGGAGACGCCCATGTATATAGAAGCAATTAGCTATATGGCAAGGAAGTGCCTTACATTTTGGGACAAGTACATCCCTCTAACTCGACATGGACCTCTTCTTTGTACATGCTCTGTCTAAGCACCATCCCCTTTCCTGCTTCAGACAACTGTTCAGGTTATAAAAGAAGTTTTGGAGTGTGAATTGTTTTTAGGTTATGAGAAGAAAAATTCTCATTTATCTCCCTCCCCCCATCTGCATGACAGAGACACACACATATAAGTGTGCATCAAATCTCAACAGACTGGGGTTGGGGGTGGGGGCTATAGCTCAGTGGTGGAGCATGTGCTTAGCATGCTCGAGGTCCTGGGTTCAATCTCCAGTACCTCTGTTTAAAGAAAAAAATCTCGACTGACCTACAAATCCAGACTCAGTCTATTTAAATCCCATCACTTTCCCAAGCCACCAGCCACAGTCTGTGGGAGGCAAGATGGCTAGATGTCCAGAATGGGGTGGTCTGTTGCATGGCACGGCCTTGACAAGTAACCACATGCCACCAGCACCTCCAAAGTCAGGATAAGCAATTCTCTTGAAACTCAAACTGGACTAGAAAGAAATCCAATCTCTCCTCCGTGGTTTGGCAGAACCTACAGCGTCCCCAGCAGTTGGCCGCTGCCTGTGCTCAGAGGTGCTTAATTAGAACCGCTCGTGCCTGGTTTCCTTCTGTGCCCAGCATCTTCCTTATGAACTGTAAGTACCAGGTCTGTGACCAGACAGAAGAGTCCCAGCACTCGAGGGAAGGGCAGGGAGAGGACAAGGAGGCAGAGAAAGGGGGAGAGTTACTAGTCACCTGTGAGCGGCACCTCCTTCCTTCACTTGAGTGACAACGATAGCGTGAGGTGAGCGCTTTGATCCTCGGCCTCCACTAACCTGAATTCCCAGCCCATCCGATTCTTTAAGCAGCTCCATCTTCCATATCCGGCCAACTTCCTCCTTGGAAGAAAAAGTGAGCACACCGTGAAGTATATGGACACACACATGCTACTGTCACAGGAGAGTGGAGCTGGCAGGTCAGGCCCAGCACTCATCACTTGTCAACAGATAGCGCAGGTGACCACGGATGGGAAAATGCCATGGGCTGGACCAAAGTCTTGAGCGGGCAGTGCTACCCAGTAACACTTTGTATGATGATGGAAGTGTTATCTATGTTCCGTCCACTCTGAGCCACCAGCCACAGGTGGCTATTTAATGCCTCAAATGCAGCTGGTGGCAACTGAGATGCTGAATTTTTCATTTCATTTTATTTTAGTTAAATGTAATTAGCCACCTGTGGCTAGTGGCCATGACACTGGACAGCACAGCAAGAGGGATCTGCGAATCCCCTGACCGAGGTCCTGCTAAGTGATGCTGCTTCTGCCTGAAACCCAGACACCACTATGTGTGTAAACACCGGCTGTGTCTGGGTTCCTTTTATTTACGACAGCTGCTAATTAATACAGGAAGATGAAAGGAAGACAAAGGTAGGTCTTGGCGCCAGGAGACTTCAACTAGTTTGAGCCCAGCTCCGAACTTATGGAAATCATCTAATGTCTAATAAACCCTCAGTTTCCTTGCCTTTAAACTGGGGATGATTATTAATGCTTCCAAGTTTGTTATTAGGATTAAATATTTATGGAAACAGGCAGCAGTGCTTCGGACATGTAGCAGATACATAATGCATGTTGATAAGTAACCATGTATTACTTACACAGGCATATTAGATATGTTAAAAACATCATATTGAATTGAATCTCAAATCTCCTTAAAACGTATGAATCAGATCTTTGGTAGGAGAAGCCACAATAGGAAATTAATTGATGAATTTCTTATTAACTTCACACATTGGTCAGAATGCTCTTTAAATACATTAAAAAATGCTTCCCTAACTATAAAAATCTATCCTTTAAAAAAACGAATCAAGGTCTCTAATTCCTCTGGACCGCCACTTTTCTGCTTTGGTTCCTTCTCCATTTGACTCTGTATTTCACTCCAAGGACGTAAACATATGCCCACTGAAAATGTCTGAGTTCCCTCAGATACTGAGCTGTTCTGAAAAATGAAAGCAAAAGCTTTCAATGTGATTTATCTGGGCGTCTGACTTTAGGCTCATTCCAGAATTCTGTTTAGCTCTAGCTATATGGGTAGGGGTCACAATGCGATCCTCAACATATAAAACAAAAGCCGTCTGCCTTCTTTATCCATCATGAAGGTCTCATGGAACTGTTAAGGTCCAATACAGACAAAGCCATCATCTCCCTAGAAATAGGCAACCTGCCCATTCAAGCTGCTTGCAAAGGAGAAAAAAATGTGAAGCATTTAGAAAAGCTGAAATGCATACTGTCAGAAACTAAAATGAAACTTTATGCAATAGTAAAAAAAAAAAAAAAAAAAAAAAAAAAAAAAAAAACCAGATGTTGAACAGTCACTGATGTGCAGCAACAGGAATGTCTAGGGAGATCACTGCCAGACAGAGACCTGTTGGGTCCTCCACGTTTCTGGTCCAGCGCTGCTTGCTGGGGCTCCACGGCTCCAGCAACCTGCAGCGGGGCCAGCTGTCTCCTTCGTCCTCCGACCACAGACCCACGAAGCCCGTCTGGCCAAATGTAACTTCAGAGGCCACTGGCTTACCGCAGTAGTTCATGAACTTGTCAGTGCTCCCTACATCATCCAGTTGTCTCACTTTGGACTCCATGGGTTTTGGTTTGTTGCCTCTGACCCCTGGAACACCTTCCTCTCTCACTCAGAAACAGCCTCCCTGGCCTTCAAAGTCAGTCCCAGCTCCACTACTTCCAAGAAGCCATCCCTGAGAATCAGTGCTACTGCCGAGACAGCACACTTCCAGGACGTGAGACCTTCTGGCTGGCGGAGACCCCCAAAGGGAACAAATGCAGGGATGTGATCAGCTGTTGTCCTGGCATGCTCACTGGCACGTGGCCAGCCCTGTGGCTGCCTCCCTGGGCCTCACACTGCAGGTAAGGGCAGAATGGTGGCTTGACTTGTTTTCTCCTTGGAAATTGTGCCGTGGCTCCTGGGGTCTTGAAGATGTGTGACAGTGTTCCTCCCTCCCCCAGGAGAGAAAAGCTCTGGGACTCTTTCCCAAGAGCAACGGGGACCACTGTTAGAGCCCAGAAATAAGAAAACCCATTTGGTTTTATTCCAAATTGTAACAACCTATCCATCCCTCTCACTAGTTATGCCATCATTTTCTCCTGTCCTGCCCTCCTCTTGCTAAACAGAAATTGTTAACATGGTTCAGAGGGTGTGACAATACGAGATACGGTCCTTTCTAATTTTTAAATGCTTTTGAGAAATAGGACGTGTGACAAGAAACATGCAAAAACTATGATCACGGGGAAAGAATAAGGGCCTAAATGTTCATCCTGACAGAGGAGTTAAAGACAGCTTTCATCAAGAGCAGCCACACGCCTGGTCTACACCCCTGCCCCCCTGCCCCCGCCCAAGACGCACACAACTTAGTTAAAAGCAACTTAGTTAACTTACTCAAAAGCAAAGCAAAACACAAGCCTAATAAAAATGGCTTCAGACTGCAGAAAGGACCAACGCGTCATAGAGCCCCCAACTACACTCATCCAGAAACAGATCTTTTCCACTTTTATCCAATAGTATGATCCCCTCCCCCAATAACAGACAGTAAGTAGGAAATATATGGGGAGAGTTCAAAGAAATCAATGCACGTTTCCTCACCCTGGAATTTCCTGACCATCTCATGAAGGAATTCTGAGGAACACAAAGGGAGGCAGAAACAGGAAGAGGCAGATGTTATCAGTCTTAATTGTATGACTGTCAGCCTTAGATCTAGCCACCTAGAGCCAAAAGCTGCATTCAGTTAAAAATAAAATCAGTGTCTAAAGTTTATTAAGCTAAAGCTGGCATTGGCCAAAAACCAACAGGCTAACTTAAGTGCAATAATATTGAGTGTATTTCCAACTACCTCTTCACAATTCTACTCGTGTATCTACAACACACATCAGTTGGGTCGAGACAGGACTCTCCTCCTCTCCCGTTCCTGGCTTTCCCGTCTCAATGGGAACAGCAATATCATCTACTCAGGCTTAAGAGGATCTGCAAACCAAAAGCCCATGAATGATCTTAGATTCATCCTTCTATTTTCTACACCTAAACCATGAGCCGGGTCTGTAGGGTCTAATTGCAAAATAGATCCACATTCATCCACTTCTGCTCCTCTTTTCTGCCACCACCCTTGTCAGAGCCTCTGGCATCTTTCACTTGGGTTATCACAATAGCCTCCAATCTGGGCTCCCTTTTTATTCTTTACCTCTCACAAACTCTATGCCCCATTACACATCTAGGATGCCCTTTAAAAAAAAATACTTCATGATGTACTCGGCGTAAACCTTGCGACAGCTCCCTACTAGACTGAGAATGAGGTCCACACTCTGCAATGGTCTACACAAACGTTTGTAACCTAGCCCCGTCCACAACTCCCACATCACCTCCTAGTACCCTCTCCATCCCTCATTGTGCCGCAGTCTCTCTGGTCCTGGGATAGGCTACACTCCTGCCTCATGGCAGCTGCACGTGCTGGTTCCTCACATGAAAACATTCTGCACCCAGATTCTGCAGGGCTGCCCTTTCCTGACACTCAGTCTTCAGCTAAAACATGGCCTCTTTAATGAGATCTTTGCTGGCACCCGATATCAATTAGCCTCCCCCCTACAACGTCACTGTCCCACCATCTTTCACTTTCCTCTGTTTTATTTCATTTATTGTACTTGTGGTCAGCGTCTAACATTCTGATTTGTTTATTTGCTTATTTATATTGCTCGTGGCCCTGGTACGTGATAAATACCCCAGACAGGAGCCTTGTCTCTCATTTACCAGTGGGTTCTCCAGCAGCTAGAACAGTGCCCAGCAAGTAATACTGCATACATGTCCTTGAATTAACAGATATACAATGTTTATCCACTAATCTTATGGCTCCTCAAAAGTTATTGAGACTGACGTTGAGTAGTTCGCCCAGATGGGAGACCTGCGTGTTTGCCAACGTTCAGTGTGTGAACACTGATCCAGTTGTAGAGATGATTGAGTTCTGAAACAGACCCTGTCTAGACAGATGGCTTGGACCTTTGCTTCCTTTTACATTGGCTTAAAGGGCAATGAGAATTTGTCAGCCGGTTGAGAAAAAGCCAAACCATGCAAAATTGGACACTTCAGATGTCTGTGTTAATGTTGTCGGAGCGCTACCCTTTCCCGTAAACTGCCAATCACTGTGTGTGCTCACACTCATATCACTTCACGAAGGCACACACAGGATTAATTTACCAAAACAGGGGTAGTGAATTAAAGGAGCTGCCTCGGTTGCTTTTAAATGACCTCATCTTCTGCTGGAACCCAAAATAAAAATTTACAACAGCATCTTTGCCCCAAATGTGAGAAGACACATCATCCCACTAGCATTTCACTGCAGTAAGTTTTCTGGCTCCAGTTGCAGACCTATTCTGAGACTGTTTATCCTTCCTACTTCGAATGAGCCATTGGAAATGAAGAAACATGTGATCATAATGTCAGAGTTGAAATCCCTTAGTCATCAGACCAAAATGCTCAGCTTGTAGGTGAGAAAACTGAAGCTCAGAGAAAGGACATGGCAGCCCAAAGGCCACCAAACTGGGGGTGGAAGAACCAGGGCTGGAACTTGGTGCTCTGTCTCTCAGGCCTGGTGGTCTTGGGTGCCTTCAGTAATAAATATCTCCAGAGAGCCTGCACGTGCACGGCACTGAGCTGGAACAGAGAGAGCAAAGGCTCAGAGGCAAGAATGAGCATAGCCTTTTGAAAAAAACGAATTCAGCCCATATCAGGGAGGAAGAAAGCAGTGAGAAACAGAGGCAGAAAGTTAAGCAAGAATCCACTGAAGGGCCTCACATGCTATGTCAAGACAAGGTATTCAGGTGTTACCCCGAGGGCAAAGTGGATCCGCCAAAAGGGTCTAAGCTGCAGCGCGCATGTGTGTGTCCGTGTGCGCACATGCATGCACGGTAAGATGTATTCTTTAGAAAAGCCCTGGATGCAGTGGGGACAATGGATGATGGGATGAGAGAGGGAGCAGCGAGATGGGTGGGAGATTGTTGTAACTACACAGGTGAGAAAGGAAAGCAGCCTGGCCCTGACCTAAAGCTGTAGGAGGGACACGGAGAAGTGAAACAGGCAGAGATCCTAAAGAGAGAAGGCGGTGACAGGATTTGGTGATTGACTGGATGTGGGGCAAGGGAGAGGGCAGTGTTCCAGCTGACTCCAGATGCCAACTGTCCCCATGTGCCTGGGTGAAAGGCCTTTCCCAGGGTATGGGATTGTCAGTGCAAAACCAGGGAAAGTCCTGCACAAACCAGGGTGAGTGGTCACTGGTTGAATCTCAGGTTGCTGGCTTGGGCAGCTCTGTGGATGGTGAGACCTGGAGCACCGGAGCGGGTGTGGTGGTTCTGGGAAGCAGCACACCAAGTTTTAGGCATGATGTGAAATATTTAAGACGGGGACATCCTGCAGGCAGTTGGCAGAAAGCTTAAGGGCTCAGGAGAGAGGTAAAGGCAGACACAAACTTAGGAGACAGTACCACATGAAGGATAAAAGTTCACCCAGTGGCCACAGGGCTTTTTAGAAGAGGACCACCCTCCTGTTGCCTCTGCTTGATGCAAACATCAGGGACCACCCAGGAGATGAACTCAGTGTGACTCCCCTTCTGTGTCTCACACTTCGCTAAAGATTCAGACCCAGGGCAGCTGTCCTGAGGTCTCTACTGAACCACTTACAGACAAGGCCTAGAGAAGGGGTCTGCCACTGCGCAGGGTGGATTTGGGGTACCTAGGGTAAGACCACAAATGGACCCATAGACACTGCGTCAGTTGTGGATAAACTCTCCTGACTGGCAGATGGTAGAATTCTTTTTTCATTGTTATGTGACTAAGTTCAGTGTGTTTATTTTTACCATGCAGCATTATAAAAACATACATTATGTGTATGTCACGTTGGAGGGGTAATGATCCTTACTAGACAGGGAGTAAGGAACTCTGAACTCATTTCTAAAACTGCTTATCTATGTGCTAGGAGATATTTTGGTTT
Source organism: Camelus ferus (assembly GCF_009834535.1). Taxonomy (NCBI): domain Eukaryota; kingdom Metazoa; phylum Chordata; class Mammalia; order Artiodactyla; family Camelidae; genus Camelus; species Camelus ferus. The sequence goes on along the minus strand of NC_045698.1, from coordinate 22,375,979 downwards.
AGAAGATGGGCCCAACTTTCACATTTTAAAAAATTAACCTGGTTGCATATGTATCATTACGTGTTAATATTTTATAGATAAAGCAATTTTCTTTAAAGGAGATATTTGTTAAAAGGAAATGTGTTTCCTCTAGGTCCATTAAGGGAGAATAGAAAATAAAAGCAAAGTCTGAGGATTTTGGGAGGGGGGGGATGTAATTAGGTTTGTTTATTTATTGATCTATTTTTAACAGAGGCACTGGGGACTGAACCCAGGACCTCCTGCATGCTAAGCATGTGCTCTACCACTGAGCTATACCTTCCCCCTGAGAATTTGTTTCCATGTAACAAGTAGGTCTATGAAAAAGAAGTACCTGACAAATAAAAATGGTCTGAATGACTATATGCCTTGTCTGTGATTTATTAAGTCTTTGTAGATATATTAAATCATTAGTAAAGCAGAAACGGAACAACCCTGACGTGTCTAATCTCCTGTTATTCGAATGGAATGGAATTTTTCCCCCAAGGCTTAAGAGGTAAATAGCTAATTTTTTGTTTTTCTGGAAATTCCATCTTAGCATGACCTTGGGCTCATCCTGGAGTTAAATATAAATCCACCCAGCCCAAGAAGCTAAGAGACCTTCCTTGAGGGTCTCTGGGTCTCAGTTTGGGTACACTAGGATGCAGAGGAAAGCCATGAAGATCTATTTCTTGCCAGCTCTATCAATCCTGGGTAAATGTACCTAGTGAAGATAATTCTGGGGTTGAAAAAGGTACTGAAATACTCATGCCTGAGATGGTGTGCTGCCCATTTTGCCTTTCCAAGACCGAAAGTACAACCAAGGCTTAATAATCAGTCTATAGATTTAGAATAGTTATGAAGAATGCAAATTCCAGATAGCAAGTCTCTCCTTTCTATAGGCACGTGGCTTAAAAAAAAAGTCCCAAGGCAATAGGTCAAAGTTTTTTTTTACCCTTTCATTTGTATCTTCTTGGACATTTGACCTTGAGTGCAAAAACCAGGCAAAGGAACTCTAGTATATGCAGTCGTAAGATAGTCTAATCCAGAAATTCAGCTTTATGTTATTGTCTTTAATTAGGATAAGCAGAGGATGGTGTGGATTTTTTTTTTTAATTAAAAAAAATTTTTTTTTAAACAGTGGGTATTCCAAATTATTTCCACTGTGTCCTAGGCCAGATGAAAGCCTCTTCTCTGGACTGAATATGAGATTCAGCCTTCAACCTTCATTACCTTAAACATTCAAAATGATTAAGCGAACCAATACTCTCCAACTTGCTGTTTTCACCTTAGGCTTTCTGTGTATTCACAGTCTAATCATTAGAAGAAAAAAACCATACCAAGATACGGTATTCATTGATAAGGAATATATAATATTTTTATTGCCCTTAATTTGGGGGAGATGTGTACATTATAATCTTTTTATTGCCCTTAATCCTTTTTTGGGGGGGCATAAATTGGTAGAAAATCATTGTTAGAAACATTAATTATTTCTCCTTACTTCTTTGTACATTCCATCTACAAATATACCTTCTTTGTGTAAGGCTTTATGAAGATCACCCAGCTCCTCAAATGAAGGAACATGGTCCCGTGAGAGGAGAGTTATTTTGATTCTTCTCAACCCATTATACAGATTGGCTATAGTTGCAGGAATATGCGTGAAATAGCCTTTCCAGAAATTATATTCACTCCTGGGGCACCATTTCCCCGGAATCAAAGCTGAACTTGATACTTCCGTGCCCATTTTCCACCTTTCCAACTTTCTCTTTCATCCTTAAAGGGCATCTCCTGAGTCAGAGAAGAAATCAATAAGGAACCATATAAGAAGTTACTGTTTCGTTAGGAACCCAGAGGAATATCTGGCCAAGAGGATTCCTGGAGGGAGCACACTGACTCTAAAGAAATGTAACTTTACGAGAGAGTGTCGCTTACAATGGGGGAGACAATCTGAGGCCTGAGGTGTATTCTATTACCATTCAGAATAGACCACATCTGCTTTAGGTAAGACTAGCCCTGACCATCACAGCTGGATATCATAGTATCAGAGATTGCTGGGAAGCTTCCAAACTTCACCGGAATTCAGCAATATAATAACAATCCCACGAAAATGTCCCTGGTTTTGAAGTGTTAAAAATAAAAGCAGATGCTTCCCTGCAGGTTGGACATCCTGTGTCACACTGAGGCATGGATATTTATGCTATCAGCAGCCACCAGGAATTCTTGGCCTTCAGTGGCAATTCCACTGGTGACAGCAGTGATAAATAACGTTGCAGTTCAAGCACTTTATCTGGGCCTCATATGACTCAAATTATACCACAGAAGGCTTGAATTTTCCACTTAGGATCACTCAGCTAGCTCTTTATTTAAATGGGATAAAATGACTTGGATTTTTTTGTTGTTATTGTTATGTCCTCTGATCATTTATCTTAATAAATCTGTTGGCTTCTACATGCAAGGTCATCTTAGATGTATTTTCTAAATCTTAAACGCAACTTCAAACAGCATTTCTTTTAAAATTCAGGTTCTACAGTCAAACCAAACCTTACCCGTGCCAGGCAGTCGCTGGACTGGAAGTCCGTCTTCCCAGATTTTGAGAAGTGCCGTTTGTCATTGCTTGTGGGCTGAGGAGCATCTGTCTTTGAAATTCTAGGCTCTGTCCCTCTGTCCAATTCCGACCTGTCTAGATGGGATCCAGCCACCTCCTTGAGCGAATCTGGGCCATTTTCTAGCTCAAAAGCATGACCGTTTCCAAGTTCCGGGTCTAGGCCATTGTCCAGTTCGGAGACAGAGTCATTGTCCAACTCACAGCCAGTGCTGCTCTTGGACTCTTCAGCAACTTTGTGAGTAGCAGGCCTGGCAATGACCCCAAACTTTCTTGCTCTCTTTCCCTTTTTCACAGTTTGGTCACCCAGCTCCAAGGTAGGCGTCTCTCCTGGTTCAGAGCTGTTGCTACTGTTGCCGTTATAAGGAGAATGGACTTTGTGCTTGAAGCGACGCAGCATGATCAGGTAGATAAAGCCGCCATTCCAGCACTGTTCAGCCAGGTAACTGTAAGGGACAGAGAGGTGCCGGTTAAAACCCTCAAAGCATCTTCTGGAATGATGCAGCAAGTGGATGCATCCGATGGCCCGACCAGGACCCACGTGATTAAAAGCCTGGCCAAGTGATCAAGGCACCAAGCATCTTAAAGAGACTCAACACTCAATTTTTAATCTATTTAATTGTTGACGCTAAAAATAACCCCCAAACAAAGCAAAAAGCCACCACGAACTGGAAATTACTAATGAAAGTACCCAACAATAGGTAGTCAGAGGAGGATTTTTCTATTAACAGAGCAAATCCTAACATATCATTAAAAAAATTATTCTCCACTCCCTCCACAGTGTGTTGCATCAGAATTATGCTAGCCTCCCATTCATAGAGTTCTGATGTAGCAACACTGCAAGTCCCCAGGGTAAACCGGAAGAATAGGTTGGGGTAAATGTAAAGTTCTGCTCTCAGGATCAACAGATCAACTGTACAAGAAGAATCTGCCTCCCAGCAGTTAAAATGAAAAAAAGATCCTGAGGTGGGGGATGGAGGGGTTGGCCAGTATTAAGATGCAGTTGATGAAGGAGCATTGACAAGTATGAGTGGCACTGAATGAGGCTCAGGTTCATTTCTTGGTAGTAGTTCTAGTTTGGTTGTTCATAGTGAGACAGGCTGGGACCTGGGACTCTGGGCTGCAATGCTGGCCCCTGGACAAAGGTGTCTCCTCGAGCAACAAAATACAAAGAAACTATCAAGGACTAAAATAACCGTGTGCCTGCGCAGTTGGAGCCAGTTAGGAACAATAAGATACAAAAAGACCAAAAACCTAATTACCACTTCTGAGGTGTCCAGAGCAAAAGCAGGGTACTGCGCATGATCCCTGCACACAGCACCACCAAGGGGGTGGGCAGACCACCTAAGCCACCCACTCCAGCCCCACCCCATTTAAGGGACTGGCTCACCCTTCCCCCTCCAAAAACAAAAGCAGGGAGGGGAACCTGTTACTTATTTTCACTCCCACTGCTGCAGCACCAGTCCCAGGAAAGCCTTGCCTGAATTTCTCATCTGGCCTCTTATCAATTTCTATTGATTAAGGAGACCAGGAACCCTGGTTGGTAACAATAGCACATGTGAAGTGTCATTTCCAGTGTGGGCATCACATTAAGAGGAACACTGACAAAGTGGAAAACACACAGATGTAGGAGACAGCTGCTAAGCTGGCCACCAGGAACAGAGGGAAGAAGGAGGGATGTTTAACTTGAAGAAGACAAGGGCCAGGCTCACTCGCTTTCACATGTATATGAGGGCTGCCAGAGGCTTAGAAACAGGAAATCATATAAATGAGGTAACACATGCGAAGCCTGACACACGACTCCTCCAGATTTTAAAGAATAGCAATAGAATATTAAATGAGATGAGTAATTAGTAGTGTCCAGGACCAGATCATTAAAGCTTTAGCAAAGAAAACACTTGCAGAAAGTCAGGAAGCCAGACTGGGCTAGACCCTCCACTCTTGCCACCCAAGATAAGGCAGCACAAGCCCCAGATGAACCCCGGGAAACGCCTTTGCCCCTGGCATCCTGCCGCATTCTGCACACCACCGGTTCCCAAGCAAAGAATGTCAACAACCAAATCCTTAACGAATCAGACCTGCTTCCAGCCTTCAAGTGCCTACAGAGAGAAGGCCTGGGGCTATGTTACCTACATCTTCAATAAGTGAAAAACAGAGAACTTTTCCAAGTACACTAAACTGCCTTTCCCCATCCAGGGCTGAAGAGCAGACCTGAGAGCTGGGGCAGTCAGTATGCGAGAAGGGGACCAGGCTGTAAGGAGAGGTGACCAACTGTGTTTGAAATGTACTAAATTCTGGGCCAAGAGCGTATCTAGTGGGCAGGTAAATGCAGTGACAGGAACTGTCCCAGAGAAGAGAATTCTGTACTTCTGCCTTGGAGTAAAGTGAACAAGAGAGATGAATCACTAAACATTGACCAAAGCTAGGAAAAACTTTCTTTGCTCCTGGGCTATAAACCATGGTAATAAACGTCTACATAAAAACCAGACAGATAAAAGATACAGCCCTCAGGTTGCTCTGTGAAACACAGTGAGATGAAGAGGCATGAAGACTTGACCACTGGAGTCCAGAAAATGAAAATTAAACTTGGTTCTCAGCACCATTTTTCTATCTTTAGATTTCTTGTTGTTGAATTATGTAGTCTTTTCCCATATTGGATAAAAATCTTATAAAGTAATTAGCCATAAGAGTAATTAGCCAGATTGTAAGGGTTTTCTTTGAGCAAACCACTACTATTAATTGAATACATATGCTCAGATGTTATACAAAACAGTATGGGGTTGTAAAAACAGAGCAAGGTTGAGAGTTAGACACCTAAGTTCTCATTGTATCTTTGGCCCCACCATGTAAAACAATGATAATTATAGCAAATTTCCATGATTGATGAACAGATAAGACAAAACATGGTATATCCATATAATGGGATATTATTCAGCAATAAAAAGGAATGAAGTTTATGCTACAACACTGGTGAAGCTCAAAAACATTATGCTAAGTGAAAGACGCTAGACCCCAAAGGCCACACATCATTCTATTATAGGACACATCCAGGTGAGGCAGATCCATTGAGACAGAAAGTGGATTAGCTGTTGCCAGTGGGGTAGAGGATAATTAAGACTGACTACTAAAAGGTACAGGTTTTGCAGGGAGGGAGGTGACGGAAAAGTTCTAGAATTAGATAGTGGTGATGGTTTCACAACATGGTGAATGTAGCCACTAAACTGTACACTTTAAAATGATGAGGTTTCTGTTAGGTGAATTATGTCTCAATTTTTAAAAAATAATAGCTGGCCAAGTTTTGAGTTTATTCTTTGGGTGGATGCTCCTTAAGAATTCTCTTTACAGAAGAAGAAGCTGAGGCTCAGAAATATTAACTAACTTGCCCAAGTTCACATACCTGCCAACTGGTAAACCCAGGTCTGTCCACTTCCCAACCCATACTACATCCTCTGTGCAATTCTGCTCCTTAAATTATTATCATCCCTGTGCTTCGGTTTCCTCATCTTCAAAGTGAAGGGGTCAAAATGGACCATCTCTGAGTTGCTTTCATGTTCTAGTTGTGACTGCTCATTTCCCGGGAAGAGTTCTAGGGACAGGAGGAGCAAGCCATCCCAGTGCCAAGAATAAAACATAAACCTGGAAAGATAGCAAAGGTAGAAAGTCCTTTTATGTCCAAGTTGTCCTAGGCCTCCAAGGCATTTACCATCAACCTGAAAAAGATTTCGTCTGAAGAGGCGACTCCTTTAAAATTGCTTTTGGGAGTTTACCTTTTGTATTAAAACTCTGAACAACTTGATGGATTGTCCCCAGAGACCTTCTTTTCAGTACCAAAAAGGCTGGTCCATTGATTCACAGTACAAGATCTTGAAAATCTTTCCCATCTCTACTCTCGTGGAAGCTCCAAGAGCCTTGGAAAATTCCATGACTGACAGTATTTTATTCCTTCTGCAGGATCCACACTTAACAAAATTACAAAGCAAGGGGAGTTTATTCTTAGTTTGGCACCATCTCCCTGTCCTTTCCTGGCTTCCCAGCAATAAACCAGACCCTGACACCTTCAGGGAACTGTATGACAGGTTACTTTATTCCTTCCTGGACAATGCATTTTCTAAGGTCATCCTGAAGACAAAATGTAATGAATGAATTATGGACACTCTAGCAAGTTGGTACAAAAGAGACTTTTTGGCACCACGTAATTTTTTTTTTAAGCTTTCAAATACTTTATTAAAATATGGAAGACCATTAATGATTCAAAAAAGCTTTCAAAAAAGGTTTGGTAAAGGACCATGCAGACAATTTATTTAGGATTATCCTTACACCTATTAAAATTTAAACCCAACTACAAATAATTAAAAAGTATCTACAGAAGAATTCTTACAATTCTTCAAATCACCTTAAATGTAATGTTGCCACATCCTCTCTCCATCTATATCTAAATGACTTACCTAACTTTTCCAGCACCTGCCTGGCTAATTCATACTTCCAAATCCCTTTTTCTGTTCAGTAGGATTCTTACACACCATTAGAATCTTTAAACTTCAAAGTCAACATTAGCGAGGGGAGGGTATAGCTCAGTGGTAGAGGGCGTGCCTAGCATGCATAAGGTCCTGGGTTCGATCCTCAGTACTTCCATTAAAAAAATAAATAAATAAAAACCTAATAACCTCCCCCCTTAAAATAAAATAAAGCAAAGGTCATTAAAAAAATTTAAAAACAAATCTATGTCCAAAAAAAAGGTCAACATTAGAGAAACAAGAAATGAAACCCAATCCTGTGACTTGGAAAAACAGGTCTCCTCCTCATTGACAGGTAAAATCAGCCCTTAGAAGCTTCTCTACCGCATGATTATATTTTGGTTTCTTGCAAAAATTTGAAAATGTCCTCTGGCATGTAAAATTATTCATTTAATTCAAATTTATTTGATTTTGACCATCCCAGGCTGGCCTTAAGATAAAGGGAAGACCAGTATATCCAGAAATGAGGTTCTGAGCTCTAGTCTAGAACTTTCCCTTTGGAATGTGTTGTGGTTGGTCTTTCCAAGCATCTTTCTTAACTGGATTTCTTCCTCCTCCTTTCCCTCAAAAAGTGCTTTATCCAAAAGAACGTTTGAATACCTCCTCTGTTTCTTGATGCTGTGTCATAATTCTGGAGTCTGGGCTCTGCAGTGGTGGGAGCCAGGGAAGGGGTTGGCAGGTGCCAATGGATGCTTTGAAGAGCTAAAGGGATAAAGCTGCCTGGAGTTTGAAGAACAAGAAGGACATGGAGGCAGGAGATAAGAGAGGGGCTAAGACAGGGGAGGCACTGGATAGCCAAAGACATGCATTATTCACTCATGCCCTGATTCCATCAAAGATGACTTGAGGCAGCTGTACAATTTTGATATTCTAGACTGTTTTGCCAAAGCCCTTGGAAGAGCAATCTCCAGGTGCCTCTGAAAATCATCTTGGGCCTTCAGCCGTCAATCACTGATGCCTGGCACACAGTGTGAATCCACAGAGGGATGCCACCGGGCTGAACCATGGGTGCAGAGGAACTTGGACCGCCACCGCCTGGACCACAGTGGCTTGTACAACTCAGAGAAAACATGAAAGAATTCTTTCACCAAAGTAGATATTCTTACTTCATCTGAGTACGTCAGGTCCCCAGTACAGATAGCAGGAGACTAACCACTGACTGCAGGAAGATGTTTACGGACAAGTTATTGTATCAGGGTCTGTTTTCTAGGATGGGACTAGCTGCTAAAAGCCACCCCGTCTAACACACAGGATGAACAGAGATCAATCGTTCTTGCCTCTGATTTCCTCTCGCCTAAGAAGTAATGGGAAGCTGAAAAGCTGTTTGTGGTCCTTTGAAACCCTGCTAAGCCTAATTAATCCAGAGGGCTGTCTGAGGTTATAAATCTGTAGGTTCCCAGAGAACAAAGGGCTGAGAGGAAGTGTTAAATGTATACAGATTAATTTCCCAGTGAAGTCTTGGCTGGGACACAGAGGGAGGCAAGTTTGGGCAGCTCTGCAAGCGGGGGACGGGAAGATGATAAACATCATTTCCTGGAGTCACTTAGTAACCATGTTCCCCAAGGGCCATCTGTCTCAGGTGATGCCTCCCAGCTACCTTGAACTTGGGGCACACTTCTCCCAGATTCCACAACCTTCCCCTCCAACCCCCTAGAAACAGCCAACCTTTCTCTGAGGGTCTCTGAAGGCAGAATTTTGGGGCTGATGTCGTGCTGGAAGAGTGACTGGTATCCTTGGTGTGCTCATAAGGCTGTCTGAAGATAAACCAACCTGCTTCTTTGCTAGTACAGAGAGGGGGAAAGTTAGCTCTGAGTCGGTGGAGAAAGATGGGGTTCAGGCACCAATGAGGATTTGAAAATAGACCAGGGTCTAGGTTGAGTGTAGAAATAATTAGAACACAGTGTTCCAGCTGCTGGGTCAGGGAAGTAACTGAGGAAACCAGCCTTTACTACTTCTCACCTCCTCTACTCAGCACAAATGGCTGGATTCAGGAACTCTCCCCTCTGCTCCCTTGTTGGAGTCCAGAGTAATGAATGAATATGATCTCCTTATTATAAAATGTGTATTTATTATTTTAATCATAAAATTTGAATTGGGAAACACAGGTTGAGGGTGAAGAATCAGGGTAAATATTTATATGAAAAAAAATATTTTCTGACCTCTGATAGAATATTTGCCATTTAAATCCAAACGAAATTATCAGCTACCAAAACTTGTAACCACCACACCGTGTAGCAGTAAAATTTAAGTCACACCCATCCATATACCAGGACAGAGGCCCAAATTGCCCCAGGGGAAGTGGGATGTGGGGAAGTGGTCAAATACGCTGATCCACTAGCTACTACTATTTCTATGAATAACAAACTGTCTTTCATCTCTGACCCAGGAGTCTCATGTCTTCTGCTGGCATCCATGAAACTGCGGTAGGCTGACATGTGAGCTTACCATATAGGGTAAAATCATAGTTCTCGACAGGTTGCAGAACAATATACAGAATAACTCAGTTTATAATTGACCTTGTTCCCCCAACATCAAGCTCATAAAAGGAGCTCAATGATATATTATTCTTTACACCAGTGACTATGCAACAGAAATCAATATGCATCTTACAGCAAAACAATACTGAACGTAAATCTTTCAGGTTGAATCAAACAGTGGTGGAATTATACTCAGAGGAGCAATAGGAAGTGTTCTAGCCTCGGATTCCACAAACACTGATTAGATTCAATGTGTCAGCTTCCAAGGCAGCAGCCACATTTGTGTCCATCAGCATTTCTGCCCTTTCCTTGCTTAAATTCCATCTCCTGCAACCACTAGTTGCAATATCCAAACGGCACTGAAGCAGAGTCAGTTCTCCTTCTGTTTCCTGTAAAGAGCTTCTGGATGTAAACGGGTACGGGTAGGGGAGACACTACAGAAAAACACTGGATAAAAAGCAGCTAAATCATACGATCAGTAAAAAAAAAATTATTTTGATTTCCATGCAACAAGATATCACTGATTTTCGTATTGATCTTAAAAATTCACATCTCAAACTAACAAGATTGCTTGAAATCCACCACCCTCACAGCAAAGTATCTCTACACCAGAATGCACTACACATTTTTGACCTCAAGACAGCATTAACAGGAAGGAAGTAGAAGTGTGGCCCTTGCTCTCATTTTGCAATAAGTTTACCTGAAGTTTTCAGTTTTCCTGTACCTCATTTTTGCATGAATCAATACAAGCTTTTTCAAAAGTACCCATACACCTTTTGGAAATAGGAATTCAGAAACTATAAATGAAGTAGAAAATGCCTGATCAACAATGAGAACTATCTTAACACATCCTGCAGAGATACTGCCTTGCAAAAGAGAACCTCTAGGCTTCTATCTGCAAATGATTGTAGTTCTTTATTAAATTACTGTGAGTTAATCATAGAGTTTCTTATAACCATATGAGCTCAACCTGCAGTCTGTACAGAGTCAGATTAGAACTCTAGCCACATAGCTTTGCTAACTCACCTGATGACGCTGGTCACATTTTCCCCCCGGAGGGCAGAGGGAATGCAGGTAAAGTCAGTCTTTGCTGTACTTGAATGAGTCAGTTTCACTTCATGAGGAAATTGATGAGCTCAGATAGTGCAGTGGGAACTCATTTCCCTTTTTTTCTCTCATGACATAACGCTATTTTTTTCTGCTGATAAATGTACTGTTTGCTCATTACAAATTCATTCATTCATTCAACAAATAGTTATTGACTATCTACTATATGCCAGGCACCGTTTTAGGCACGTGGGGGTCAACCGATTCCTGTCTTTGTGGAGCTCACAGCTTAGCAGGGGCAGATAGGCAATAAACAACAGACCTATTAAAATAAGCATCCAAATAAATAGTATGGTAGAAGGTGAAACGTGCTATGGAAAATGGAAAATATCAAACAGGATGAAGAGGATCAAGTATGCAGGAGCTGGAGGAGTCAGGTTGAAATTTTAAATATGCTGAGCAAAGACTTGAGAGAAGATGGAAGAGTTGGTCATGCAGTTACGATGAAGAAGGCCATTCCAGACAGAGGAAAAGAGCCAGTGCAAAAGTGGTAAACTGGAAATGTGCCTGGTAGGTGTGAGGAACAGCAAGGTGGAGTAGGCTCGGATCCCACAAACACTGATTAGACTCAACGTGTCAGCTTCCAAGGCAGGAGAGTAACAGGGGAGGGGGGAGAGCCAGTTTACGCAAGGCTGCTATAAAGACTTTTGTGCAAAATGGGGAGCTGTGCAGTTTTGAGCAGAGGAGTAATGTGATATGTACTATGTTTTAAAATGATCCCTTTGTTTCTGTGTTGAGCATAGGCTGTTGGTAGAGCAAGGGGAGGAGGGAGGCCCGGTACTCAAATCATCTTCAGAAATTCCAGGAACAAAGAAGCTGGCTCAGTGTAGAGTAGCAGAGAATTGGTCTGAAATGGCCAAAATCGTGATCAGTTTTGAAAGTAGACTCAGCAGCCTTTGCTTTTGGATCTGATACCAGATGAAAGAGGAAGAGAGTTTCAAGGATGGCATCCAGGTGTTTGGCTTGAGTAACCAGAAGGATGGGGTTGCCATCACTTGAGGCTGGTAGGGTGGCCTTTTGTGGGTTGGGGCTATCTGATCTATTCAGATGCACAGATCTATTCTGGAGTTATGTTCTGGACGTGTTGAGTCTGAGGTGCTGTGTGGCTGTTGTGTGGGCAGCTAGATATCTGAATCTGGACATTGGCACAGAGGACTGGTTTGGAGATAAAAATTTGAGAGGTGTCATACTATTGATGGTATTTAAAGCATCCTGGAGATAAATTCCTTTAGGTGGGCTTTCTGGGTCCCAACTTCTAGCTGGATCAAAAGCACATCCAAATATTTTCTGTGTACTTCCTTCCAATCTTTGCTCTAGAAGGGGGATAACAATTTAGAATCCCACCAGAAGCATCTTAAGAGAACCATTTGTCACTTTTTTAAATCTCTGCCAGTCTGATAGTCAAGAGTTACCTCATGTCATAATTTGCAAATCAGTAATGACTAGTGAGGTGGAAAGTCTTAGCAATCATTTGCCTGCTTTGAAAATCCCTATTCATGCCTTTGTAAAATCTTCATTTTTCTATGCTCATACACTAGCACGATGGCAGGCACATCACGAGCACCACAAAAAAATGACTGGTCAATGACAAGATCCCTTCTACTAAAAAGACAGCTCTTTTTCTGTAAAATGGCTTGATCGAGGCATATTTTATATCTCATTCATCTATTTCAAATGGACAATTCAATGATTCTAGGAAATTTACCAAGTTGTGCAACCAGCACCATAAACCAGTCTTAGAACATTTTCATCGCCCCAGGAAGACCCCTCGTGCCTCTCCACAGTTAGTGCCATCCTCAGCCCAGCCACTGCTGTCTCTATAGATCTGCCTCTTCTGGATGTTTCATATAAATGGAATCATGCAATACGTGGTCTCTTGTGTCTTACTTCTAATCTTAAAGCAACTCCTTTTGAGTAGATCCTTAGTCACTAGACTTCACCTCCTTCTGCATCCTCTCTGCCATTTACCCCCTACCAAGTCTGAATTTATGCAGACATGCCTTTATGTTGCTATCTTTCTCACCTTCCTTCAGATCCTACCCAATTATCCTGAGGAGAGAGCCCTCATGGCCCTGCTACCATCTCACCCATCTTTTCCTCTGACATTACTCCAGTGAATACCCACCATGCCTTCCAGTTTAGGCTACAGATACCCCTGGTAGCCTCTCCTGCCTTCAAAGTTCCTCCTGTGACTGTACTTGAGTAGAGGAGGCATTCTTTTCCATTTGGACTCCTAGGTCCTTCCCACTGTTTCAATATTATAATAAATCTTTCCTCATTAACACTAACCAGGCATAGGTACCAAACACCATGCTAATGCAATAGGATATAACATGTATCACATGCTAATATATTCCTGTTACTCTGCATTGCATATTTTTCATTTTATAACTGCACTGCATTTTTAATTTTCTCCATGTGATTTTCGTCCAGGAGAGATTATCAGGGACTACTGGACCCAAAGTCTCTCCTGTACTTCCTTTGCCTGGATTAGTGCTAATGGAGTTTCCATGTCTTTCCTATGCCCCACTTCCTGGCCAGCCAAAGACACATTTCACATCACAGAGGTTCTTTGCTATGCCACGCCCCTGAGAGTTGAAGATAGAGTAGGTCTGTGAAGCAGAAAATCCAAAGCAGCCCACTCTCCGTGACTTACATGACATCCAACTCCCAGCCCTGCCAGGTGCATTTCCTATGGCAATTCCTGTGCTTCCCCAGGTATGGTGTTGCCCTTGGCTGTGCCTTGGAAGAGGCTACTATCAACACTCAAGAATAACTGAAGCCAGACCTCACGTCCGAGATTATGTTCATTTATCTTCTAGACTCAGAGCCACCAAGCCCTGAAGAATGTGGCAAAGATGACCCAGGTACTGAGTTCCACATTGCCCTGAACATATATCTTCCTTGTTCCTCCACAGTGATAGCTGCCGGCAGCTATGAGAATTAGTAACACACACTCTCCCTTTCTGTCTCTCTTCCCCCAACCTACTCAGTCTGAGCATTTGCAACCAGCCAGTAATCCTCAAGCCCTCAAAGTGCACCATTCACAAGGCACCAGCCTCTTCCCTGTCCACAGAGGTGGCACTAAAAGAAGGGAGATGCCTGTGGGTCCCTGCATCTCAGGATGTACAGGACGCTGCTCACACACGCATTCAAACACTGATGAAATGCCTGTGCCCTCCGCTTCCCTCGCCTTTCAAGTGGATCCAACTCCATCTTGAAACAATTTCCCCAGCTTGTCTCAATCCTTCCCGGGTCTGTTCCATTGGCTCGGCTCGAGCCTGCCTCCACCTCATGCCAAGCCTGGTTTCACTTATGTCAAAACAGCTTCCATCAAAATCCTGGGCTTCTTTTTTGAATTTCCTTCACTGTTTTGAAGTCAGCAGAGAAAAGATACTTCAACTGCAAAATGACCTCCACCAATGTGCTCTGGCTAATGACAGGCACTGCTCTTCTCCCGAATCTCTTCTAGATGGTGTACTGAGGATTTTTTAAAATCTGATTTTCTTTTTCCTTTTCTTTCTTCTCAAAGGCTCTGTGGCAGGCCTGGTTGGGATAAACAGGTTTCATAACTTACAAACGTTTGTGTAGACTAACTTGCTAAGTTTTGCAACCTTCATCTCTAAGAGCTCCTTAGAAGCTGGATTTTGGGGATATTTTCCCCTGTTGTTCATCCATCTGCATGATCCTCTAGGACTCCTCTTAGTTTGGAGGATTTCAGTGACAAAAGAACCAGATCAACAGAACCCTGGCTTAGCAAAACAGATAAGCCAAGTCCTTACAGATGTGGACAATCTGTAAATCTGGGCTTTCAAATAGTGTACTCCTCACGTGTGGGTTGACCAGATGTAACTGCGACATCGTTGCGTATCTTTGTGGTTCTTGTTATGTTTGGACAAGGAAAATGCACAGGCATTTTGTATTCCTATTGGGATTTTTAAAATAACTGCAAGTGAAGCATTAAAGAAACCATAAATTATTGGACGCACAAGCAGAAACACTGATACGAAAATGCAAAGCTTGCTTTTAATGGTGTGTTTATATTAGAAGCGCCAAAAACTAATATGAATGATAATAGATGAGGGGGAGGGGTACCAACATTGGTGAAGTTTAACTATATGCTGTGTCCTGAGTTAACTGCACACACACATCACCTTGATCCATCTTCTAGAGATGGGAAAACTTGAGGCTGAGAGATTCACTTGCTCAAGGTCACAGAGCTGGTATAGGTGGAGCTGGGATTCAAATTTCCATCTGATTTCAAAGGAACCCAGGCAATGACCTTGGGATTTACTCTGTGCCCCATCCTAATCTTGTTCATCGTCACAAGGTTTGGATAAAGAAAAAGGGCTGCAACAGCCAAAGGGCTCTAACAGCCAAAGACGCCTCTCCCCGCATTAACATCACAGGAATTCCACCTTGGTATGTTAACACCCAAAATATGCCCCACACCCAGGAGAAAAGGGCTTTAGGGAAAGCAAGACGTATTTTCAGGCAGGCCCAGAAGGCAGGTTAGTATTTGGGTGGAGTGAGGTGGCTTCCAACTGCCTCATTCCATCTGCCAGCTGTGAGCTGAGACAGTCCCCAAGAATTATGGATAAGTAGAGGCACTCCTTGCTCAGATTACCCAGAATCACAGGGCTAATGAACCCACCCAGGATCCCCACCCAGCCAAGGCCAAACAACATGGCTAATGCAAGCTATGCCCTCCAAGGCTGGCCTCTCTGCTCAGGCGCACTCTGGAACTTAGTCACCCCTCCTCCCTTTCCTGCACCCCTATAGTGGCTCCACTCTAGCCTGGGGCTTCTCAAGTGGTACTGTGCTCTGAACACCTCTCCCTCTATGATGAACCACCCCTCCTGGCAGCAGGCAGTCTGCACACCTTCTGGCTCTAAACAAGACATGTCAATACCCACATTCATTGCTCTCACAATGCTCTCTATATTTTTATAGAAGATAATGTGCTGTCAGCTGGCGATGGGTAGACAGAAATCAGGAGGGAGGGGCAGGCAAATCCCTGGGCTGAGGTACAACTCAGATGTCCCTTCAAGGAAGGACTTGCTGTCTGGCCCGTGGGGAGTGTGCTAGCTCACAGCCTCCAACTGTGAGCTTCATCAAGGTCTGGCTAAGCTTTCAGGTTAAGGTCATGCTCTTTGGGGCCGGTTCCTGGCCAAAGGCGAGCAAGATGTGGAGACGACACCTGACCATTCCCACCCAGTGTGGGACAACTCCAGTGGCAGGTTTCGCTCCGGAGCTCCCTGTTGGGCTGACCGACTTTGTCAGGTGGGCAGCACCGTGTGCTGGCCCCCTACCCCCTGCCCAGTCCCGCTCCCTCCCTCTTCCTTCTACAGATGTTATCCCAACAGATGCTTTGCACTTTTAGCTCTAACTTAGCATCTGCTTCCTGGAGAACCCAATGTGAGGGAGGGTAAGATGATGAGAATAACAAAATAGTTCCCAAAAAGGAGATGATGAGAAGTAATAGTAGCCAAAAAAGGCCTGTCAGAAATTGACAGAACACAGCCAATCTGAGTACAGAAGCAGGCAGCAGACTTCTTGAGAAGTTGAGTTGGATAAACAGCATTCACAAAGATCTCCTTTAAATCTGTCGGCTGGTAGCCTGAAAAGCCAACAGCAAAGGGCTCCTTCGGAGTGAGGCTGTCTTTACACCATACCTAAACAGCTGCACCAGAACTCACCCCAGTATCAACTACGTGGAGCCAGATCACACTTGGTTCAGGTGTCAGCACTGCCACTCAGGCCCTCGGGCAGGACACCGTCTCAGAGACGGATCCCTCCGTCTCATCTACCTATGGGGTTGTTGGGAGGATTAAAATGGATAATGGACTAAGTCGGCTGGTTTCCCCACGTGGCACAAAGTAAGTGCCAGTAAATGTCAGTTCCTTACGCTTTGGAGAAATTTGCTAGGTAATCGTAGGTCAACCAGTTAAACTTGTTGGAGGCTATTGTCCTGGGCGGAGTCCCCGGAAGGGAAACTCACAGAAGGGAGTGGTCAAAGCCAATTCTGTGGTTGGAATGGGACAAAGAGAACCACGGTCAAGTCGGGGTGAAAAGGAGTCCCTGGAAAAACCAAGTTCACAGGGACAGGTGGAGAGTCAGAAATTGATTCTTAAACTAAAGCTCCGAAAGAGTAGGGCACACATGCCTTAGATGCTGAGCCTCGTTGGCCCCAAGGCAGAGAGGCATTCTAAGGGCCTTCTGGACATGGGTCATCCTGCTGAGAAGGATGGGTGTGTGAATGTTTGTGTGCATGCACGTGCATACAGCTGTCGGGGACCAGGCTATACAGACAATCAGCACAGAGGATGGCCAACTGCTGGCCATATTCTCTGCAAGAGAGATGACACAGATGTCTTTCAAAGCACAGACCAGTGATAGCCTCTTGTTTCACTTCCACGTCCATCTGGCCAAGGTCAGGCTCCCAACTCCCAAAGCAACTGAGAGCTTTCTGACCTGACCTGAACTCTGAGGATATTTCCAGAGGTCCTGGAATTGCCCCAAAACTCAGGGTGGAGTCTGGGAGACTGCCCATCCCAACCAAGCTGTGAGATGGGCTGACCCCTGAATATTTTGTAAAATATGCAGGCTGCTCACAGTGATACAAGCAACTGCCACGAATAAATCATATGCACAGGGGGTGGGAAGAGGGACACGGCCCCTCCCAGCACCCACTCCTCCCTGGCCTGCCATTCCTCCATCTAACACAGATACCTGGATAACAACCCTCCCTTCTGGTTCAGACGCTTCCTTTCAAAGGGCCTCCTTCGCTTTTCTGAGGCTGGCGTTTCAAAAGCCCAGTTGTTTTAATACTAAATTTTTCAACATATTACAATGCCATTAAGACTGTCAACATTATGATGTTTTTTTAAATGTTGGGAGAGAGTCTCTGCACACACAGTTTCAGCTCTAGGGGAAAACACTCCCAGCTTGAATAGCCAGCTCTGCTTCTGTACGAGGTGTAGCAGGTGTGGGTATTTGAGTCACATGCATGTTTTAGACTATCAGGAACTCACTTCGTTACCAAATGTTCTCAACAGGAAATAGCTGGCAGACGGCACACGCTAGACTTGGAACCCTCCTACTTAGAGCAAACGGAAAACATCCAAAAACAAAGTCAGAGCCATGCGCTTGCCTGGAAAAATAAACACCCCCTGAAGTTATTTCTTGAACTGCACACCAGGAAGAGTATGATCTGGAAGAATCTGGAAGAGGGGAGAAACAAAAGCAATGACCAAGGGACCTTCTCGAATCTCTGGGGGAAAAAAATCCATGAGAGTTTTCCACTGTGGCACTGCTCCCTTTAGACTCCCAAATATTTCTCACAGGTGCAAGGGTATCTTGCTGTGTTCTAGTTTCCCAGGCTGGGGAGCAAACCGCACCTTTTCTACACAGGTGGGAGCTTTATAGGGATGGTGACACTGCCAGGTCAGGGGTCAGGGCACCCAGCTCACCAGATACAGGGTTCAATGTGGGCTCTGAGGAAGACCCGACACAGTATTGTTAAGAACAGAGCAACACTCCATAACTAGGGGACTTTTTTTTCTCCTATTAACACTCTGCCTCCTGAGTTCTCTTCAAAGATTTCCTCCTAAGGAGACTTAACTGCACTCTTTTAAAATTAGCTCTTATGGCCCGAGAGCATCAATATGAGATTTATTTAATTACCCTCCCTGTCCGGCTTCCTCCAAGAGTTTACACAATGGCACCACCTGTTCTCAAAAGGGCCCTCTCCCAGCACTTTGGCTTTGAGCAAAAGAAGACAGCAGTCCCAGGCATCACTTACAGAAAAATTAACATTGACAAAGCAGGTTCTGTGGGAAATTTTGATATTGCTGTTCCTTAAAGAACTGAAAAGCAGTGTTCTCTAAATTATCCAGCACAAAGTTTATAAGGTCCATTTCATTTGAACCATCTTCAAAGACTATAAATATGTGATTAAGTCCAAAGGGGCCCCTTGTGGGCTCTTTCAAATGGCTAGAGTTCCAGATGGAAGAGTCTATAAAGAAGAGAATGTCTGTTTTTTAAAGTTGAGATGTTCCAGTTCTCGCTCTCCTTCAGCAGGGGTGATGGATGGAAGGAAAAAAAAGAGAAAGAGCAACTGAGAGGAAGAACGGGTAAGAAAAGTGAGTTTTCAGATTTCATTCTTTTCTTAAATCCCAATAGAATCAATTAGTGAAGCTGTATTTTAAATCCCCTGCCTCGGATTTCAAGATAACACAAAGAATTTCTCAGATAACACCCAATCCAGTTCCATGGACGAATGTGGGGGTTTAAGAGAGAAAACACACAACTCTTTCTCCAGCCCCACGTCCAAAATGGGAGGTCCCTGGGAGTCGTTCAACAGCAGACCCAGAAGGGAGTCAGACTTGTGCCAAAGAACGGATTTTCTCTGAAAATGAAGAAGATGATAGACAGAGAATAAGTTTCAAAAATTGAGTGCAGCTATTTACAATAGCCAAGACATGGAAACAACCTAAATGTTCATCAACAGATGACTGGATAAAGAAGATGTGCTACACACACAAACACACACACACACACACTATGGAATACTACTCAGCCATAAAAAAGAATAATGCCAATTTGTAGCAACATGGATGGACCTGGAGATTGTCATACTGAGTGAAGTCAGAAAGAGAAAGACAAATATCATATATCATTTATGTGTGGAATCTAAAAAAAAAAATACAAATTCTATTTACAAACCAAAAATAAACTCAATGGACATAGAAAACAAACTGGTTACCAAAGGCGAAAGGGCAGGGAGGGATAAATTAGGGGTTGGGGGTTAACAGGCACACATTACTATATACAAAACAGATAAACAAGGACCTACTGTATAGCACAGGGAAGTATATTCAATTTCTTGTTATAACAAATAATGGAAAAAATCTGAAAAGAAAAAATATATACATATGCATATGTATAACTGAATCACTTTGCTGTACACCTAAGACTAACACTGTAAATCAACTACACTTCAATAAAAAATTTAAAACAAAAAAAAAAACAACAAAAAAATTGAGTGCAGGTATTGAGTTCAGTTCTGACACAGTAATGAGTAAGGTGGCTGATCTCTGCTCACCTAGGTTTCACTCAAACTGTAGTTAATTAAAAAAATCGTGTCAGCTATATAACTGACTATATAAATTATATTGTTGAGACAAAATTTTATGTAACATGAAATAGTAATATATAACATAAATATTAAATAAAATCTATTCACTGTGAAAGTAAAGTTTAATAAAAAAATACATAAAATAGTAAAAATATAACAAATTTATATTCTATAAATCAAAAATATTAATATATGAAATTTATATTCTATAAATTTAAAAATATTAACTATATGAAGAATATTCCAACAGAAGCACAGGTTACTTCAGGAGCTTCTAAAAGAGACTGGCCTGCTTTGGGAGGTGGATGCTGACAGGCAAGTTTTCCTCAGGAAGTTCCAGGGATCTGAGGTTCAGCACAAGTTAGCTGGGCTGAGAGGAAGCAGAAGCATGGGGCCTGAATTGATGGTAGAGGAGAGAAGGTCCAGGCAAAGAGGTTAAGGCCATGTTTAAGGTCCTGGGCCAGGAGTTTGACAGTGAACTCTAATTCTGCCTCAAACTGGAGATGTAGTTATAGAACCTCTGGGTTGAATATTGCCCCTCCTGCCACTGCCCCCAACCAAACTCGTGTCCACCTAGAGCCCCAGAGTGTGACCTTATTTGGAAATAAGTAGTTACATACGCAAAATCCTAAGTTTCCAGAAGAGAACACACTGGGTGAGGATGAACCCGAAACCCAATGAGTGTCCTTAGAAGAGGCAGAAAGGAACGTGGAGAGACCCAGAGAAGAAGGCGACGTGAGGTCAGAGGTAGAGATGGATGTAGGAGTGATGCAGCTACAAGCCAAGGTCACTGGGGGTGACCGAGGACCACTGGCAGCTGGGGGGGAGGACCAGGCTACTTTCTCCCTCAGAGGCTCCAGAGGGAACCAACTGTGCTGACAACCTGATTTTAAACAGCTAGCCTCCTCAGATGTAAGAAGCTAAGCTCCTGCTGTTTTAAGCCTTCGAGTTTGTGGTATTTTGTCACGGCAGCCCCAGAAAACAAACACAGCCCCCTCCTTTTAGCTTTGCCAAGACCTTTCGACTCCTGGACTTTTTTCACAAAAAGATGCAATCTTGTAAAACCTCTAAGATCTGCTTAAAACAATTTTTCTCATGTGCATGGTTATGATAAGAGATTTCCACATATTGAGGTATGGGGAAATAATTCTGGCATTACATGAGTTGACTTGAATTTTACACTAACTAAAACAGCCTGTTTATAGCTTATCAAACATACATGTACATATGCTTTAATTATTAAAGAAAAAGGCACACTGACCAGAAATAAAGAATGTTCACACTAAAAACAATGATTAAATGCCTCCTTTCCTGAGATGCCAATGCTGGGCCTCCTTCAATGATAAGACTCCCATCCCAGGTGCCAAGGCAATGCTGACTTGCTGTGTATGTGCTGATCTATATTCCTTCCTTTCTTTGTTTCTTTCTTTGAAGGAATGTATCTCTGACTTGTTTGATATTCTTTGTTCTGACAAGATATAAAACTGTGCTGAAAACTATGCTTCTCTGGAGCAGTTCCTCAGTTATCTGAGAGGCTGTTTTCTGAGCTATAAGCCCTCAGTTTGGCTCAAATAAAACTCTTTTCTGTTTCCATTATAGACGGTTTTTAAATTATTTTCATCAATAGTTATAGAACAAAATGATTTTAAATAAATAGATATGCTATTAAAGTACTTAAAATAATCTTTTAAAAAATCAAGATGAATTTCCCTATTTCATAAGTGATGCACACTGTTTCATTTCTTTCATATTAATCTGTAAAAACAAAGATGACTTACTGACTCTAAATAATATACGTTATGTAAAAATATTTAAAATATATATTTTAAAATACAGAGAAAAAATATCTATGGTGTAAAGAATAGGGGAAAAATCCATTTAAATTCTTGGATGCTTAGAATTTTTGAATTTGAACTATTTGAAATGTCCTGGTTTTTCAAATTATGATGTTTGGTATTTAGAGGACAACATGAGAGATTCCCAGCTGCAACTTGTAATCACCTCCCCTCAAACAGTACGTTGCAGGGGTGAATAGTCTATTCCAATAAATAGCAGCGACATTGGATAGAATGAGAGACAGCTGTGATGTGTGTATTTTGATCGGATGCTTGTAACCTAAAGATTCAGTGAAGATCATTTGGAGGAGACTCATCACTGTTATGTTCCTTGTTAATCTGAATCACCAGTGTCTCCTATCCTTCTTGCCTTTCATGACTCATTAAAAGCACAGCAAACAAAGATATTACCAAGCAGGGGAAATGATTTAGGAGCATGCAACGGGCAAGAGCTGGTCATCTGTGAGATGAACTGGGTTTCTGAGTCATAAGAACAACTCATTTTCCTGTTCAGTGCCCGCTTTGAGATTCTCAAACCATCTTAGAGGGAGAAATGTTTAAGCAGTTATTTTATTTTCTCATTTTCTGCCAGGCATTTGAAGTTGACTCCATGACCACCTTGAACATGGTCTTCAGGGGCACCTCTACCAACTCCTGGTAACTTGCCGGTCACCAGTCTGTGATGTTCGCCCTCCTGCCTGAGTGTGGAATCCTGCAGTACAGTGAGCCTCAGAGGATGGGAACCACTGACTGATGATGTGTTCCTGGGTCAGAGCCAACAGGCATTAACTGTGCCATCATTTCAGCCTCTCTCCTCACTGGACACAATTCAGAGGGTATTTAAAAAGCCAACAGACCCAGTAAAGATGTCAATGTGTATTATCCATGTTTCACACAGGTTTCTAAAGGGCCCTAAACTTTGGAACGGACTCAGTTTCCTCTTCGTCCTTTCTCCTGCAACATCTGACAGGTTATCAGAGCACATGCTTTAACTTGCTAGCAGCTCCTCCATTTTCCTAAAGCACCAGAATGGGCCATCTTGTCAGCCAAGCATGGACAGGCATGTTATATAACAGAATCAAAACGTCAGTCATTTGCATTGCTCAGACCTCACCCAGAAGTTCTTGGGAAGGGAGGAGTCCCCATTCATATCTGCTTTAAGACATGCCTGCATTTCTGATGGGTGCCTTCATCTAACAAGGCTATTTTCCCTTCCTTATATAATGAGGTTTGGATTTGCTACTCACAGCCTTAAATGTAGGGGAGAGTGTGGGGAAAGCTCAAGAGAACAGTGTTAGGCAAAGCATATCAGGAGAAGGATTAAAAAAAATACTCAGAACTGCTGGGGTTACACATTTTAGACAGGAAAGTTTAGTGCCCTCTCCTTACTTTGGTATAAGTCTTTACATCTTATGAACATCAGTATCAGTAATGGTATCGTGATCACTACCTGACCATGCCAAACTTGTGATGCAGGTTAAGGAAGATGAGGTCGTCATCCGTCTGTAAGTGACAAGATTTAGGAATAGAGGTGATGGAGCTTCACGGAGCCCATCTGGACTCCTGGTTCGGAGCTCCTTCCCTCCCCTGTGCAGAGGGACACAAGATGGTACTGCTGCTGTTTTAGGAACTAGCTAGACTTTGGCCAGGAGATCTTCCAGAATTCTCCCTGTGCTGCAGAAAGCGTGTGAGGTTCACAGGGGAGTGGGCTGGGTTAGACCCCACAGCCTATTGGCCAGAATGTAGGTTTTCGAGCCTGGCAGACCTAGGTTCTGTCACTTACTTATTGTGTGACCTTAAAGCAAATTACGTTTTTGTTTTTGCCTCAGCTTCCTCATCTGAAATGGGTTGTGTTGTGAATGAAGTGATCTTTGGCTGTAAAGCAAGAGGCACACAATTGCAATGCTTGAAAATTGTTCACAGTGACTACACCCCGTCTACTGGGCTACTTATGGAGAGAAGTCAACTAACTCCATATAAAAATCCCCAGTGGTGAAGGGAAGGCATGAAAACCCACATAGCAAAAATGGAAATGCAGGTCAACTGGATACCAACCCTCAGGGCCTGGCCCACGTGCTCAGGGCAAGTCAATTCCACTGCAGCCCAGGAAAGGCCACCTACCTCCCAAGTAAGACAACTTTCTAACCTGGCATTCTAGAGCATCACATGGGAATCACCACAGTCTCAGAGCCTGAGTCCCGCTAGACAGAGGCCTGTTTCAAAGGGGTAAGAGGATGGGGGAAGGTTCCAGAAACATCTGTCAACCACTGTTGGGCTCCTTGCTCCACTTCTTCACAATCCCTGGAGAGGTGGGTCCTCTTTGGAAGGTGCATAGGGCACAGATCTTGGCCATCCTCCAGGGTCCAGCCCTGGGCTCATTACACTCCACTTGGCACTTGATGATAAAACTTTTACAAATGCTCCCTAATGGTTTCAACTTATAGATCCTGTCAATCAACAAGACCATGTACACCTTAAAGTAGGCCCATGGGCATTATTCAACCTCTTGTCCCTGCCTCCCCCATGTCCTCCCCCAGAGGGCAACATATTCCTAGGCACCCTGGAAGCCAATGGTCACGATGCATTTTATAAGAGAACTGAATCATTTATCCTCTACATTGAGCAGTAATGAGGAGTGGTAGAAAAACGTATTCAGAGTATCAACAACAAGGGAATAACTTTCAAATCATAAGAGAATTTTACAAAAATACATTTAAAAGTGGGGCTACATTTTCTAAATGTGAATCACTGTGTAAGTGAGGAAAGGGATTTAAAAATAGTGATAGCTGCTGTAATTTACATGCATGTTTACCATGGTCCACACACTGTGGTAAGCACATTGAGAAAATTACACAACCCGTGACTACATTCTTGTAAAAAAAAAAAAAAAAAAAAAACTCATATGGTGAAGTATACTGAGTAAAACATGAAAATCACTCCTTCATGTCCCCCCCAAAACCACCCCTGTAAGTTGCCTTTCAACTTTTATCTTCTAGTATATTTTCATCCATAAGTTTAGTATATCTTCTCCTTTATAACTTTCTGAGTTTATAGTCATTATTTAGGAAGCTTCCACACCCTAGTGAATAGTCTGTTTTCTTCTAATACTTTCACAGATTTCATTTTTATGTTTAGCTCTTTATCTCCTCTAGAATTTCTTTATTTAAAGGTGGGAACTAACTTTATACTCTTCCCTAAAAAGTTTTAGCTGATTCTTTCAATAAAATTCACTGAACAGACTGACATTTATCCTCCAGTTTTGAAACGTCTCCTTTGCATGAACCAAATCTCCTGACATAGGTGGGCCTACATGGGATTCCCTGCTCTGCTCCACTGGTCTGTCAGTTCCTGTGCCATCCTGTTTGAATTACTATAGCTTCAAAGTCTAGTTTGCTGTTGGGTGAGAAAGAACATACCCCTCCTCATTGTTCTTATTTTTCCAAAAGTATCTAAACTATTCGTTCACTTTCTCCCATTTCAGATAAATTTTAGTTCCTCTGTTTAGATTCTAAAATAATTATTTTCAGGTTTTGATGGAAATTGTATGTATTTACAGATAGGAAAGGACGATAGCAGCATTGTGTATCCTTAAAAGACCGTCTGCAGAATCCATTTCCTAGGAACAAGAACTGTGGTTGTAGATATGTGATCTGAACAACTGCTCTTTAGTTGAGGATAAGACAAGTTAAGGTCACCTCCATTAGAAAGCAAATGGCTAATTCGCCCAGCCAGCCCTAGTGGTCAGCTCTGAATCTTCAGAGTAAGGCTCCATGCTGTAATCAGCCTCCCACAAGTTTTCAATTAAGGTTACGAAATCCAAGAAGGTTTTCTTTAAAAGTTATTTTTACCAAATCATAAATCAAAGGTATACCGAGGTTACAAATTCAGATGTTCCCATCACATAATTACTTCAAAATCACCCTCTCCCTTCTCCATTCTAACCTAAATTTCAGAGTGCAGTGTTTATGATATAACTACATACTTCTTGACATAGACATCTCAAAATCATTGCCATAGACATTTAGTGGAACAAGTCCAATTTTAAAGTGAAAACAGTACTTTAAAAGAGATTTAAAAATTCTGGCATCCCTGTTTATGTAATAATTACAATTCAACAAAAATGTCATAATATTAGAACACTGACAGATTTCCTTTAGAGATGCTTGACTAGATTTTTCCAAGAAAAAGCAATAAACAAGAAGGGTTTAAACTTGTTTCAAAGTGTAATAAGAGATACAAACAAGATCTGTATTCAAAATAGACAAAAATCTAATGCTGATGCTTACAGGCAAAGAAAAAGAGAACATACATAATCTGTCTAATAAATACTTTTCATGTTTTTCTACACTCTAGGAAATATTATAAAGATAACACTCTAGCATGACTGAAGTGTGGAGATCACACAGGAGAGCAACAATTTCTGTCTGAGAAGAGAGAAGAAACAGAAAACCTCTCTCATGAGATGTTGCACAGACCTCTATCTGATGTAACAGCACATTCAAGGAACTGAATGGATAAACCAACTGTGGCACATCTATACAATGGAATACTACTCAGCAAGGAACAGGAATGGACTATTGATACATGTAACAACGTGGCTGAATCTCAAATGCATTTGCTAAGTGAAAGAAGCAAGAATTAAATGGCTTCATGCTGTATGATTCCATTTATATGAAATTCTGGAAATTCTTACATGAAAAGGTAGGACAATAGAACATATCAGTGGTTGCCAGAAGCTAAGGGTAAGGAGAGGATTTTACCACAAGGGGGCACTTTTTAGGGTGATGGAATGGTTCTCCATCTTGAGTATGGTGGTGATTCACATGACTAGCTTTTGTTAGAATTCATAGACTAGAACAACTAGAAAGGTATTCCTTAGCTTCTTTCTTGTTCCATAATGTCTCAATTTTGTATTTTAAGTGCAGTCCATTTAATCCTTTCTTCTGGGGTTGGGGAAATTTTATTATGCTAAAGAGTGTAAGCACATTATACTTCAATAAACTTGTCATCATTGTCTTCCTCTTCTTATCTATCAATAGCATGTCAGCTATTTATTTGCTTATATAGGAAGGATTAACTTAATGGAAGTAAAGTGTACAAAACTCAGTCTTCCTTGCTGGTTTGTGTTTTTCATTTTCCCAGGCACCGAGAACTCACCTTCTCCATCTTTCCCTAGAATCCTGTGGAACGTTCTCTAAAGTGAATTGAGTTAACCATATTAAAAGTTGGTCCTAGGCTCCTGGATCAGAATCTGATCCCATGGGATATTTGAGACAAGTCCCACATAGCTTTAGCCCAAACCCATGGGTTTTCACAGACAGTCAAGCTTAATCCCATGACAGAATCAACTAAAGGCACTGCAATATTTGACCACATTAAGAGAAGTATTCTGTCCACATCAAAGGATGTGATACTCCTGTTCTGGATAAGAGTGTATGTAGAGAAATTGACACAGTTCAGGCATCAAAATTCTTAAATGGTAATTCTGTCATATGATGAGCAGCTGAAAAGACTAAGGGTATTTAACCCTGGAGAACATAATAACGAGGCAGGGGTGGTTAGGAGGGAATACAATGGTTTTACACATAAGTGCCTAAATGGTCATATGAAGAAAGAGGTAGTCCACTTCAGGGTGGCACAGGTTATAGGATTAGTACTAACGAGAAAAAAGATAAGGAGTGGAAGATATTTGGCTTTATAGACAAAAACTTTTCAAACACCGAGTGCTACCCCTTGATGAAATGGCTGCCTTCTGAGGAAGGAAGACCACTAGGGATGCTGCAGGAAGGGCTGTGGATTTGGTGGGAGGCTAAGTGAAAGGACTTACATGAACAGAAACGACCAACAGTGAGTCAGTCATACTGAACTAGGTGGTCGACAAGCTCTGTCATGCCCAGCAGAGGACTGAGTATCTGAGAAAGGCACCAAAGGAGAGGAAAGGCAGGAAAAGAGAAGATATGGACACATGGAAAGACAGAGGAGAAAGAGGAGACAAACTGGAACCGTTTTGCCTGCGTGGTTGGGAAGATGAACGTTTGCGGGGCTCACCAGCATCTGATCACACTTTGGACTTGGGAGAAGCTCCCATTATCTGGGAGGTGGTGGAGAAAGGACATTCATTCTCTGTCCCCACTCCCAGACACCAGTCCACAGGCACATGACTTAGGTTTGGTCCACTGGAGGTTCTTGCCTGTCTCTGGATCATGGGGAAGTGATATGAAGACACAGGGACAGATAAAAGGCTAGGTACAGGAGTCCAGTAATGGTGCGGGCAGTGGTGATGCCCTAAGCAGACTGTTCTTGTGATAACCTTCGATGTGTTGTTGGCCACTAGGTTCTTGTCCATTCTTTTGAGCCCAGATCTTATTTAACACTTCTGTTGGTTTCTGTGAGCTACCCAATATTTTGTCACTAAATTTCTTTTGTGCTTAAATGAGCCAGAACTGGTTTCTGTTGCTTGCAACCTCAAAACTCTAAGTGATAGGATCACATGAATTGCGGAAGGGGCATTTTAAAGGCTATTTTACATTGTCCTTACATCATACACGAGGATGAAATTCTTTAAAAAAATTTCATGGTTCCTAATATTGGCTGCATTTGGAGAACTTAAAAGAAATTAGGTTCCCTATTCTACCTTTACCCTTACCTTAAATGCTTCCAAGATTCTGAAATAATAAATCAGGGTTGGGGGTTGGTGGGTAGAGAATGAGGGGGTGGTAGAAGCCAGGAGCACATTTTTTTCCATCCAGTTTTCCAGGTAATTCTAATGCAGACTCTTAGCAATCTGGCATTTGGGGTTCTAAGCCAACAAATGCTTGAACCATTGAGTACAGTTTGTCTGTACTGCTAAAGTCTTTCCAAGCTCCTCTTTTTCAGACCAAATCTGAGCAGCCTACAAGTATCTTTGGAGTGAATCTCACCTCTAGCTCTTGTCCCTGCCTCAGTCTCCATGCCTCTACTCTGGACATCACCCTCTGGGAATGCATTTCCAATTCTTTCTGCCTACACAGATCCTACTTATGCATCAAGGTCCCATTTAAGAACAGCCTCTCCTATGAACTCTTTCCCATCCATTCCAACCTAGGACTTTTCACAGAATCTTACTATCTCAGAGCTGGAAGGGACCCCTACTAGTGACATGGCACCTCTGTCATGCCACTAAATCACATACTCCTTTCATCAGAAGTAATTTCTTATATTTTATTTCAATTTTCATTGTACCTATACCTTGCTCAAAATCTGTAAGTTTTCTTTAAGCAACTCTAGAGAGACATAGTTGGTGGGTGCTTAAAATCATTAAGGTTGATTACCAGACTGCATTCCCTCATTCTCAAGCCATGTCATCTCTTAGGGAGAAAAATAAAGCTTTATCCATTTTAGGTTTCTCTCTTGGTTGGAATAGTTGCAGAAATTTTTACACATATCAGAATCTGTCTGGTTCTTAATCTAGTCTGGAACACGAGGTTGGAAACTGCCATTCTCAAGATGAAAGATCTTGGAGCATTTTCACCACTCAAAGCTACAGGAGAGGCATGAAAGACAGTCTTTGCCTTTGAGCAGACGGAAAAACATCCTGTGACTTACATGTACCAACTCGCTCACCCGAGCAGTTCCTGGCTCTGAAGCACAGCTGGAAAGTGGCCATTAAAGGGCAGAGGGTGTGAAATGATTCACTAATGGGCCATTAGAGCTGCTTTAATCAGGAAATTCACAAGTGATATATTTCTCTGAGAATCCTGAGTTCTTCCCTCCCCTCCAAGGAAGCCATTCATTGGGTTATAATAAAGTATTTCTCTCTATTTGGAGCCACTCAGCAGAAATGTCTAGTCTCCGGGGGTAATTTAATCACATTGGTGATGATGAGACCACGTTACAATTACATAATGCTTCGTACCTTTCTTCCCCAAAGCCCTTCACATACATCATGTTGTTTGACTTCACAACAACTTTGTAAGGGAGGTAGCACAGTTAGAGTTATCCTCATTTTACAGATGGGGAAGCTGAGGCATTGAAGGATGAGTGTTCTAATGAAGAGGTGGGGTCCCTGGCGTTCTGGGGGTCTCAGTCTGTCGGCTGTTGGCACTCACATTTCAGTGCTAGAACTGGAAGACAATGTTTGGGTTACATTTGGTCCTCACTTGGCATAGATGGGCAAATGCTTATTGTCGCTCTACTGTAACATCCCAGAAACAAGGCCCCTGAGGCCTAGAACAGTGGGTCTAGTCAAGGAGCAGGGGGTCTGTATTGGGCGTGGTCTTCAGACATTCACCCGGACGGCACCCTTGGGGCCAGTCGGCCCAGCCATGCATGAAGCCTCAGTTTCCTCCCCGCAAAATGAGGGCTCTGGGTCTGGGATAACGAGTCCCCACCAGTAGTTTCCAAACTTGGCTGATCAAATAAAAGTCTCCCCAGATTATTTTTATGAAGAAGAAGAAAAAAAGAGACTGGTTCATACAATGACACACGTTCATTACGTATAAACTTGAGCAAAAATAAAAGTATAAATAAGAAATGGGAGAGCTCTCTAATCAGCTTTACCCAGTGGTGACAGGATGGCAGTGACACAAAAACATCCTGAAATAAGCGGCCGCTAGTTGAGGGATTTCTCTTCTCCCACAGGATGCTTAACAAGGACAGCTCTAGACGCCCATACAGAGCTGGGGGTTGGCACCCAGCAACCTGTATTTTATAAAAACGCCTCTTGTGATGCAGCCGGATTCACAGGGTGGCTTTTGGGAACCAGGGGCATCGAGGATCAGTGGGGAGTCCTGCAGAGATTGCTGTAAGACATTGCGTTTTCCAGGAAGAACTCTCCTGGCTATGAGGTGTCATCTGTGTTTCTTCAAGGTGGGGATCATCACTTTTGGGGCTACAAGAAAATGCCCCTGGGAGTACAAATAGCGAGAAACAGTTAAAAGCAAAAAAAAAAAAAGGTAAGAAAGAGAGTAGAAATAGAGTCACCCTGTGATGGCTGAGCAGCCGCAGAAGTGCTCCTGCCCCAGCCACACACACGCACTTCCTCAGAGAGGATCCACAGATGGGTGCGTGGGCAGCCAAAGAGACTCAGGAAACACCTGGATCCAGTCCAGGGGAGCAGGTGTGGTCTCAGGCAGGCAAGGCCTGGAAACACGGACGCTTACACGGATCACCTGGTGGGTCCCCACGGTGGAGGAGAGAAACAGGGAAAAAGAAATGGAATGGGGAAGTGGGCCTTAAAGGAATCTAGTCAAGGTGAGCCCAAAGACTGAGGGAATTTGTGATTCTTTGGTCTTACACATGAGAGAAAACACTGAATGTAGTCCCTGGAACATTCTTTAGGACCCAGTCCGTGTGAAGTGCTCATATGAAACTACCTCTCTCCTGGGGAGATGGGGCTAAGATGGCAGAAACAAGCAAAGAGCAAGCAAAGATGGCAGTAACACATCTGGTCACGGGAAGGAGCCTTCCCTCACTAGGAATTAATAAACTGGGTTTTGGATGTCAGTTCTGCGGGAATTCGATTAGCATGAGTCAGTCCCCAGGCACCTCTAGTATATGAACAAAATTGGACTTCTGGGCCTCTGTGGCCACCTGTGAAGCCACCACTTGGCCACGTAACATAAGCAGTTTGACCAAGAGCAGCAGCCCACGGAGGCAGCAGGGTCAGGATGGGGGCTCTGGGGTTAAAGAGGGCTGCTTGGGCCATGGAAAAGTGACATTTTTCCCCTCGGACTCTGCCAAAAGACCTCCCTCCAATTTGCAAATGTCTATGAAACTCTATGAAAATCTTACAAAGATACACAATTTGCATCATCTGATTAGACATGTGAGAAATCACCTTTGGGGAGAGGAGAAAGCCCTGCTCCTCCTCGGAGCAGAGCAGGTGATCCCCGCACCCGTGCAGGGGTCAGACGGGGATCCTGCTTTCTCTGCGCCCAGCCAGGCGGAGGCAAGTGGCCGCAGGCAGGCAGCTGGGTGCTGTTCCCAGTTCACCTGGGGCCCAGGGGCTCAGGAAACAACCCCTTACAGGGGCACAGCTGCCGCAGCTTCCCGGCCAAGGTGCTCCCAGACACAGCCGCCTGGAGACACACATCCCTACCGTCTGTGCCACACCTTTCCTCTGTGGCCTCCCCAGGCCTGAGCTGCTGCCACTTCCCAGCCCAGCAGCTCCAAAAGGCCTAAAGCAGGATGTTTCGGAGTAGGTACAGTTTGTCCTTTGAGATTCCCCCACTTCCCCTCTCCTGGGACATCTCTTCCTTCAACCAAGCATTACAACAGTTAGGCTATTACCTACAGCTGAGGTGGGTTAAAAGCGAGTTAGGAAAACACAGGCCTTTATTTGGATTGCTGTGGGCTTCAGCCTGGCTACTCTGAATTCGTTAGAAACGCAGAAATCTCAGGCCCCACCCCAGACCTACTGCACAAGAACCTGCATTTTATCAAGATCCCCAGGTGATTCATAGGTTAGAACACACCCTTCTGTCTTGGGTTAATATTTTCTTCCTGGTAAATGAAGATATAAATAAATAACAAATGGTAATCTTTAAGAAAGGTTTGCTTCTTTTCTTCTTCCTCCCCGCAACCCCCACATTTTTGAATCACGAATCTCTCTGGCTGTCTGGTAAAGTCTCAAAATAATATTATTTATTGTGCATTTTAAATGCATAAAGTAGGATGACAGAGAAAACCAATTATGTTGAAATACAATAGCCTAAATATTTTGAAATGGGTAATACCATAACCCACGTGCTTTGTTATTAACGCATTAGGGGCATCAAGCAACACGTTTATTAACAGATATATTTTGGAAGCAGTAATGAACGATGATGATATTGAAAGATACCTGCCACACATGATATGAATCATTGCCTTACCGGTGACAGACACGGAGACTGCTAATAATACTGTGCTTTGTTGTCCGCATCCCTTATTGAAGGAAACACTAACTGAGCTATAGCTTCATGGCAATAAACATTTAATTTTCTCCCCTTCCAGGTTCACTGTCTCCCTTCCTCCTGAAATCTATTAATAGAATCTAGGTTAAGAGGAGGAGATGCTCAGGGATCTTACACAAAAGGAGTGGAGAGAGCTGTGCCCCATATCCATGTCTCTCTGTCTGATCTTAGCTGGAGCACAAGCTGGTCAAATCACTTCCTTCTCTAACAGCAACTGCGCTTGCCTTTCTGGCTTCTGTCAGCTGGCTTCCCCGCAAGTTCTCACCATAGAGCTGAACGTGGAGATGCGTAGTAAGTGCTTCTGATCAAACCCTTTAGTCTGGGGGCTAAATATTTCTGAAACAGACCTGCCAGGCTACGTTCTGCATACTAAAATAATCCCATTTCATAGGAAGCTGCCTTCTCCATGGGCACAGGGACTTCCACACAAATGTGGGTTTAATATAAATTATGGACACCGAGTTCTGAAACATTCCCCCTGCTCTGCCAGAGAGCCCGGGGCAGGCCCCCTGTCTCTTGGATCATAAGCACCTTTGCAGGGTAGTTTTCTTGCCAAGAATAAGCAGCACTTCCCACAGCCATGTCAACTGTGGTTCTCCAAATAAGATCCATTTTCAGAAAAAGCCAAAGTCGATTTGTCTCTGAATTTCAAAATTGTACATCCGAGTCATCTACGCCACCCTGCAGGCTACTTTCCCCTCACGCCAACCAGAGTGCCATGAAAGCAAAACAGGACCCAACCCAACGCACCAGCCTTGGGGAGTTCCTCTGACGCTCGGTTTGAACTTGCACAGAAAAGCTGCTGCTACACAATGTGGCATTAATCTAACAAAAACAAGTCACGTGAGCATGTTTGAGCCACACGCTTACAAAAAAGACAGACCTACAAATCTGAGACACAGTCTTACATAAAGATTTCTGCTCAAAAACAGCAATGTCTCCAGGTCCATGTGATTGCCACAAATTAACTTTGGTGTGCAACCCTTCACACACACACACACACGACCACACTCACACTTAGCTTTTCTTTACTAGATCTGCTCACAGGAAGAAGAGGTCGAAACCTTGCATACTGAACGTCCTACTATGAGTTAGTAATGAATGTTGCATCGTCCTTATCCAGTGCCCCACCTATCCTGATTCAGGAGCTCATAATCTAACAAAGATGATAGGCTGGACACAGAGGAAAGCTCACAGGTCAATCTGTGGATAACGAGAGATCATAGCAAATCATATCAGACTGAAGCCAATTTAAAAAATCGGCCCTGTATTATTCACTGCCATTGGGCTTCACAAGGTTTGTTACCTTGGCGTTGAGACTGCCTGGGTTTGAGAGTAACCCAGGGCTTCTATCTGAAGTAGATGAAGAACTCACAGTGAAATGACT
The DNA here is from genome assembly GCF_009834535.1 of Camelus ferus. Classification (NCBI taxonomy): domain Eukaryota; kingdom Metazoa; phylum Chordata; class Mammalia; order Artiodactyla; family Camelidae; genus Camelus; species Camelus ferus. Next base: position 22,341,987 of record NC_045698.1, on the reverse strand, counting down.
AAAACGAATGACTGATCCTCTCCCCATTCAGAAATCCCAATGGCCACAAATGCCATTAATTAAGTCACCAGAAGACTACAGAAATGACTAATGTTTCTCCTAGTGAGAGTCTGAAATAACTGACTCCACTCACTTTTAAGATGAGGTGTTAAACTTTTGTTACCATGAGAAACTCATTACAAATGTCTAATTAGTTATAGACAGAAGAATGTCTCCTGCCCTGGTGTTGTGAAAACAGCAGGATTTCCACCACACACAGTTTGGTCGGGCCACTGGGACCCCAGTAAAATCCTCAGGCAGCAAGATGTCCTTGGGGACATTTCTTGGTTTCAGCGTTCATTCTCTTTGAACGTTCTTTGACTCACTTGGAGAAACTGAAGTCAAGCAAGTTCCAGCCTGTACAAGGGCTTGTGCAACAGACTTAGCTTTACAAACCCAACCGGCACCCTTCACTTCTGCCACCTTCTTCCCTGCCGTGCTTAGAAGGAATTTTCTGTTTCCCCTCCAGGTCTTTATTGCTCCCCTGCCAGAACTGTCTTCCATCTGTTACAATAAAATACCTGTGATGTTTTCCAAAGCCAGCAGCTTCCTGCCAACAGTCAACCCTCTACCCTACAGGCAGCTGTCTGGGAACTTCAGTCAAAGTGTGGCAAGCTGAAGGTGACGGTGGGGTTTGACAAGCCCAAGACGGGATTCCCTGGAAGGCAGACCCTCCCGCTGCTGATGGAGCTGGCCAGGAGGAGAAAATAAGAACGCTGCTGCTGAAGGGGCAGAAACAGGAGCAAAAGGCAGAAGTAAAGGGTTGCTGTGCCATCAGGAGCACCATGACCCACGCTGAGGTTCCTGCCATTTGTAAGGTCAAGTGTGGGGCCCCTGAATCCCCCCAAACCCCGACCTGAAACATGCAACCGCTTGGGCGCTTCCATTCATATTTGGATTTGGGTAGGAACTCTAAACTGTGCGCTGCAGGACCAGTTTTTTGAGGTGGGACGGGGAGGCAGGAGAGCTTGTAAGAATGTTTAAGGTTTTGTTAAAAGGGCAAGGCTCGGGGAAATGTCATGTATAAACAGGAGGCCACCCATCTGCCCCTTCAGGGTGCAATCCGCACCTGCTGCTCTGCCCCTCCCATCTGAGGCGTCTCACTGAAATAGGGGCTTATTCCCCGAAACAATTATCAAGGGCCGCTCTCCTCAGACTTGCCCTATTCAGTCAATTTCCGACTTGGTTCCCATCTTTTACTTTGGGAAGGAAAACAGCGTAGAAATTAGGAAGGCAAAGGAGATGGTCTGAGGGTGTCTTGTTTTACACCTGCCTGACAGCCTCCAGACCTCGAAATTACCAAGAATCCAAACCATGGGGTGATCTCTCTCTTACCAAAAGAGTTGCATTGGATTCCTCTCAGTGACAGTTCCTGTAGTGCATGTGAAGCACAGCTGTATCGCTTCTCCAGGAAGAGGTCACCGAAAGGGAGGGAGATCTCGAGTCCAGGGTCACTATCGGGGCCTGACTCACTGACAGGGACCTCGTAGCCAAGCTGAGGCTGAGCTCAGGCCGTGCCCTGCTCGGGACCGTCTGTGGACTCGTGGTGTGGCTGCACACCCACGCACACCTGGGCTGAACAAACCGAGGCAACCTGGGGCAGATGTGCCCGCAGGGACAGAGAAGCTACCTGAGGGCCTCCTAGTGGGGCGCTCTCAGCCTGCTCCTTGGCCACGCTGAGCAGGCGCCACGTCAGCGGAGGAGGAATGCTTCTGTCTTGTCCCCCGGCCCCTGAGGAGGAGGCTGAGCTGCAGCCGGGACCTCCAAGGTGAGGGCGATTTTGCGCTCCACCCCCGCACGCCGCTGCAGGAGATATACAGAGATCGTGTTTGGAAGTGAGGGGTGCATCACCTACAGAAGCACTTAAGGAGCTCCTCACTTGTACGTGAACACAGAGACAGCCACAGAAAGGGATCCCTGCCGGCCATCGAGATGTGAAATCACCGGTTCCCTTTCATGGACTTGGGCACTGGTTTTCTCTTTCTCACTCAGAAACATAGCTTCTCTATGCTCAGCTGTTCCTCTCCTTTAGGGTCACACACCTTCGCACACATATGCACACATCTAGCTCTGTCTTTTATCCCACTCACCATCAGGAAAAAGCTGATAAACACATCAGATTCCAGCCCTGTCCAGATACCCAAAGGGAGGGGGCAGATGGGCCAGGTCTGAGCCAACGCTCTTGGTCCTCCCAATATGCTATAAATAAGTGGGCTGGTTAAGGGCTGCTCATGGCTCGGATTCCACTTCAGCTCATGATCAGACTTTGACCGCCTGGTCATCTCTGTCTCTTTAGGAGCCAGCTTGGTTGGCTTGCATGGCTCAGAAGTGAAAAGGTCCCTCTTGCTACCTTGAGATACCGGGTAGTTCTAAGTCTCCAGAGAGCCACACTGCTGACTCTCTCGGAGGCTTTCTGGGAAATCAAAGCTGACCCTCTACCTTAGAGCCTGCCCCATCGAGCCCAGCCACACAGACCACACTGTCTTGAGCAAACTTGATAAATCCCCTCACATGCTGCGATTCTTGACTAACTCCCCCTCTCCTGGGGAGACCAGGCCTCAGTTTGGTTGGTTTCCATTTGAGTTTCAGCAGTTACGCAAATCAGATTTCTGATTGTGTCTGAAATTCTGGTGCATACAGGAATAGCAGGTTGCTTAATCTCTAAATTCAAAGCCAACCCCCTTTCCAAACACAGACAAAGGTGCAGCCTGGCTCACGTGGCTGATGAAAGGACCCACCCTTACCAGCTTGGACGACCTGACTTGTCAAGTGTACTGCCGCCATCTTGTTTTCCAGGCTCAAACTCCCACGAGGCACCATATGGACATACTTCCATCCTTCCTCACTTGTTTTCATTTGTCAGAGTAGGCCCCACCCCCATTCCTCTCTACTGACAGCATCCAATTTCCAAATACAGGAGGAGAGATGGCTGCCATGTCCTGGAGGAAAAAAAATACATATGTATATATATCCCGGACATTTTAGTTTTCTTCTTAAACTACAATCTCCTGTGAGAAACTTCCCTGTGTTTCTGCAACAGACAATAAGCAACTTACAGAAGTCAGCTGCACATCCAGGCCTGCAGTTTTGACACAAGTTAAACATGAGTAGGGTCAAGATTTTCCTCTTCTCTTATTAGAAATGACATTAACAATGAGAATTGTGTGTGCAGGTATAAGGCTGGCCAGCCTACCATAAGCTTTCGTAGAGACCAATAAAGAAATACTGTTCTAAATCTGAGAAAACTTGATATTCACTTAACTCTCTATCTTATTATTATTTTTTTAATTAGAAAACATCTTTTTTCCCCAAAGTGGCAACACCAAACCACTCAGATTGTTCCTGTCTGGCCAGCATTCAGTCTGCAAAAGGGGAAAAAAGGAAGTGAATTATTTTTGAGTAAGAGAGCAGAGTTTTGGTTCCCCCACCAGGTTCTTTCAGCGGCAGACACGGTCAACATGTGGTGGGTCTCAGGGTATCTACCCCAGCTGGTTTACCAGTGATGAGAGAGGGTGAAAATACAACTGTAGACACATACTTCACCTGACATTTTTTTCCCTTTGTCTGGACCCTGCGGAAAATCTTCAACTTCCTTGTTCTGAAATCTCCCCTTCTGGAGGCAGTAATGCCATCTAACACAGATCAAGAAACTAAAATCAGTTTCCAAAACAACAGCCCATTCGAACTGCCAAGTATGTAATGAGCTGATCCATCCACCGGTCACAAGACTCCTGAATGATGTCAGTCAGGGGGTCGGCAAATGTTTTCTCTAACGGGTCAGATAGTAGATATTTTAGGTTTTGCAGGCCCCATCTGTCTCTGTCCTGTATTCTTTGTTTGTTTCTTCAACCCTTGAAAATGGAAAACACATTCTGAGCTCTGGAGCTGCACAGAAACAAGCTTGGCCAGGCTGGATTTGGCCCATGGGCCACAGTGTACCGCACTCTCACCGTTTCCAGAATGGACCCTAGAATGGCCTGCTCTCCCAGCTCGGCTTAATTCCCTGCAAATAGCACCAGTGTGAAGGATGGGGGACAATGGGGATGCACCCAACAGGTGGACGGTAGGGAAGAAAGAACAAGAGTGGGGATGGAGGTGGAGGTGGTAGAGAGGGTTCCTAAAGGACCACAGGAGTGCCGCTCCCCCTCCCATAAACAGCTCCAGCAGTGGAAGGCTGGGAAGTCACAGAGATAAGGTTCGAGCTTGCCTTGATTAAAGCACAGCCAACTCCCAGCCCTCCAGGCCTAAAATGCAAAGCCACAAGACTTGGCCAGCACCACGCGAGGCTGACAGCTAGCCAGTCAGTCAGCAGCAATCGAAGCAGCTCCCACATCTGCCTTCCTAGACACACCCCTGTGACTAGCGTGGCGTTCTCAAAGCTCAAAGAGTGCCAGGAATCAGGCTGGACGATTCGGCTGAAATTAAGTTCTCTATCTAATTCTGATGCTCCTGTCACACTGACCACACACACCACTTCCGACCTATCCCATGTCAGCTCAATTTCATAACACTCTGACCACTTCGTTGTGGGGGGAAATCCAAATCAAATTATCCAGGCGCCCATCAGAAGCAAAGCCTGGAAATGGTTCAGAAACCCAGGCTGGCGACAGCCTTTATTCTGCTCTGCTTCTCTTATCACAAGCCCCGACGAAGCAGAGGATGCTCTGAGACTCAGCTACAACCGCGGGAGCCACAAATCAATCTTTTAAATTATCCTCGCGTGTGGCTGCCACCCATGGCCCTCCCCATTTATTTTTTGCTTCCGAGTGAGAAGACGGCATGGTGACAATTTCCAATCCTCTCCCCTTGACGCTTCCCCCACTCCACCCCCAAATATTCAGGATCCACACTTTACTCTCACTATTCTTTCCAATTCCCTGATTTAGAGGCTGAGCAGAGGCAGCCTGCCTTAATGGAGAAAACATTAGTGCATTCAGGCTTCACTCTGGACCCTAGTCAATTTCTGGATATTTCACAGCTGTTATACATCCACCTCCCTTCTTACAAAACCCAGTGAAAATTAGCAAGCACCTTGTTAGCTCTGAAGTATGAAAATATAGCAACAGTCAAGCCTGAAAATCGGTTTCTGGTTGACTGTCTTCAAAGTATCTGTTCTAAAACAGTATCTGCAATTCACTGTTGATCTGCCAAGTTTTAGATTGATTTTAATTTAAATGTTATGTGATTTGGGGTGATTTTTTTAAGGCAACCCCCAAACTGTAACTGTCATTTGGTCATCACACTAGTAACTGAAAAAAACTCTGCCTTGGGCGGATATCAGCACAATTCAGGCTAAGTCTGTTTCTTATGTCAATACTATCTATTCATTTCTCATAGAGTTAAAAAAGAAAGAAACCTTCGGAAGACATGTAAGTTGTGTTCAGAGAGGAGGACATGAGATTCTCTTGGCCGCTCAGGTTTCCCCTCCTACCTGCATCAGGTGAGCATTCTCCACTGTGTTTCACAGTCACTGGAACAGGACAGACTCCAAAGTGTGCCGTGCTTCATTTCTCTTCTCCATTCAGTTCTTTAAAGTCCTGGGTTATTAACTATCAACAAAAGTGTGAGCCGTGCCAGTGCACGCTCCGACTTCCTGCCGAGTCCCCATACTCTGCCGAGCTCAGGAGTAAGAGCTCTTGCTCGCTCTGTCTCCTCCCTCCTCCCCTCAGCTTCACCTCCTGAGCGCTAGGGCCCCACCCACAGCACTCAGATCATTTTTCATTTATGAGTGCATCCTGCTAAACTGTGTTTGAAAGAGAACAAGCCAACCCTTGCCCTGCCAGCGTATTGGAACCATGCTGCTAAAATGGCTTTGATTTTCTGGGAGGGGAGTAAGGGGAGTGGGCAGGAATCAGAACCCAGCAGAAGTCATCTGTGCCTTCCTCCTGCAGGTATCTGTGCATCCGCTCTTCCACCAGCACAGGAAGCACATCTTCGTGATGGAGCCACAACACCTTCATTATACAGATACCACCCCCACCCACTGAGCTGGACTGAAGATGTCAGGCGTTAAGACAACCAGAAATATACTGAAATGTGTATTTCATGTGCCCCCAAGATGTGACGCCAGGATAATGGGTCAAGAAACTTTTCCACCCAGTCACCTTCACAACATTAAATATTTCACTATGCATTTTATATTAAACAGTCAGGCTTTTATTACCTTCAAATGGAAAAAAAACTGAGACTTTAAAAAATTTTGCCATGATGACCCCAAAGCTATAATCTTCCTAACCTAACATCACTCTCATCTTCTATCCGAGACCACGACCAGCAAAAATAGAGATTATCAGCGAGCCCTTGAGAACACTTACTCCAGTTAGAATGTCAGCAACTACCAAGATGACTTGATTTTACTAAGACTTTATTAGGATATAGAATTTTTAAAAATAGGTTTCCATACATATATCATGATTTCCACTAGGTGTAAAATTCACCTAATTTGGCAGCTAGAGCAAAAGGCGTCTTTCATGGTGCGTCAACTAGAGACATAGGTCTCCAAAACCCTACAGCCCTCATGGTAGGTACGAAAATTCACATCAACTGTTTAAATGGGAACAATGCCTTGTTATTAAAATACCGACTGTCCTTCAGCACCTACGCTTGTCAGGAACAAAAGAGCAAATGTCCTCTACTCACTGTAGTTACTCTCAGGTCGTGCTTCTGGAAAACCGGGAAGGACTGTTGGGTTTTAGGACTGTTTGTCTTTTAAAAATCTATTCATTTACTCATTTAGAATTTGTCTTTTTTTAATCTTAGAGATTTAGCCAATATGTCTTTTCCCTGCTAGGAATCCCAGATTGTCATAAGCTAGTGCCAATCACTGTGGGAAGTTCTTCAATCTTCAAAATTATTTTTTAAATTTTCACGTATTAAAAACCTGATGACTGAGAATCTGGACTTAAAGTCTGGTTGTTTTGGTTGTTTGATTATTCTCGTGTTTTGTTTTGTTTTGTTTTGTTTGTTTGTTTGTTTAACAACTAGATAGTTAAAATGTATCCTAAAAAGAAAATACTGTAAGTTTCCATACATGCTCAAAAATCAGGTTCTGGTCATCTTAACACCCTAAAACCACATCCTCAAAAAAAAAAAAAAGTGATCTGCCTTTTGTAGATGAGAAAAAGGAAAGTAAGAGCAAAAGCCACTGGCGTGTACACAATGTTTCACTGGTGAGGCTGAGAGAACTGATGGGAGGATTAGTGCCAAGTCTCCAAACCCAAGTGAGGAAACCTGGACCAGTCTGAATTGTCACACGCCGTTCAGGAGCCTAAAAGCTGATTATGTGGGTAACCTCCTAGGATTTGCCTTCCCAGTTCAAGGAATGTGGATTTGCTCTGAGTTCTAACTAAGGAGAAGAAAATCTGTTCTTCAAAAAAATTTTTTAAAGAAGTGGGGAAAAAAGGAGGTTAAAATTTCCTTGGCACATGACCAAGCTACAGTCTTACCCAGAGGTAAAATTCGCCTATGGAGTATCCTCTCCAGTATTAGTTTGTGACATCTGCCAAAAATCTGTGGTAAAACCAGTTATTCCACCTTTCTTGTGTCCCATTCTCTCAACAAGTGGGGATAATATATCACACAATTTTGCTTTAAGGGGAAATGCTGCTACATTTACTCATAAAACCAGCCATGTAGCATGTACCGGATTGCAGCAAGTCCACAAGCCATTAAAACATCTGACCACCCCAGGTTTCAGGGCAGATGAGTTGTTGGTCAAACTGCCCATATTAGGAGTCTGGAGCTCTACGTCCTTCTCACCCACTGTAGTTCCCAGGCTTAGGAGACCACCATGCCCTCCCTCTCTGTGGTCTGGGAGGGACCCTACAGATTACTTAGTTGTCCCTCCTCATTGGTGGGGATGGGGAGACAGGTGCCCAGAGAGATGAGGAAACTTGCCCAGGTCAGGGCACATTAGTGGAAGTCCTGAGATTAGAACACCGATCTTCCTGATTCAAACTCTAGGAGAGAGCTGGGTGGACAAGATGTAGACCGTCACAGCCAAGAACTACAGGCAGGAGCTCAGTGATGGCTCTCCAGCTGGTTACAAAGCCCAGCCTAGAGACACACTGGGAAAAGTTGATCTGTGAACTAAGTTCCCGCTTTTCCATTCTTTGGCCATTGAATAAAACTTCTGCTGTTCCAAAATAAAAAAAAAAAAGAGAGAGAGAGAGAGAGAGCCATGCTGAAGACTCTCCCATGAGCAAAAGCAGAAGAGTAACAAACAAAGGAACTATCAGAAGACAGGCAGCTAGGGAGTGATTCTCCAACAGAGAAAGGAATCAACAACATCACAAAAGCCAACAGACACCTCAGGGTACATACTCCAAAGAATCGAAAGCAGAGACACAAGCAGCTATTTGTCTAACCACATAATAGTAGCGATGCCCAAAAGATGAAAGCAACCCAAGTGTTTAATGATGGATGAACAGATAAATAAAATGTGTTATCTACACAGAATATTATTCAGCTTGAAAAAGGAGGGAAATTATGATATGCTACAGTGGAGATGAACCTGGAGGATATGCTACGTGAAACAGACCAATTGCAAAAAGACAAATATCACATTGTTCCCCTCATGTGAGGTATGGAGAGAAGTCAGATACACAGAGACAGAAGACAAAATGGTGGTCCAGGGGCTGGGGGGAGGGGAGAACAGGTAGTTATTATATAATGGGTAGTTTCAGTTTTACAAGATGGAAAGTGTTCTGGAGATGGATAGGGTTGTGCTACAATGCGAATATATCTAATGCCACAGAACTGTACACTTAAAAATGGCACATTTTATATTATGTGTACCGTTGTCCCTTGGTATCTGCAAAGGATTGGTTCCAGGACCCACTGCATATACCAAAATCCATGGATGCTCAAGTCCCATAGTTGGCACTCTGTATCCATGGATTTCACATCCACAGATCCAACCAACCTCGGATTATAAACATAGTAGTATATGTATTGAAAAAAATTCACATATAATTGGAGCTGTGCGGTTCAAACCCACGTTGTTCAAGGGTCAACTGTACTTTGAAAGAGCCAATGGAACTTGGATTTTCTTAACAATTTCCCATCAGCCAGTCCTACAGCTAGAATGCTTCACAGTATTAAAGACACAAAGTGAAAAGACTCACTTGTCAAAATTCATAAATGACTTGAAAACAAGAGGAAGCACTCAAGTTTCCTTCTCTCCTTTCCCCATCCCCCAGTCAAAAATAACTCACAGAAAATTCTGAAAGCCCACAGGTACTCAGGGTGTCTCCATGTCCTGTGATGGGAGGTGATAACGTGATGTGGATGGGCACACCCTGCAGCTTGTGCAAGCAGGACAGCCGGGACCAGAAACTCAGAGAAGCAGCTCCCTTCCAATTTCTGTCATCAATGCAGACAATTCACAAATACCCTTGAGGAAGCCAAGCTCTGTGCAGCTGTAATCCGTTCCTCTCCTCCAGAGAGCTCTCTGAGAGCTCACATCTCCCTTTCACCTCACTGCACTTGGGCAGCATATCCAGATGCCATTGTTTTTCTTTGGTCTTTAGTGATACACAGAACTGATTTTAGCTGTTGAATCTGCCCCATTGGACCAGAGTTGCTGGTGGATAGAGCTTCCCAGCTCTCTGGTCAGCTCTTTCGGTCTCCATCCTTGACTTTCCCCTACCAGGGTATCTGGAGTGGCACCAGCATTTCTGTCTCTCTCCCTCTCTCCTCGTCCCTGGGTTACCACCTCTACACTCGTGGCAATTAATAGCCAAGTCGGAGTTGCCAGCTCCTCAACCTCCATTTCCCTTCAGAGCTTCAGACCCAGACCTCTGCCTGCCTCCTGCCCGGCTCCAGCTGAAGGTCCCTCAGCATCTCAAACTCAGCACGCCCTGAAATAAAACCCATTACGCTCTCTGTCACCTGGTCCCTCCTCATCCAGTTCCTCTTGTAATTACTGTCAATCCCCAGTCACTCACGCACAAATGAGTCATCCTTGACTTCTTCCTTCACATTTGGTGGTGAGGTCCTGTCAACATTACTTCTTAAATCCTTCACCTGTCCTGTCCCCTGTGTTTTGTCACATTTTAGAGCCTTGACTCCCAACTACCCTCTCTTCCTCAGTTGTTGATCCCTTCAATCTACTGGACACAGAGACAGTCAGTGGTAAACACGTAAGATCTGCCTGATAATTTCTCATTGTCCTAATACTTTCTCATGCCCAAAGAATAAAGCCATTCTTGATCTAGCTCCAACACCTGCGTCATGGAACATGCCAGCTGCTGCACTTTTTTGTGTATCTATGCTTTCACATAATCCAGGGGTTCTCTCCTACGGTGAGGAGGAGGGGTTGCTATTGACATCATTTAGTGGGTAGAGGCCAGAGAGGCTGCCAAATACCCAGCATTGCACAAGACAGCCCGCTGCAACAAAGAACAAACCATATGGGTTCTGAGAGTGTTAGGATACACTTGTGTTTATTGTTACCATGATGGCTTCCCACTCTAGGGGCTGCGAGCATAAGTGTTGTCAGGGTGCAGGAAATCGAATTAGAAAAGCAGATTAGGCAAAAGCAATGGGAGATGTTCAGGACTGGAGCAGATATGTCTTTCCTAAAGCCTTCAGATTCAAAATTCCAAAAACCCTGAACTGAATCACACAGCAAAGGGGTGGGTCTGTAACTTCTCTGAGGCTCCTGAGCAGGGGTGGGGTTGTTCTCCTCTCTGGCACTTGCTTCCTTGGAAATACTCGACCAATATTTACTGAAAACTTCCCTCTCATATTGCCCTTCAAAGCCTGGCATACTCCTAAGTTCTAGTATGTAAACGAACAAAAGGACAAAACTGTCTTCATCTCAGAACCTTAAGACAGTTTCACTGCCCTTTTGAATCCTCCCCCCTCCCCCAAAGTGTTCTTTGTAATCTTTCTAACGACTTTACTCTGGTTTTTCCAAACAAACAAACAAACACCAAAAAAACACTATAAAACACCAGTTTGAGGAGATGCGCTATGGAAGAAAGACTCCATGGTCAGATAAGTTACAGAAATTTGCATATTAGCTCTCCCTTTAATTGATGCATCCAAATCGTATTTTACCAAACAGTTCTCACACCTACCTTTTTATAATGTAGCTTATTAATAGGAAACAAGTGCTTTGAGGACTTTCTGACACTCTCAGGCACTCTTCTTGGCTGTCTGATTTGGTCTCCCCTTGGAATAGGGTACGTTTTAATTTAAACTTCCATTTGTGTGCAGAAAAGTGCCAACTCCCCCCAACTTGGTCCCATCCTTCAGGCTACGACCATTCTCTCCTTCTCCACATCTAAACGAATGTGGGCACATTGAAGGTGCCCAGTGTTCTTCGGGAAGGAGACATCTTGGGTCAAGATGGAAGGATGTGAGGAGAGTTCACATAGTGGTAAGAAAGTGTAACAGAACAGGAAGCACACAAGTGAGGACAGGAAGTAGGCAGGTGAGGAACAGGAAGTGCACAGGTGAGCCCTGGGCCCTAGCTCCTGGACAAGGACACCTGTCTCTTAAGGCTATTGGTCACCTCAGGCCAGCTTTTCAGAATCAAGGCCCATTAATGAGGATTAGGTCAGTAAAAAAGATAAACATGTTTCTTTTAGATGTATATAGAGAAAAGGCCCAGTCATTTCGAGGCAAGGAAAATCTAACTTCAGAAGAGCAGAGAGCCTTTATGACTTGCACACCTGGCAGATTCCTTCCCAGAAAGCTGGAGCAGCCCTCGCCTTCACGTCAAGGCATTTGCACCTGCCTGGCCCCTAGCTGTGAACAAACCACTGAGACCCACCAGCCAAGGGTCTTGAAAACAGAAGACACTAGGCATTACATAACACCCTGAAAGTAGTGATTCCTTCTGATGCTAGTGAAGATAAACATTAAATGGCAGGTTTCAGATCTTAACAATGTCTCTTAAAAAAAAAAAAAGGACAACTCTAAAAATCACACAAAAAATTAAGTTACCAATCCATCTTGGTTCACAATGCAATTTTAAGTTTTGTTTTGTTTTTTTGTTTTTTTTTTTACAAGTACATAAATTGAAATTAATAGGTAAACCGGGTGAGTGTGATACGGTTTTCAACATGCGGTAAGTGCTCAGCCCTCGCTTTCTAGCCTGGCTTGTCTGCCCAATTGGTCCTTTGAATTGGGGGTAGTTTCTTCATAGAAATGGAGATATTTTGGGTTTCAGAAACTAAGTCCAGCCCCATCACAACTTGAACTCACTCCCATGAATCTTCCCCCAACTCGAGGACTCCCTGAACCAGGCCATGGATGTCGGTGGCTACTCACACTCAGCGGGGAAGAGGGAACAAGGGGCTCCCGTAGCTAATGTCATGGCCCCTGGCAGATCGAGATCTCTCTCAAATGCCTCTCCAGGCCCTGGGCTTCCTATGAAATCAATTTTGGGAGCATCCCTGTGGACATTTCCCCAAAGCTTTAGTCCATGGTCTTATCGGTGTCCATGAGATTGGCTTTCAAGACCAGAGTCACACAGTAATTAAGAAGGGTCTCTCTAAACACTTGTGCTGTGCAGACTTGCTGGGCAGATGAGATCCTGTCCACATGAAGACTCTCGCCTGGGCAGGGTGATGTGTGCTAAGCAGGAAGTAATGGATAAAGATAGTGGTGGGGGCAGTATTTCCACAGGGAAGTGTCACCGTGGGCTGGGGTGAGCAGGAGAGACCTTCCCAAGGACTTAAGTAAAGGCTGCTGCTTGGTGTTGACATTTCCCACAATTTCCCATTCCTCCCCTCATAGAGGAAAGGAAAGTGGGCTCTTCCTCGCAGTTGCTGCACCTGGAGACACTTGCATTCTAGCCTGACCCACCTGGGACCACCACAGCGAGCAGAACACGCCAAATGGCAGGCTTGTTAAGCAGGCATTCTAGAAAGGATGGCTGCCAGCCAAGTTCGGGATCAGAGTGCTGCCCACACTTCTCGGAGCCGGTGAACTGGGTGAGCATGACAAAGTCCACAGTCATTTCCATTACACGTCCCACACAAGGAAACAAAAACGGTGGGCAGGGCTTGGACTCTCCAACCCTTCCAATTTTATTTTTACTACATTGATATTGTCAAGTAATCAAAGTGTTGCCATTCATTCGGTTCTCAGAAACCGAAGACGGTGTGGATGGTTAATTACTCCATAATGACTCCACTGAGCGAGGTGCATGCTAAACTCATGTAGACTGTGGAGGTGCACGCCTTTCAGAGGGATCAGAAGCAAGGCAAGGTCTGGGCGATTCCCAAGCTGCAGGAGAATAAGCTGAAATGTTGACTCTTGCCAGGTGCTAAGGGGTCAAGGGGAGCCGTGGGTGCCCAGGCTGCAAGGGCCTTTCTGAAGGGCTGGTGAAACCTGCGAAGGCTGGAAATGTGTCTTCTTCAAAGCAGCTTCTGTGACAGCCAGCTCCTCCCCTCCCTGTCTCCACCTGCTATATTCTGTGAGCTCCACAGTGGCGATGGAATTCCCCGAATTCCCCATCGTGCTCAGAGTTTTAAAGGTTTACCTCATCCATTCTGTAATTTCCAGATCTCAAAATAATTCCTCTTAAGTTCCTTAAGCTTACCGGGTCTACATGAAGATGAAAAATGATTAGCCTTTCCTACAAGTGGGGAAGGGTGGAGTGAAGGCCTTGGAGGAAGAAATCTATCAAAACCCACTAAATGCCCAATGACGCGTGTGGGCGTCAGCTGCATGCTTTGAAGGTATTTCTCATCTTCACCAGGAAGCACCTTCTCTTGGAATCACGTCTGCTTCTGTGGCGGTAGGAACTTGACTTCCAAAACCTGAGCTTTCAGAGGCAAACTGGTGGGGAAGCTGGGTCACATGTGGAAATTTCTCTCTATGAGCCTCCAAACAATCACTTGTTTGTTTCCCCCCTCCCCCTACTATTTTTTTTTTCCCACAAGAAGAATTTCTCTAAATAATTGAAGGCGATTTCCCATGGGAATTGGGTAACGGTGACTTCCAGGTCTTAAACTTATCTAAAACAGTTTAAAAACAAAAGACACAAGAATGTGCCTGGCTGGCCGGTAACAATACAAATTCTGGCAATAAGAACAGCAGCCAAAGCATGAAACTTCTAGTAGCTCAGTGGAGGGTTGGCTCTGGGGTAAAGCTGCTTTGGTTTGTAGTCACTCAAGGAAGAATGTGTGGCATTGACCTAGCACTGACCAACTGAAGTCCTAGCACTGACCAACTGAAGTCCTAGCACTGACCAATTGAAGTTTAGTTTTTTTTTTTTAATCGAAGTATAGTTGATTTACAATGTTGTGTTAGTTTCTGGTGTATAGAAAAGAGACTGAATTATATGTGTGTGTGTGTGTGTATATATATATATATATATAATTTATATTACAGATATTAAATGTATTTTATATTTTCATATTCTTTTCCATTATGGTTTATTACATGATATTGAATATAGTTCCTTGCTATACAGTAGGACCTTGTTGTTTATTTTATGTTTAGTAGTTTGTATCTGCTAATTTATCCCTCCTCCACCCACTTTCCCCTTTGGTAACCATAAGTTTGTTTTCTATGTCTGTGAATCTGTTTCTGCTTTGTAAATAAGTTCACTTGTATCATATTTTAGATTCCACATATAAGTGATATCATATGATACTTGTCTTTTTCTTTCTGACTTATGAAGTTTAATTTTGAAGACCTATGGGAAAAGTTTGCCAAAGGCCTTCATAATTTGAGCAGCAAAAATAATATCAGACTCTGTAAGACATAAACTGGGTTCAAGAGCTTCCAAAATGTCTTTAGCTACAACCACTGGTGCACAGTTAACACAAATTTCAGAGTACCGCTGACAGAGGGCTAGATGCTTCACAGGGCGGTACAGAATGGAATCTTCGAGAGTTTAAGGAATTTCCCTAAATCACAGATGGGGGAGAGCTGGAATTCAACTTTCCACCCAAGTCAGGTCTGCCTATATACAAATCCTATGGTCCCTCCTCTCTGGCACCAGACTCTGAATGTGTCCCACTTGTAATAATGGGTCCGAGCGAGTCCTCTATGAAATCTCTTGGTTAGGGGGTAGGCAGCATGTTTTATGAAAAGAGCCTCACCCGGACAACCATGGATTAAACTCAGCATCCCCTGCTTATACGCTATGTGACAAACAAGCAAACGTCTCTAGGTCTCCGCTTCCTCATATGAAAAAGTACAACGCATTTAGAGAGTTTCTGATAAGAGAGAGAAATGGAAATGCTTTAGATCGTCCCAGCACTGGCCACATAGCGGACACTCAGAACATCGTGCTTGTGGTGACTCCTGTATAAAACCTACTCGCTCAGCCCCTACTTCTTCATATTTAAGTTTCCTCTCTGCCGTTCTCCCTTATTTATATCACTAACCAAATTATACATGGCTTGTCCTCGTTCCACAAGTTCCTGGCTTAATTGAAAGTGACAAAGGGGACGCAGGAAGGCCAGTAGAGTGCCCGGTGGAGGGCGGCGTTAAAAGACCCAGAAGTCAGTGCCATGCGTCCCCCAAAGGGGCTGCCAGCCCCAATCAGGCCACTGGTTACGTGACGAGAGGAGGAAAGAGGGAACCAAGCGCTGCCCAGGGCTTTCCCTGAGAAGCCACACAACAGAACACCAACACGGAGTCCCACGGAAAACATCCTGGCCACCTCCCCGGGTAACTGCCTCCCTGTGCTGCCAAAAAGATCAGGTCTCCACTCAGAAGGGGGCACCAGGGACTTCACCTGTTTTATTCTCCAAATTATCTCCTGTCACCTTAGGGACGAGCCAGGTCTTCATCTCTTTTTTTTATTGATGAAGAAACAGAAGGAAACAGAAGTGTAACGACTAAGGCGACTCTAAAAATCAAGGAGGAGCCCGCACTAGCCTTCTTAGCTATGCTGTTTAAAATGAGAAGTTCTCTCTGAGACTCAGGGAACCCAGGGGGACGGTGGGCATCTCTGCCCTTGCCATGGGCTTACTCTAACTTTCCTCAGGGGATAATTCTGAAATTTCCAGAATGACGCCCATGAACGATTTCCAGATGGTTCTCCGACTTAAATTCTCAATCCCAGGAGCTCTGTGGACTCGCCCTAGCTGGGTCCACGTAGAGCAGTGATGTTTGCTCCTGAATGTGCCACTAACTGTTCACCCATCTCTACACCTCTCCTTTCCCTTTCAGCCGCGTGGGCGCCTCCACTCTAAGCTCTTAGAAAATCCTTTCAGAATTTCTCTTTTCTTTCCATACATCCTCCAGGGGAAAGGGACCCTATTTTTTATTTTCTTCCTAGCTCTCCTTGGCCATTGGTGGAAACAATAGTTTCCACCTGGCAAGTGTCAAATGCCACACATTCCAATCCTGTGGCTCCCAGAATTTCTCTGGGTCCGATGCAAACTCCTGACCATCAAGCCTTAACTGGCTGACACCATCTTTCCTTGAGGCTCCAAGGTTGGCTTTCTCCTTCCCAGCAGGCTGCAGTGTCCCCACTCCCACTCCAGTGGTAGTGCCGGTCTTCGTCAACCTTCGCCTCCCATGACACCCACATCCTTCCCAAGTTTGCAAACAGTGCTACTGAGTTAATAAACACTTCCGCACCAACTGGACCTCCCATGGTGGCAATCAGCACAGGGACCCTCCGAAAATACTGATGGATATTGATGGGAGGTGCACACCTGTATCCTATTTCACACTCGGGTAAACTGCCCCATCCAACCTGGGGCTCCCTCCCTCCCCCAGGCACCTGGACACTAAGTTTAATCTCCAGCCAAATGAAAGGCTGGGGGACAGCTAGGCAGGTGAGCTCTGTACTCCTAGCACTCTGCAGGTAACAAAGCCTCCAAGGAGCTGGCATCAACGAACACCCAGGATCCTGGAAGAAAACAGCTGGACACGTGCAGGTTGCAGCCTTGCAAAAGTGACACTCAAATCAGGACAAGCTCAGTCTAAAAATAGATGCACCTGAATTAGGGCATGGGAAGGTTTCAGAAGGCACAGGAGCTCCACATGTAGCTCACAGGGTTTGCTGGCTGGGCTGGGCTGGGCTGGGCTGGCTGGTACCCCGGGTGTGAGGCAACACAAATATGGCACCAGCGTACTTGTTCACTTCTTGCTCAAAGGCAATCAGGGGCCTGGTGGGAGGAGAAATGAGGCCTCTGTACTCAACCAAGGGCACACAAAGGCACTCTCCCATCCCACACAACCGCAACTGGGGTGAGAAGCCAACCCCGGGATCCAGCCAACCATCTCTGAATGACTCCAGGGAGATGTGCTGCTCCAGGCAGGGCGACCACAGCTGCCAGCACGGACACCAAGGCCCTGTTCTCAAAGGAACTAACAATGAAAGCCTTTTATTTTATCTGGGTATTTTCACACCCAGAAAATACACCTAGAAAATCTCCAGGAAAAAAAAATGGAAAAAATAAATTGCAGCCTAAAAAAACCCAAACAGCTGTTTGCCTTCCAAGGATTCCGTCCTTCGACTTCATAAGCACTTTTGCAAACAACGGGAGCACATATGGGCCCATGACCCACCCCAAAGGCCCGTAATACGTGCACGCAGAGAGCCTGCAGCCCCTGCCAGACCAACCTCCAATCAATTCTTCTTCAAAACAAGGGGCTCTGAGTAAAGGGTGTCTGAACAAAGCACTGGTCTCAAGGTGCCCTGTAAAAAGGAAAATTTCTTTGCTGACCGAGTGGAAGACCACACTGTGCTCAGAGAAGGCCAAGTGTCCGTGAACCTCTCTTTCATCTATTTTTCAAAAACATGTCTAAGAATAATATTTGTTTCGACACAGGATAAGTGTTGAAAGAAAGAAAAATTAAAAATCAGTCAATGCACATGCACTCGCCCTAGCGCACACACGCAGACACACACCCAGGCAGACCAGGACCCCCTCTCTCTCACATCCACCACCACCAGTCTTTGACACTCTGGCCTATACACGGATCAAATGATGAGCTCATAAGCCTTCAGGGTGTTTTTGGTCAAACTCAGAAATGTCTTTCTCTTGGGGAGAGAGTTTGGAAAGTTCTCTGGCCTCTGGGCTGAAATGTCTGGATACAAGGCTCAGACGAAGATGGTTCTCTTGGCTGAGCGCCCAGAGGATGAGCAGCGAGGCAGAGAGGAGACCCGGCCTTGGGGTTCCCTGCCTCTGTGGGGAACACCGGCCGGCACACGTCTGCGGCTGGTGACCTGGTTAAGCAGGGACTACAAACAAAACCGAGAGAGGCCACAGGGCTGAAGCTGGTCTGGGAAGGGCCGGCTATAGTGGGCTCAGGGTCATTGTTTTCTTTGCATGGACTTGACAGCTGCAATCTAAGATCTGGCACTTTCAAAGTGAAAGATATTTTCCCAACTAGAGTGTCGGCAGCAGGAGGGCAGATGCCAGCTCTTCCCAATTTTCCTTTGCATCATTGCACAGATCTGGAAACACCCAACGTAACTTCTTTGAGAAAGTAAAGGTGTCCAGAGAAGCCCCCCTAGGGCTTTTCAAAGAAATAGGAATTCATATCCAAAGCTTTACCTCTCTCCCAACAACTTAGCACATTTTCACCACCCTGGGCTTTCCCTGTGCCCTACATTTTGCTGAACTCAACCTCTGTATATGCTAATCCCCGCCAGGCTCACTGTAAATATTTCATGCTGCCCCTCCTCTCTTACAAGCACTTGTCAGAATTACTGAGGCTGCTACATTGAATTCAGGTTTGCCCCACCAGCTTTCTATGTCAGTTCTGCGTTGAGCAGGGACACTGCAGAGTGTAGCCTCAATCTGAACTGCACTTCCAGCTGGAACAAAAACAACCTTTGTCCCTGAATTATTGCCCGAGTTTCTTCTCTTAAGAAAATGGGGTTAGACAGCTGTGGCGCCAGATTTCACTGGGTTCCTCTCACATTTACTTCTGTCCTCCAAAAATTTCAGAGTTGTCTCCCGAGACATGTACTATCCACTAGTAAAAATTTCCTTCTCGAAATGAGATCCTTGTGGTGATCATTTTGTAATGGACAGAAATATCAAATCCCTAGGTTGTACACCAGGAACTAACATACTGGTGTAGGTCAATTATACTTTAAAAAACAAAATCCTAGGGGAAAAAAGATCAGATTTGTGGTTACCAGAAGTGGGAAGGAAGCAGAGGGGGAATTGGGTGAAGATGGTCAAAAGGCACAAACTTCTGGTTATAAAATAAATAAGTCCTAGCGATATAACGTACAATGTAATTAACATAATTAACGCTGCTGTGTGTTATATATGAAAGTTGCTGTTTAGAGAGTAAACCCTAAGAGTTCTCACAAGGGGAAAAAAACTCTTGCCTACAAATAAACAAAATGCAAAGAAACACACACACAAAATGAGATCCCTGAGTTAGAAACAGGATCTTTAGCATGAATCACTGGGAATGACAATGCAGTGAATTTTGTCATTAGTGATTTTACTTTTAAAACTTCAATTTTTTAAAAATGTTTTGGGGCTGAATGGGCACAAGCCACTTGAACCGAGAATTTTCCTAGCTTTTCAATTCTGGGTTGCGTGGCCTTAGAGACGTTCACTGAGGCGCTCTGTGGCTGGGTTGGTGCCGCTGAAGAGCTGCAGACGCTGACAGCTGTGTCACTGAGATGCAGGGAGTGACATCTGGCTCCAGCTCTCAGCAGCAGGGAGAAGGGCGGTGGGTGGGGCGAGGGGCAGGGGAGTGACCCGATTAAAATGCAAATAAGGCCTCTGCTGCTTGCTGCTCAATGAACGCTGCTGAAGGAAAATGAATACATCTATGGCGAGCCCCTGGCCAGATCAAGACTTCACCAAGATCAGAAAAATGCAAACTAAGACCATTCAGGATGACTTGATCTCTGATATTCTGTAAGCTCTAAACCCTGGTCATAGTGAACAAAGGTGCTAAAGAATCAGATTCGGTTCCCCCTCCGCCCCCCAGTTACTTAAGCTTTGATCTGCGTTCTCACCGGAGTATGTAGACCATCCCTGTAAGGACCAAACTAAGACAGCAAGAGCGGGAAGTGGGGTGGAGATGGGAACAGGGATTTCTTAAATGGACACGCAGTTAAAATTTAAGAATCACATGCCACTGTGTCCAGAGTTACAGTATTTAATTCTTACAATAACTCTTAGCATTTCAGTGTTTGCATCTTTTCCAGTTTTACAGACTAGGTAACTAATCAGAGGTACGAAGGACATTTGCCTGAAGTGGCCCAGGTGATAAAGAAACCATCGGCTAATTCTTGGGTTCGTGTTCCTTTCACATCTACACTGTTCCTCCAGTCAATATATTTCCCCCAAGTCTCTCTTACTTTCAGGCCGTGGGCCTCCACGTGAGGCTTGTCTCAAGAGCTACAGAAAACCTGAAGCCTAGAAGTACACAAGGAATTTCTTACAAAGAAGAAAGATGCTGACCCTTCTCTCACTCGTTACTCTTGTCATCACAGCGCTCAGGATGTGGGACCCAGCGGAGGGTGGGAGGGGAGCACGCCTTCCCTGGGGCTCCCGCTGTGACATCTCCAACTAGCACACCTGACACCCGAGGAAAGGCTTCTGCTTTAAAAGGTAACCGGGGAAAACACTGTCGTGCTGGACGGACGCCTGCACAGAGCAAGCTTCATTTGTGGAGTTGAACAATCTTCCCCGAGGGCCCTCAGGGTGGCCCCACCTCACTGCTGGCTGTGCCAGCGACAGTCAGAAAAGCAGAGCAAGGTAAACCGGGCCCAGGACCCAGAGGAGCACAGAGGTGTGACCCTGTCCCTGCCGAGGCCCTAGGTACTGAGGACAGGCACTACCACCTGGTCTCCGTGGGGTACAGTCAAGGTTGGGGCTGAGGAATGAGAAGAGTGAAGTGTGGCGGACACCGTAAATCAGCTCATCAACCCCCATGTAGCAGAAAATTCGAAAAACCACATCTCTCAGAATCCCCGGCAGTCAGAGCACAGGCCTGGGAGCTAATTTTCACCAACCAGACCTGGATGCAGAAGTGGGCAGGGGTCACCCTGAGGGGAGCAGTGGGGGCGGGGGCATGGTCTTGGCAATCCCCCTGGAAGTCCAGGGGCTGAGCAGAGAGTAGGGGCACGTGGTTTCCCTGCTTGAACAGTCCGGCCGTGTGGCTTGGCTCT
Source organism: Camelus ferus (assembly GCF_009834535.1). Classification (NCBI taxonomy): domain Eukaryota; kingdom Metazoa; phylum Chordata; class Mammalia; order Artiodactyla; family Camelidae; genus Camelus; species Camelus ferus. The sequence continues at coordinate 22,320,869 of NC_045698.1, read as the reverse complement.
CTTCCTGGCTCCACAATGTCCAAGCTTGACTCCTGGTCTCTCCCAGAAATTCTGTGAACCACCTAATATCCTTGAATACATCCCTTTCTGCTTAAATTCGCTCCAGGAATTTCTGTTGTTTGCAGCCAAAAGCCCTGACGGGCTCAGCAAGGAAGAAAGCAGAGATGAGAGGAGGCTGGAAGGATGGTGTAAAAGCCAGCTGGCACGGCTGGCAGCACCCACGTGCGCAGAGTCGGGGGTTCTAAACCCAGCGCTGTGTGCCCAGCGACGCCACGCGGGGTCCTCCCCGGCACACGGGCTGGGGAATTGGCTGGACATGGGTTGTCTGTATGGCCCCATCGCTGTATCGTGCTGGGGAGGTTTCTTATAAGCCTGAGTTCACTCATCTATGAAATGGGAACAATGCTGTTTACCTTACAGGGCCGTAGAAAGACTAAAACTGAGTAATCTATGTGAAGGGCCTATCACCAACAGTTCTGCCAGGAATAATACGGCTATCTCCCCAAATCTTCAATTGATCTGGCTTACATGCTAATATAGAGAAACAGACCAGATATGCCAAAATATAGGATATTTTTTCCCTAAAGCCATCCTCACCAAAGAGGATGCTGTCTCATATTTGCAGGTATAGAATTTATGGACCACTCTTTCAATTACTTTAATTTGGGCGACAAAGCACTGTTTAGAGAAGCAACAATTGTCTCAGACTCAATCAATGCCAATTTTAGATGCTTACAGCAGTCAGAACTGGCTTAAAATAAAAGGTGGAAAATAAGTTTAACGGTGAATTTACGGATTATTCCTGGGGGAAATGACATCACAGTTTGAGCTCTGGATTTCTCGGTAGCAGAGAAGCATGGCGGTTAAAAGCATGAACTCTGGTGCTCCTTAGCTAGGACTGAATTCTGGCTCCATCTTTCATGAGCTGTGTGGCTTTGAGCAAGGGACTTGACCTCTCTGGACCTTCGTTCTCTCAGCAAAATGAGGTAATAGAGGTATCTCCCTGATGAGGCTGCTTTGAGCAGTAAATGAATCGATAACCTGTAAAGTACCTATGACAGTGTTTGTTACACAGTAAATGCATCCATAAATATCAGCTATTCTCTAGTATAAGATGAAGCGGTGGGAGAACTAGGTCAGGGTTATGTGAATGGACGTTTGTGGCCTCAGATAAAAGGCCGAGTGACAGCGCTATCCATGGATATAAAAACTGCTGTCTCCCAAATAATAAAGATGGAAACAAAGGTGATAAACCCTGAAAAACTGACTTAGATGGTGTAAAATGTGGCTCTGAGTTTGATGCAAAACATGGCTCTACTTTATAAACTATCTGAGTGGGAAAAGGAATACTCAAAATTAAAATATCACTTAATGTTTAAATGGGATTTTAAACATGTGTGAATTAATAAAGCAAATATTAGAGATGGACATGACTATTTCATGTATATTGCTACATAATTAGTATATATTATAGTATGTAATAGTATATAAATAGTATATATTACATACTATTTCATTTACATTCATGATCATGTATATTTATGTTGGCTAAAGATGTTTCTGCAGATCTCTTGCTTATTTATGGAGATCATATTCTACTATGTATGGTAAAAGAAAATGTTCTTCTCTTTCTAATCAGCATAGAAAATACAAACTGCTATCAAGAAATATCTTAAACCATATGTCTCTGCTCCCTTAAATCAGTGCTCTTACGACCCCATTCTTGCTTTGTGCTTAGCTTTCAAACAGAAATAAGCAGCATCAAACCAACATTAAAGTAAAATGGAGGAAAATGTACACTATCTTCATGTGTCTTCAATGTATGCAATCTTTAAATGGATAAGGATGTTACGCAATTATTTTTACCTGATTCCTTCATTATGCCTCATTTTCTTGGGCATGGGAGGGAGGGAGACAGTACAAGCCAACGAAAACAAGATTTTCTACATTCATACAGCATGGAACATGAAACACAGAAAATATTATATTTCAGAGTCTTCTCTCGTCTCTACTTCAATGGAAACGGAGGATGAATTCGGCCAAATATTCCATGCCATGTAATTTCAGCGGTCCCCTTGAAGGAAATGCAACACTATCTTTGGCAGGCTTGTCAGCTGGAGCACAGCTGGACACGTACTGGAGTCAGCATGATGTGTATGACGTATGACAAAGAACCGACAGAGAACGCAAACAGTAAGGAGCGAGGCCATGCAAAACGCTAAGACATGATCATAACTAAACTGTCAGCAAAGACCGTCGCCCATTCCAACAGAATAAAGCCTTTATGTTAATCTTTTTCTCACTTCTGTTTGTCTCCAATTATAAACTTGTGCTAGCCAAGCATTCTACCCAAATTAGATAGCTTGTACACTTCTCAAAGTTTAGACGTAATATTAAACACACTTCTTACTGGATATCTGACTATCCAAATATGGACAAGTAAGTCCAAACACTCTATTCAAGATATTATAAGCAACTTCTTCATTCATAGATTTCTCAGATCATTTATAAAACAAAACTAATTAGACGTCAGTAACACGCGGTACATTTTACGTGGGTGGGATTTCAGTTAAAATGACCTTAATTTCACTCTGAGCAACACACTTACAATTAAAAACCAAGAAGAGTCACTAAAGTTAGCCTAAGAATTGGGAAAAAAAAAAAACAGTTGTAAAATAGTGCAGTGGTGTATAACCGCAATCTACTGAGGAAAAGAGGATGACAATAGGGAACAATAGGAAAACCTCCCCCACACTTCCAAAATCCAGTAATAAAAGTTACTTGGAGCAGAAAGGCTAAGTCCTCCAGACTCTGAATGGGTTGTTCACCTGAAATGCTGCAAATCAGTGCTGCCAAAAATCGGCATCATCAGAAGATACCTGATTTTTGAATACAGCTGCGTGTCCTCTGGGAAGCTCTCAGCCGGGAGGTATAACTTTGTCTTAAAAAGACACATTTCTGACCAAGAAGAATATGCAGAGAGCCAGCATGGGGTTATATTTAATGGATTTAATGAGGGGTCTACTGGGTTGGGGAATGCAAACATCTTTCAGTGGGAGATTGAACTCAAGCCCAAAGGGGGAAAATACAGGCCAGAAGCACGGGGGAAGATCCCACTAGTTGGCTTAGTTAGAAGAGGAAGGAGAGCAACCTCAGCACCCTCGGGATTTACGTAGAGAAGGCAAGAGATTATCTAATCACGTAAACTTAAGCTAGAACACCTGTAAGGTAGTGGAAAGGTCTGTTTTGCGTTCCTTCATCCATTAAAAAAGAAAGAAGGGACGCCGATGGGGTTTACTCCCCTAGGTAAAAGCAGACTCACCTGTATAATTTTCTAGGCTAATTTAAAAGACAAGCAGCAACATTTAGTGGGGCTGCTTATACTTAATTCCAACTTCAGCTTTATCCAGGGTAATTCAGTGTAATTACACCCGGGTACTTTATCTGTACCTTTCCCATTAACATTCATCATCTCCTATCTTGAGTTAAACTCTTTAAGCTCCAGTTCCATGTCTCAGCTACTAGGGGATGATAACAGCAGTATTTACTGTTCTTCAAGCAATGTATTGGCATGTTTACAAATACCGGTTTATTCAAAAGGCCCTAGGAATACGGATCTACTATATCTCCTTGACGTCAGCTATAACCAGCCTTACCCATAATAAGCACTCAATAAATGCTTGGGGGGTGGGGTGGGTATAGCTCAGTGATAGAGTGCATGCTTAGCACATACAAGGTCCTGGGTTCAGTTCCCAGCTCCTCCATTAAAAGAAAAAAGAGAGAAAGCAAATGTTTGTTTACTGGATGCCTATTGATTGAATCAACATTTCCCTGATTTTTAGCATTAGTGGCTGATTTTTTTTAATATATAGTCAATAATATTTGTAGTGGCTGATTTCATTAAGTTAACATTTACCAATTTGTAATTTGTAGAAAGTTAAGATGTAGCAAGTTCTTATTATTAAGCTAATAAGAAATGGGAGAACTCAATGTTGAATAAATATCTCATGATAAAGACCTATCGGTTATTATTTTGCATTTTGTTGATTTTTAATTTTGGCTCATTAAAACAGACACACTTGAAATACATTGCTTTAAAATATTCAAAACATATTTTTCACTAATTTGGAATGACTTTTCCTTTCCCAGTTATTCTCTTTTCATCCCTAACTTACAATACTTCATTTTTATTTTTGAATTATAAGAGTGTTTTTCTAAATCCAAGTCCCCTTACCAGATATATGATTTGCAAATTCGCCTGCAGAGAATTGAAGTTGGACCCTGTCCTTACACCAGACACAAAAATTAACACAAAATGGATGAGACCTAAATATAAGAGCTAAAATTATATTTTTAAAAACCTAACAACTCAATAATAAACAGACAACCCAAAAGAAAAACAGGCAAAGGACTTGAAGGGATAGTTCTGCACAGGAGATACAAAAACAGACAGTAAGCACAGGAAAGGATGCTCAGTATCATTAGTCACCAGGGAAAAGCCAATCCAACCCACATACTTCACACCCACTAGGACGACTGTAACGAAAAAGGGCAGATAGTAAGTGTTGTGAGGATGTGGAGAAACTGGAACCCTCGTGCATGCATGCCTGGTGGGAATGTAAAATAGTGCAGCCACTTTGGAAAAGTTTAGCAGTTATTCAAAAATGTTAACCATGGAATTAAGTGACCCAGAAATTCTACTCTGAAGTATATACCCAGGAGGTAAGAAAACATACATCCACAAGGACTTATGAAAGTTCACAGCAGCATTATTCAAATAGCCAAAAAAGTGGAAACAACCCAAATATCCATCAACTGATACAGACAGATAAAAGGCAGTATATCCACAAGCCGGACTATTATTTGGTTATAAAAAGAGACGATGTGCTGATAAACGCAACAACATGTATGAATCTTGAAAACATTATACTAAGTGAAAGAAGTCAGTCACAAAAGACCACATACCATATGATTCAATTTATCTGAAATAGCCAGAATAGAAAATTTATAGAGACAGAAAGTAAATGAGTGGTTGCCAGGGGCCTGGGAGATTGGGGGGACATGGGGAGTGACTGCCTAATGGATATGGGATTCCTTTCTGGGGGAGGGAGGGTAAGAATGTTCTAAAATTAGATAGTGGAGATGCTTGCACAATTCTAGACATACTAAAAACCATTTAATTGTAGGCTTTAAATGGGTGAATTGTATGTTTAAAAAACAAAAACAAAACCTCCTAGGAGGGCAGATGTAGGCACGTGGGTTCTGTAACACTCTGTTCCTCACTAAGGCACTGAAGATCGCTTGAGGGGAAATATTAACTTCTCAAATTTTAAACAGGCAAAACCAAGATCAACTGACACTAACCTAGGTACTGAAGTCACCCACCTACTCTTGCAGCAGTGAACCTAAGTGTGGGCTTTAAACACTTGGCAAGTGGGAAGTTCTCAGAAAGGTCAGCTCCCGCCTCCAATTCCCCATCCCCTTTTCTAAACTGGCTAGTGTTTGGGCAAAGAAAGAGACAATTATCAAGCTATTTCTTAAAATAAGAATGGTAGTAATTTGTTCAGGATGATTTATAAACACACATTTTAGTAGAAAATTGGTAAAATAATCTCTCTAGGCATTCTTGCTGCTTTTTATTTTTCTTCTCAACTCCTCATTCCCACACAGAGCTTGAGGCCCAGAAAAAGGAGAATATTTAGTTTCTTTATTCCAAGGAGTAGGGGGTCCATATAAGTGCATCCATTATATAGATAAAGAAACAGAAGTTCAGGGCCATAACACCACCTGTTCCTCAAGGTCATAATTAAGACAGATGACTTCAGCCATCCTGGAGGGTCACATATTCTTCTACCTTAGAAATAACTGAACAGCATCTTACATGTGAAATCACTTAATTATGGCCTCCTGTCTCTGCATTTCCTCTTGGCAGGGCCTTGCATCCTCAGGCCAAGGCAGGCAGATGCCCAGCAACAGGAACAAAGCGGAGAGTGTTAAAGGCTGGCAGGACCTGTAGCAGCAGCCCACGTCCACCCCTCTACCTCTCCTCACCTTCCTCCAGAGAACAGACCCCGCCTTGGGCAGTGGAGCTGACCCTCCTTCTAGGCCCCAAACCCTTTGCTTGTCACCTTCAGGTAAGGGAGGAAGTCTGACTTCCATCAGCAACAACCCAGTGAGCTCTTTACAATTCTGCCTACATGGAGATGGCTTTCCATATAGGAAGGGTAGGAGTCAGCAAATCCACACATCAGCTCAGCCTACATCGCATGTGATCAGGAGTGTTTCCCGACTGCCTGATGCAACCCAGGACAGGGGAGGGCTGGTACCCCAGTGCAGTCTCCCCTCCCTGGAATCTTTACCGAGAGGAGCCACCAGAGGGGGCTGAGGGAAGGACACACAAGCACCCACCCCAAACGCCCACCCTCGGCCACATGAGAACTCCCAGCAACCAAGGTTTACTCCATCATTTACCTTGTGCTCTGTGCTCTTAGATACATTCTTTCATTTAAGTCCGGCAACAAATCTAAGTGGGAGGCACAGTCATTATTCTCAGTTTATATATAAACCCACTTGGCGAAGCTAAATAACACTCCCAAGGCTACCAAGCCAGTACGCGGTAGGAATGTGATGAGATTCAGGACCTTGAAGCCAACACTGTTAGTCACAGAGGGTAGGAGTCGCTGATCCTGACACCAGACGCTCAATAGGAGCCGACCTACCAGGACGATGCCAGAAGTCTGCTAGAAAAGAGGCTCCACCTATCCCTATAGGACTAACCCAAAAAGCCATCCCGGGTAAGCTGTTTAGTGAGTTCCCACACGTTTGAAGGAAACTTCAACACGGAGCTAGGGAGGGCTGGGCTGGGAGAGAGTTGGCTCAGCAAATCTCAGTGGCCACGCAGTGTGGAAGGTGGGCGCTCAGCTTGGAGGAACCCGGGGTAAAGTAGCCCTTTGAAAGGCTTTCTGCATCAAAGCAGGGAAGCCCCTGCCTCCACTAAGCATCCTTGACAAGGAGTGACCTGGCAGTGCCAGGGTTTTATTTACTCCATCAGCTGAGCTTTGCTCCTGGCAATCGGCTGGAAGAGCCTCTTCTGCTCCTCTTTGCCTAGGACTTCACTGCAAAGGACTCACTGTCCTAAAGCTTCGATTTCCACCTGTATCTCCACACTTTTACCAGAGGTCAAGTACGATGTGCTATTGACTTGCTGAACTGAGAGATGGATAAGTCTACAGCGACAGCCACGGTCCACTGAGAAACCAGGATTTGAACTTCACCAATTCTGAGTGCTATCATGCTCTATACTTTTGAGGGTATGATTTATTTAGTTCTTCACTAAATAAAATACCTATAATATAGTCAACCCCAGGGCGGAAACAAATGACAAAGAGTCTCCACCCTCAACGGCTAAAGACAAAAGACACACATGTGGAACAATGGTCATGCAAAACGAGAGATTACATCATTTGAATGTTTTACAGCAGCTTTCTGAACTAAACTACATTGTGATTGGTTGGCAGTTGGGGACTTTATGCACACTACTTCCTCATCTGGCCTAGCCCCAGGAAAAGAAACCATTTTCACATGGATAGAAGGTGTCTGATAACACTGGGGGAAGATGAGGAGTCTAGAGGTCAGTCATAATTGGGATCTTCAGTGCAAGCCCGCCAGAGTGTCTTCTGAACACACACCACTCCTGCTCACATCGGAACATCAAACGATGTACAGGAGACTAACAGAGGTGCGCACAGCACTCCAAGGGCTGGGAGGTAAACATGATCACACAGAATGGTGGGGAAACATGACAGAGCAGCCCCAGCTGCCCACAGATTCTCCAAAGGCAGGAACCTGGCTTTCAAGCTGTGATAATTTCCCAGAAGTATCTTCTATTCCAGCTTGACACAGTCCTGGGGCCCTAAATTCCAGGTGGGAGCTATTCCATTGGTTTAGGTGCTATTTCAGAAAGTATTTAAAAATATAAATATGTTTCTGCAGGAGGGAAAATACTGAACCCTGCCTTTTCCACACATGAATAATCTATAGGCTCATTTTAAAGAAAAAAAAATCTTATCAGACCCCACTGTACAAGACTTTCTTTTAAGTATTACTGGCTTAAGAAGATAAAATCTTATTTAATTAATTCCTTCAGTTGTAAATATTGCTGCAAAAGAGTTTTTTCTGAGCAATAGGCAAAAGACTTTTTAAAAGATTCTTGTCATGAACACTTTTAAAAATTCTCATGCATCTCTAAAGATTCAGAAACCCTTGTTTGAGAATCATGGCTTTAATTTATTTAATAGTTTCTATTGAACTAATATCCAGCTCCCAGTGAGGGATTTAGCATGCAATAGGTATTCAATACACTTTTTTCTGAGTGGATGAATTTATATGATTAGAGACAGGAGCTGGGCAGAGTCCACTGCCTGCGTGGGCAAGTCCAGGCAGGCACCACACTGTGACCCTGGGCAGCTGGGTTTAAGAAAGAACCACAAGAGAGTATCAAATAGGAATTCAATGAGGCAACTACATCACCTAGGATGGGCTAACTGCTGGGCTAACTGCCTGAGGTGGCCACCAGGACACTGGCTGTTGAGGATAACAAACCATTTCTTTGGTCCACAGAAGCCACTACGCACACACATACACTCTACACCCAGCACAGCAGTTATTTTTTACCTCCCAGTCACAGCACCTGGGAGGTGTCACAGAGAACGTCAGAGGCAAGCCTGGTCGCCTGGTCACCTGGTCCCATGGAAAAACAGCAGGATTAGAAGTTTGCCTGCTGTGGATCCTGCCATTTACTGGGTCTGTGTCCTTGGGCACATTTTTCTTTTCGGGGGGTAGGTAATTAAGGTTATGTATTTATTATTAGAGGTCCTGGAGATTGAACCCAGGACCTCCTTCATGCTAATAAGCATGTGCTCTACCACTGAGCTATACCCTCTTCCCATCTTGGGCACATTTCTTAAATTCCACCTTACAGTCTCCTCATTCGTAAAGCAGAGCAAACAGCTATGTCATAGTGTTGTTGGATGGATTACATGTGAGAGTGTCTGCAAAAGGCCCTGGCACATGGCTGCCAGTTCATAACACTGGTCACCTAGCAGGGGCATGAGGACAGAGCCTATTATCCACAGTAATGGAGAAGAAAACAGCTCAGGATGGGAAAGAGGCCTGAGGCCAGTCCCTGCTGCTCAGGCAGAAGCACGAGTCTGCTGGGTGGGGCTAGATGCCGACGGGAAGTGAGGAGAGGAAAAGGCAGAGCTGCCTTCTCCAGAGAGAGATGTATATTTTGGGGCTGACTGAAAATAAAGAAAGGGAGTTTATCACACGTTCATGTTAGTTTCCAGACAGAATTTAAAGTCATTCCATTGGCTCAAATTGAGAAGATCCTCTTTCCGACACACCCTGACATCCCAGCAGAAGACGTGCTGGTGAGCCAAAAGTGACTTGGCAAAAGGGAGGAGGGGGAACGCCAGGGACAAAGCACATGTGCTACTGGTGAAGTGGACCGAGAACGGGGCAGTGAGATAACAAGCTCCTGAAAGCCTCTCCAGCATCTGAGTTACCCTTTGGTTTGCCTCCTGGAACATTTCCCTCATCCATTATCAAGGATTCATTGGCCAGAGGGTAGAGCCAGACTCAGGACACAGTCTTTCAATCCACCAGGTCTCACCGGCTCATCCCATACTTAATTTCACACTATAATAAAACCAGAATAAAATGAAACTGGGATGTGCTACAATGATAACTATACTATTATAAGGATGCATGTGGACAGGGGTCTGGAAAAGCCTGGAAAAGCAAAATAATCAATATGTATTAGGTGGTAAAATTAAGGAAAATTATCCCTTAAATTTTTTTAATTGTTCTGGTCTTATTAATGCAATGTGTAAAAGCTGAGAAGGGAAAAAACATTAAGTCAGGAACAATCCAACCGCATCCATGCCACTTAGCCTAAGGAGGGGAATTTGGACCAAGACCACTGCTGAGATCACACACCCCATCACGCCAAACTTCCCACCCATTTGAGTGTAGTCTTGAGATCAGGGGCTTGAGAGGCTCAAGATTAAATTTCTTTTGGTCAAAACTTTAATGCAAATTTCACCCACACACAGCATCCTTATAATGCTCCATGCTGATCTCAAACTAGACTTGAGAATTTTTTGGTCTATACAACTTCCTGCTAACAAATACCTAAATCAGCGTTTTCTAACTAGTCTGAAATGTTTAGTAGCTCTGCAGCACATAGACATGCCCACATCCCTGCTGAGGAACTAAACGGTCCCCAGTAGACAGAGGAGACTAGGATGAGAGCCTACACAGCCTGGCTTATACCTTCAGACGTAACTGATCACCTCACATTTACTTCACTAGTAAGTCATCTATGTCCATTAAAATTCACTACCCACATATTTCACATGTTTAAGGTTTTTCAGGGGTTTTTTGTTTGTTCGTTTTAAACACAAACCACAGACAATGCTGGACTAGGCAGTAATCTGGGTATAGGATGATCTTAAGGATGACTCTTGGAATACAGCCTTCACTCGTATGTGACTCAGCCGAAGCCTATAAAAATAACCCCAACAAGGGCAAGTCACAAGGCCCCTTCTGCTCAGTGGATGCAGGTTCCAGAGTCCCAAGCTTCCTTTGCCTCTGCTTCCTTCTGGAAAACGCCCTTACCCTTTCTGTTGCCTCCTCCCACCCCCATACCTTGTTCACACCCCTGTTTCTATAGTCATGCCGTAGTATTACCTTTGCTTATACACCTGTCTCCCAGCCAGACTGCGAGTTCCTTGTGAGGAGAAACTAGGCCTTCTTCACCTGTGTGCACCCTGACTCAAGCACTGGTGCCTGCAACACAGCAGATGCTCCACCTGCCCTGTTTTCCTTGGGGCATCCTGGTTAAAATGAGCCCAGCAGAATGTTTAGTGCCCCCTTTTACTCGAAGGGCACTGGTGTGTATGATAAATCCTATGACCACCCTATCAGTAAACAGGAGATGAATGCTGGCTGTCGGTTTTATGAAATCTGTGTGTTTGTTCTGAAAGTCATCCTCCCCTTGTCTGCCATGGTTATCATAGGTAGATGGGCAGGGATGTCGCTGGGTGGATGGATGGGGAGATGACCAGACAGACCGACTCCGAGAAGCAGGTAATCCAGAAGTAAGTTTTGCTAAGAATTTGCAAGCATGATGGGTAGCTTTGATTTGTCACAGCAGATTTCCCTTCTAGTCCACCCTTTGACAGCAGTACAGGGATTCTGTTCCTCTGGGCACACTGGCATGCTGTGGGCCTGGGGGAGGCTGCTTACGGTTACAGTGTGCTAGGGGCAGTGGGGAAAGCCGCCCTGGCATTAAGCCCATGCCACGATGACTGAGAATCCATGGTGTAGGCCAGTGTTCACTGTCCCAGTCTGGACGGCACTGCGCTGGGCCCAGCGTCCTGTCCACGAAGTGGACCCTTCTCCCCAGGTGCCCCTGAGAAACGGGAAAACCCCTGAGCTTTTATTCCAGCCCTCAAGGATGAGGTGAAGTAGCAAGAAGCAGAGGCGGCAAGGATGGGGCTGGAGCCAATTAAGGGACTTGGCGTCTGGGGCTCTGCTTTACACAGCAGCCAGGGCGTGTTAATACCATTGCCAGGAGCACCGGTAAAATCAGGATTATCCAAGCGTACGCCTCTTGTCCTGGGCTCTGGCCCTTTTACAGTGCCTTAAGGACAGGAAGGCTAGAACCGCAGGTCCCCACGGGTCTTTCCCCACTTGTAATCGCCCGAGAGAGGGCTGCAGAAAGGAGGCCGAAGGGAGGGGAGCCACTCCACCTGTCTGGCCCATTTCCTCTGGTTCCAGAGAAACCCCTCCTTGGATTTAAGGACCCAGAGGGATTTCCCAACTCTCCCTGCTCATTAAGCCTGTTTGATTTTAAAGGAGAAGATTAAGTACACAGCCCACAGCCAAGATTCCAGATGTTGTGGTCGGGGTCCCCTGCTAAGAAGTGCTTCTAATTAACATCTAACGCTGGGCTCCCAGGGGCTGTCAGAGGTGGGAGTCCAGGCAGAAGGGCCCTGGCTCTAGTCCCAGCTCTGCTATTTTTATTAGTCAAAGATCTGAGCCCCTCATTTGGCTCCTCTGGGCCTTGGTTTCTTCATTTTTTTTCCTACTGGGAGTAGTCTACCAAAGCTCCACCCCACATGAGCAAGGCTGTGAAGGTCAAAGGCGATAAACTCAGAGTTCTTCCGAAAAGGCAAGAAAGCCCTTCAGAGCTCTCCTGTCTGATGTGGTGCCCTTACTTAAATCTGAGCTAATTAAACTTTAAAATTCAATTCTTCGGTCACACTAGCCACATTCCAAGGGCTCAACAGCTATGAGAGTGTGGCTGGTGGTTACCATATTGGGCACCGCAGATGGAGAACACTGCCATTATCTGGAAAGTTCTGTGGGACAGCACGGCTCTCAAGCCTCTGGGAATTCTCTCCACAAAAAATTGAGGTGATCACTCCAGCCCTGTCAAATGCTCAGGAAGACAACGGTCCTCGTGTGTTTTCATGCCCACAAAGAGAGAAACACTTCATACCGACATAGTAGGGCCACAACCAGGCTCTCTTCCAAATTCTTCAAAGAAAGCGGCAGAGCATTTCTTCCCAACACATAAAACAGGCCCTGGCAAAGGGAGAGACTTTTCTTCACAGCTCCCCTGGCGGCTCTACTCAGATCGCCCTTTCAGACCTAATCTATTATTTACACAGTCCTCCTTTTTAAGAAAATGCATTTTTCAGACATTTTCTCCACAGGACTGTTAGGTCTGTGCGAATCCAGGGACCAGGAAGACTTAGCCACTTCGTTCCCACCTGCCCGACAGTCCCTTCCACCCAAAAAGGGCCAACTTGATCTATTTAACAAAACAAAAGGACATAATCCTGGGGGGGGGGGTAGGTAAGTGTTAAAAGCATTCCAAAAGAAAATGGCCCAAAACAGAAGCTCCTCCTCCAATCTGTTCCTCATCAGCCAAGGATTTATTGGCTCTTACAGTAAATTAATCAATTGCCAAGAGAAAGTAAAGCCTGGGTTCCAATGTAAACAGTTGTTGGTTAACAATCCTTCAGCGTGACACTCTGGATTTCAAGTGACTGGGTGGCCTTCCGAACGCCTCATTAAATGGCAACTTTATAGCATTAAAGAGGAAAAGGCTCTGGGATTTTCCTTACAAATGTATAAATCAGGCTTTTCAAAGACAAACAGTAGAACAATTCACAACATGTGTGTGATGGGAGAAGCGAGGAGGAGGGTCCAGCAAACTGAGGAAGGAGAAACTGAGAAGCAGAGAGGTTGGTCTGGACCTTTCCCTGCCTCAGTGCATTAGGGGATCTTGACTCTGGACATTAAGTTACCCCCAACATTTGTTTGGCCATCATCAAAGGGGACTCCTCTCCCGAACGGTGAGGTCCTAGCCCTGTGTGCCAGCACGTGTGTGTGTGCGTGTGTGTGTGTACCTCAAAGTATTCATAAGATTTCCAAGTAGCGGGCCACTAAAATCAGTCACGCCTACTGACACCACTCAGTGAATGATTTAGTGGTAAGAGAAGGTCTGTCATCAACAATCGGCTACTGACTACCCTGTGTGCGAGCTACTATAATTATGCTTGGAAAAACACTCACCCCCTTTGCCCCCCAAAATAATTAACATGTTTTATGGAGTGTCAACCAGCAAATTAACAGTTAAGCCCACAAGGAGACCACTACCTTGACAACCCAACCCTCTTTTCTCGTTGAGGAAAGCTTCCATGGGCACTATCTGCTCCCTCCAAATCCCCCTGCTCTAATTGGACCACAACAGCCGCACCCCTGGAACCCAGGCTTGGAAACTAGGGTTGTTTCCCTCAGATGTGCCCCCAAACACCCATGTGTGTGTGAGGTTAATCCCACTTCCTCTGCCCTTCAGCCAAGCAGCCTCTAAAAGCTACGTGTGGCCCCCAGGAGGCCAATCCATTTTATTTTTCCTTTAGAAAAATCTTTAAAAAAAAAAAAAAAAAACAACATAAGATTGATGGCTGAAACCAAAGAGGAGAAAGTTCTGAAACAGCACATGTGCCCGCACCCCTCTGCCTATGTGCCGTGGCAATCTCAACTCTGTCCTCCTAACTGGCAGTTCTCTGTACAGCTATACTCAGTTTTCTCAGAGTCCTGCGGAAAAATCAGCCCCATTGTTCCCAAAGAACAATGCACAGCTGATAATAAGTGCAGTGAGACCAGGGAGGCGGACTCTGCAGATCTCAGGAACGGTACTTTTCTGCTGTTAAAATGGTTCTGATTGGGAAAGCTGCCATATCAGTAGCCATCCTCCATCCTCCCGTCTGCCTCTCCATCTCAAAAAGCAAAATGAAACAAAATAGTGAGCGTGGATGAGTGAAAACTGCTCGCAGACTCCTGATGTGGTCCCTCCACCAATGCCCCAAGCCCCTCCTCCGGAGACAGTGTCTCCAGGAAACCAAATTTGCTCCAAGCATTTCTGAGGTGAGAGTCACTTTCCTAACACAATCCCTATTCTGCCACTAGCTCTGCGCTCACCGCACACATCGTGTGTGTATGTGTGATCTGCTTTGGACTACTGAGAGCCTAGCAAGTCCCTCCTTAAAACATCCACCCTTCAGTGGACTTGTAGGATTTCCAGAATGTATCAGTGGTCAGTACACAGAAATCCAAAGTAAGAGTGAGTCCAGCTCATATCAAAGCTTAAAGGACTAGACACAGAAGGAACACGCCCGCCTAAGCAGTCCCCAGGCTGCAGCCTGGCATGAAGTCTTGCCCCCTGTAAGTGTTCAGGCGACCCTGGCAGGACCTACTTGATGCATTAGTACCTCTGGGCTTGGTGTGGGGGAGTCACTTGGCCCAAACCTGAGAACTGGATTCCACCCAAGGCACAAGGGCCAGGGACGTGGCAAAGGTCCCGGGACACGGGCCTGAGCTTCACAGCATCCTTCACAGAAGCAGTTTCCTGCAGAGTGTGCGCTGGTCCCCGGCCAACCCACGTTCTCAGAAGGGTGGAAGGGCAGAGGGAGGAATTTCTCCAGCTGGCAGACCCTCAAGGAGGGAGGGGAGAGGAAGGGAGTCGGGGCCACGAGCTGGGCGGGCTGGGAGGAAGAAGGCGGGGCAGGGAAGGAAGAGGCCCTCCGGAGGCACATCCACAAATCTATGCGATGGCAGATCAAACCAAGCCCAGCCGCTGAGTCCCCCGCCACCACCATCTCTCAGCTCCCATCTTAAGAGTCCCTCTAGCCCAGAGATGTGCTCTAAACAATCGTGTTGTTAGTTGCTTAAAATATGTATGGATACATTCCTTCTGAATGTTCTTCAAACCATATAAGATAAGCCTTAATCTCCTCCCTAATTCCCCTCTCCTCCTGAAAAATAAACAGTTTTCTGTTTTGCATCTAGACTTTGTGGATACAACATTTCCATACTGTCGTATTCATAGAGGCGAAAAAAATCCCTCTTTCCTTAAATGGCCACATATTGTTCTTACCTTCTACACTGTGCTCTTCTCTCCACTTCACCATGCATCTCAGAGATCATTCTATCCTCACAAACAGACCCACTGCATTCTTTGAAACCGCCACACAGTATTTTACCATGTGGATGTACAATATTTTATTTACCCAATCTACTGATGCTTAATTTTTCTTTTCCCACATTTCCAACAGTTCTGGAGTGGATATGTGTTCAAAAACAAGTATCTCACTAGCATGCAATTCTAGAAATGAAATCAGTGTGTCAAGGAATATGTGTGATTTTTATAGATACTGACAAAATCCTGTGACAGGTTTCACCCCCACTGCTGGGGCGTGGGTACTCCTTTCCCTAACTCCACCAACTTGTGATTCTGTCATCCTTTTACTTTTTGCCTAAGCCTAATCTTAACCCTGGCATTGTCCAGACTGGATAGTATTACCAAAAAAAAAAAAACCAAAAAAAAAACAAAAAACAAAAACAAAAACCCACTGCTTTAATTTGCATTTTTTTCTGAGAGATTGAGCACTTTGTCTTACATTTATTGGCCATTTGCATTTTCTCTTCTTTGAGTTGCCATTTCATAGCCTCTGCCCCTTTTTCTTTTGGGTCATTTGCTTCTTTTTCATAAATGGATAGGTTTTTGCATATTCTATCAACCCATTGTCTCTTGTATTTGTTTTCTACATTTCTCAGTCTCTTAAAAACTTTGCTCATGGCATTTCCCCCCCCAAACAAGGCAGTTTCCCATGGACAATATAGTGGCTTCCAAACTGTTCTTTTCAGCAGTAGAATCCTTTCTCCAATCCAGGGGAACCCCGAATAACAGTCAAAGCAGAACTGCTCTGGCCGAGGCTGAATGGGCCTCCAAGGGCCCTCCAACCCCTCACCCCGATTCTGACGGACAAGTTTGAAATCACAGATTCAGTCCACCCCCTCATGTAACCAACAAAGAAATTCCAGACAAGAGGCACTGAGGGACAGGCTCAAGGCCTCCTAACAGAAATAAGACCAGAACTGAGGTCTCCATTCTGTTTCTATGAGCCTGCCATCAGTCTTTAAATTATAGAAGGTAAATTAATTCCAATTTGATCAACAAAATCCAGCTTTTCAGCATATGATTCATGTAATTTTCTCCTGTCCAAGAAAAAGTCAAAATGCTAATAAAATTAATAGATAACTTCACTCGAAAATTCAAATTAAAACAAAACACGTATCATTGCTTTCTAGTCATGCATTTCTATGTTAATTTCCTGTCCCTCCCCAAGAGAGCATAACCTCAACGAAAACAGGGAATCCTCGTCTGTGCTCTCTTGTGTCTCAAAGACTCAGAAATAGGCCTGTCAAATTATAGGTCTCAATAAATATTTACCTTCCAAACCATCACTAGAGCTGATCCCATGGGGATCAGGAGGGATTCCATGGGATCCCAGAAAATGATCCCATTTGCTTTTTAAAAAAATTTCAGCTGCATTTTATCAATGTAACCTCTGCTAGAATAGCTCTCCGTTAGCAAGTGGCCTAACAAGAAGGATACAAGAAAGAATAGCGGGGTCTGGATAATCCCAGTGGAATAACTGAGAGCAGCACCACTGAAAACATATGACCACCCTCCTCCTCGTTCCCTAATTCTTTGGGCTGCTGGTTGTTATGTTCATGTGTTCTAGGATGTCGGGCACTTGAAGGCCCCTTTGCAAAAGTCTCCCCAGAGATGGAGGCAGCTTGAGTCAGCTGAGTTCCAGGTTGAGGTCTTTTTTCTCACCTGCTGAATGTTAATCGCCCACTGTGGGAACTGGAGGAGGTTACACGCAACTGTGGGACCCAAGTCAGCTTCCTCCTCTGTAAGCTGCACGCAACTCCAGGCCCCACATCTCGTGCGTTCTCAGAAGCTCGGTGTCAAAGCATGCACGTTGCTCAGCAGAATGCCACACACGTGGAGTCACTGGGGTTTATCTTATCAGTTAAGATGGTCTGCAGAGCTGTCAACTTTTAGGAGGGGTTTTTGTACGCCCAGGGGAGTGGACAGAGTCAGACTAAATACTGTTAAATATGAGGACACAAGACAAGATGGGCCAGCGTTATAACAAATTCACTACTGAGAGAACAACACTCGTTTACAGAGCAAGTCAAATCCAGTCACCGCGGTGAATATTAGACGGAGGTCTTAGAACTCCTGGACCGATCGCAGAGGGACAGGTTGATGGAGAGGCTTCAGGTAAATGCCAACCTGCTGGTTAGAGACCCCAACCTGAACCAAAGCCCGAAGGCCACCTTCTATTCTGTGTCTGAGCTTGTAGGAGCTCGTGTTTACTCCACTCGGCTGCAGGGGCATTTACAGCTTCCATTTGCTCCCCAGCAATCACAAAGAATGTGTTCTGGCCCAGGCCCACTCCTCCAGGGAACAATAACCATTTCATACATTGGTATTTAGTTACAAGGCTATGAATGCCTTACAGCCAATCAAAACAGGGTTCTTGCAGATTTGATTTTTGATCTCTGCAGATGAGGACACTGGCCAAGCCACTCTGGACAAGCAAAAAAGAGAAAATGTTCTGTTCATAGAATTTTGAACATGCTTGCTCCCTATCCATTGATAGAAATGTTTCTTGAAGCAGTGATGACAGGCATGGTAGAGCAGAATGTTGACACAGGCAATTCACATGTTGTAGAATTCTGATACATCCTAAAAGATGTAAATAATAACAGAAAAATCCGTGTCTTCAAATTGGCCAAGGCAGGACAAACCCTCATGGATTTCAGTATAAAGCATAAACAAAAATGCTATCATTACTCTGGTTATTTATTTATTTATTTTAGCGGAGGTACTGAGGATTGAACCGAGGACCTCGTGCATGCTAGGCATGTGCTCTACCACTGAGCTCTACCCTCCCCCAGCTTTGGTCTTTTAAAGCTAGGTATTGCTGGAGAAAGTGTGGGTAGTCTCAGAAGCCCATCTTTAGCAGAACTGAAATCAGATCTAGAGACTGAATCACACACAGAGCAGTTTGGTCATTGAAGGCACCTTTCTCTTCATCTCAGAAAAAAAAAAAAATTCCCTTTATTTAACAAAGATCCTGAAGATAAAGAGAAATGTTAAGCAGAAAAGCATTTAAAAAATCTGCTTTGAACAGAAACAGACTCAGACATAGAGAACAGACTTATGGTTACCAAGGGTTTTAAAGGGGGGTGGGAAGGGATAAATTGGGAATTCAAAATTTGCACCTCTTGGGGAGTGATGGAAATGTTAGGTATCTTGATGGTGGTGGTGGTTTCACAGGTGTACACATCTATCAAAATTCATCAAATTGTACATCTGAAATATGTATAGTTACAGTACAAAAATTATACCACAATAAAGTTGTTTTTAAAAATTCAAAAAAGAAAAAAGAAAAAAATCTGCTTTGAAAAGAAAAAAAATCCCCAATCGTTACAGCTCTCTGAATGTTGCCCAAGCTAGAAGAAAAGGGAAAGAGATGACAATTGAAATGGGCCATGAAACCCCCCACATGTTGACAAAATAAGTTTGTTGAAATTGATTTGACTATCCTTAACAACACGGGGTGCTCTTCCTGTCCTGATAAGAGACCCAGGAGAAAGCTTTCAGAAAAACTAGAGTTCCTTTCAATCCCAGCCTCTGTTCTCTGAAAGACAGAGTGCAAGACAACTTGCTGGGTCATACTTGAGGAGAAATTTCAATTCTTAACACCTACCTGAGCACTAACGGACAGGGCTTCAAATATAAATGGGTGGGCGCTCCCAGTGCATGACCGTGTAGATGTCGTGGTCCAGCTGCCATCCACCTTCCTTACTGCCCAGCACCCTGTGTATTCAGTCACAGGCGGCCAACAGTGGGGTGTGCAATAGTGGGTACTTAACACAGGATTAGCCATTTTCTACCGAATTCCAAAAGAAGCTGATGCCACTCAACCACTAAAGGCCCAGAAAGCTTACAGCAAGCTATGCCATTCTGGGTCTTGAGATTGTCTGTGTTCTTCTGAGGGTCAGGAAAAGAGAACAGGGCTTGCAAGCAAAATCCTAGGAAGCCCGGACGGGTGATGGGGACACAGAGAAGGGATGGGGCTCTTTGTTCGGGACCACGGACACAGGCCACTGTGGGAGGCATGGGCCAGAGAGCACTTCCTGCCGACGGAGAAAGGGCCCAGAGGCGCTCTCCCAGGTGCCTGGACTTGTTACCACCTGACAGTCTGAACCGGTGAGGTTCTGGGATGCTCGCTGGCATTATGAATCCCAAGCACAATATCTTTTCCCCTGTCTCAAAACACGAAGTGCAAACCACGTCAAATCTCTAGATCCTAGTTTACCCCTCTTAGGATACTAGGGCTAGAGCCCTAGATAACAGCTTCATGAACAAAAACAGGCCTCTCAACAAAGTCTGTGAAGCAAATTTCTGTGAAACAACTTGCCTTTTGACCTGCATTAGGACACTAGGCATGATCTTACTGGAAGCGATATGATTACAACGAGCACAGCTCTTCAAATTCTGAGAGAGAAAAGGTCAGCTTGGGGATAAAGCACTAGGAAGTCTAAACTAATAATAGTCCTGTGCTACACAGCCGAAAGATTCCAAAATACCTAAAGTTTAAAAATGCAGTCAGGATATCCTAATAGTTAATAGTTATTGAAAGCTTAAACTGGGCCAGGTTCATGCAATAACTCATTGTTGTCTCACAACCCCCATGAGTAGATATTACTATTACCTCCATGTTAAAGAAATGTGAGGGGCACAGACAGCTTCCAAGGACATTCAGATGTGATAAGATAGGAACCCAGGCAGTCTTATCAGAACTCAGTGGTCTGAAAAGCTGCATCAACTACACATTGAGATGTAGCAAGAATTGAATCTGAAACCACACCTGGTAGCCACCCAGAACTGGTGCCCCATGGTTTGTTTTCACCCTTTATGTCCCTTGGTGCACAGCTCACATCCAGAGTCAAGGCTCTTTGCACTACAATGTGCTCAGAAAACCTTGTGTAATTATGGACGACAGTGTAATTATAAAGTATATAGTTCAAAATGGCAGCAAAGACCTGCAGTCAGTTTTTTACATTAATTATCAAGACCAACCTTCAAACAATTAGAATTGATAGGAGGATTGCTAGATTGCTAGAAACAAAAATCCAAATTCAAAGATCAATAGCATTCCTTTATACCACTGTAACTACATAGAGACTTTAAGAAGAAAGAATTGGCTTTGATAATAAACCAAACTATAAAGTAGATAGGGATAAATCTATAAAGCAACTTTACTAAGAAATTATAAAGCTTCAATGACATACATAAAGAAAGATTTGGATTAATGGAGTGATAAACCTTGTTGATGAAGAGAGAAAGACATTTAAAAGATGTCAATATTTCCCAAGTAATCAATTTCAGTGAAATTCCTAAAAGACCTCAACAAGAATTTTTAGGAAACTTGAAAAATAGTTTAATATTTATATGGGAGAGTACAGGACAAAAGGAATACAAAGAGGGTAGATGACATTATCAGATATTAAAACACATGAGAAAATGACAGTAATTAAAACAGTGTGATACTGATGCTGAAACAGACAAATTATCAGACTGGAATAAAGAGTCCTGAAACTGACCTATATATTTTTAAGGACTATATGATATATGTGGAGCAAGGGTATGCTAATCACTGTGCCCAATTTATAAACCATTTGAAGTTTATTTTTAATTTATCTTCAGTTTGTTTCTCTTTTTAGACGGAAGTAAAGATCAAATTATGTATTTTCAATACAAAAGCCAAAAAAAGTAAACCTAGATATGGAAAATTACTTGGAAAAAAATATATAGGAGAGGTAAAGCATTTTCTTAAAACAGAGAAATCAGTTAAAAGATATAATTCCATTAACAAGGCCAGATCTCAAAAAAGAAAAAAAAAATGGAGTATAAAAAGCAAGATGCAATATGATACCATTTATGTCAATTAAAAAACACATAAAGACAATATGTTTATCTATAAATAAAGTATTTAAACATCTAAAAGTTAGTATGGAAGGAGATGCAGTGGAATAAGATGGGGGGAACTTAAGCTACGAATAATTTTTTTTGTTTTCAAAAAAGCTTTAAAACCAAATATGACAAAACACTAAAAAAATTAAATCTGAGTGGCAGGAATACGGATGTTTGCTAGATTATTTTTGCATTTTCTATATCTTTAAACTTTATCAAGAAAGAACTCTCAGAACTCAAATGCTAAATCTAGAGCTTCTTTGTTAACCTCTGTATCGACCCACAGAGTATTTTTTGATTATCTATAATCTTATTCTCACTTCAAAATGCAGACTATAAATGCGGCAGACAAATAAAGGCAGTTATCAATCCCAACTGTGATGCTTAATTTTATATGTCAACTTGATGGGCTAAGGTGCCCAGATGTTTGATCAAACACTAGTCTAGATGTTGCTGTGAAGGTATGTTTTACATGTGATTAATACTTAAATCAGGGGACTTTCCCTGAAGATTACGCTCCATAATCTGGTGGGCCTTATCTAATTAGTTGAAGGCCATCAGAGACAAGAGATTGACGTTTCCAGAAGGAGAAGGAATTATCCTCAAGACTGCAACACAGAAACTCTGCCTGAATTTCCAATCTGCTGGCTCGTCCAACAGAGTTTGAACTTGCCAATCCCCACAATTGCATGAACCAATTTCTTAAAATAAATCCCTCTCCCTGCCCCCCCCCCATATCTACTCTCCATTCTGTTTCTCTGGAATATCCTGACTAATATCAACATTGCATGTTTAAGGGGCAGCCATGGTTTCTCAACAACCAAAATGGTACACAATATTTGTAACATTCCAAAGGGTAGGAAACCATGCTTTAGAGGGAGGGGGCAATGACAAGCCATTTGATGTTGACATATTGGGACTAAACACATCTTGTGTTTATTTTCTGGGAAAATATATCTCATGAGAAGATAAAGTCCTTCAGTAAGGTGGCTGCTTGTTGGAGGTGTGACTTTTCCGACTTGAAATATGCCCACTGGCCTGTGATTACTCGTTGGCCAGATGCTCTGTGGGGAGGACACATGTCCACACTCCTATGTGGAAGATGAAGAGGTCTGACCTTTCTGTACCTGTGATTTTTTTCCTGAGGGGAGTTCTCCTTGACTATTTCACCAAAACCACAAGTTGACAGGCTGCCCGGGATTGACTGCTCTCTGAAGACTACTTCTCCGTGGACAGGCCCTCTGCTTTGTTCACACTGTTATCAACACATCCAGTGCTCCAGCTTCACACAACAGCCCCCACTCCTCCAGACCCCACACAGGTCTGGGGATAAGGCTATGAGGACCCCTAGATATAACTTAGTACCCCTTTGGCTCGGTTTAGATCTCTTACTGATTTTAGAGAAAATATTTTTGGTCCCCTTAATGTTCTGCATTTCTTTCACTCTATTTTGGTTTGGCACTTGCAAATCAAGCAAGTTCAATTAAGAAACAAGAACGGAGTTACTAAAGCAATAATTCAAGGTGACAATAATATGTGTTATAAAAAATACATCTTGACATCAATTTGCATTTCCTATAGAGTTAGAGGTGAATAAAGGACATCTCAGCTGGATCATGAGGTCCACCCAAATATATATGTGATTCGCCTACTGTCCCAATCAGAAGACAGCTGGAAAAATTAAGGGGCAATTTTGGTGAGATACATGTAAATGAAAGAATCTGTATCATTAGATGCAAATATCTAAGATATTAAAAATGTACATTTAAAATATTTACTGTAAGCTATTTCAGATATTAATATAGCAATATACATACTTGTATGTGCATGAATATCACATATACAAATACTATGTAAACAGCATAAGTTAATGCTAATTTAGAAGTATTTCTGGTTTCCTCCCATCCCTGATTCTCACACATTAGGAAAACATTTATTCAGTCTTTTACATCCGTGCCTGTGATTATGGCTACATTTTGAGTTTTCCGGACCATATCCTCTTCACTTCCATTTCAGTTATTTGGATAAGGTTCTCAACTTGTTCCATTTTTAAATGATCTTTAAAAGTCTTGTTTGCAGAGAAATCCAACACTTGTTACTGTGAGGTCAGATGCCCAGGAATATTACTAGATTTTTTTTTAACCTTTTTCTCTTTTAATATGATTCCCTCAGTCGACCTCTATAAGCATCCAGCATGGATAAAGGTCATTTCAGGCTAATGTGTGTTCCCTAAATAACACTTTGATGTTCAAAATAAAATAATTGTGAGATCTTTCCACAGCATGAGAGAATTTGTAAAGACTTCAATATAAGGCAGCTCCCTCATTTCTGATGATAATCTTTTTTGTGGGGAGGGTGGGGACAAGTCCCATGCCTTATATTTGATTTGGGCTTAACGCAGTCAATCCTGTAACTTTGTTTCCCACACTCTCCCCCGTCTGCCTTTTCTCCTCAGCAGGCAGCCTCGGCAACGTGGTACAGAATCATAGTGAACTTTCTCTGGGTAGAGTCGGGGTCAAGTCTAGGAGAACCCAAAAGGTGGGGCCCAGAGGACCCAGACACAGTTGCCCGTCCTCAGGACAGATGAATGCTGACACACAAGCCAGCAGGAGGCAATTACCTTTCTGTCTTGTCTTCTTCTTCTAAAAATAATTTATGCAGCTGCGGTGGGACGCCATTAAGAGGGGCAGGAGAGTACCTACCACAGGAAGACTCCTGGGCAGCTGTGTGACCATGAGTCCCCCCAGATCCCACCAATGCCTTCTGAAGGGGGCAAGACCCGCCCTCTCTGTGCCCCCAGGTACCCCAGCAGCAAGACTCTGAGCTCAGCCCCAGCACTGCTAAGGGCATTACCAACAGCAAAGTGAGCCAGACAGGCCTGTGTGGAAGAGAGAGAATTTTCTGGAACATTCTGAAGAAAGGTTCAGCTTCCCTGAGCCCTCACTTATTACTACTTCAGTGACTAAAGTGGAAAGAAACGATGGCTGACCCGCCAAACTGTACCAGGTGCTTGCTGCAGCCATTACATTTCAGCTGGAAGGAGAGGGGTGGGGCAGAAGGGAAGAAGAAGATAGAGATGATGAATACGTATCAACAGTATGATACTGTGATTTATAGTAAGAAGTAAATATTTGGTCTTTGTCTACTGTTCCTGACACAGCACTCCTAAAACCCTTGTAATTCTTTACGTAAGAGTCGTGGGGACATCTTTCCTTATAATATTTAGTTTCTGAAACAGCTCCAGAGAAATAAAGGTGAAATGGACTTTTTTTTTTTTTTTAACAAGTTCCTTTCATTCACATCTGAGTTGATGATACTGTGGTGACTTCTGGGAAATTCTTAAAGGATGGAGGGTGGTTGCTGGGGAGGGGAGGGGAGGGAGACCCAGGCACAGAGAGTTGGAACTTTCAATCTCACCCCCTCGACCTCTGGGGAAGAGAGACAAGCTGAACATCGTGCTCAGTCATCAATGGCCAGTGATGTAATCCACTGCACCTGTGGAACGAGGCCTACATAGAAACCTAGAAGGATGAGTTCGTGGAGCGTTTGGGCCAGTGAACACATTTCCCCCCTGCCCTGCCCTAGGCATCTCCCTCCTGACTGTTCCTGAGATGTATCCTCTTATAACAAACCAGTAACCTAGTAAATAAACTGTTACCACTGGGTTCCCTGAGCTGCTCTAGCAAATGAATCAAACCTGATGATTCATTAACCCAGTTAACAGGCAGGGTTGTGGGGATCTATTCACAGCCGGCTGGTCAGAAGCATAGGTGACCACCTGGACTTCCGATTGGCATCTTAAGTGTGTGTAGTCAGGGGTGGGGGTGGTCTTGTGGGACTGAGCCCTTAACTGGGATGTGAAGCCACCTCCAGGGAGACAGCATCGAGACTGGATTGAATTGGAAGACACCTGCCAATTCTGGAGTCCCGGAATTGTTTGGGGTGGGGAAATCTCCCCAACATACACATTTGGTGACCAAAAGTGTCAGACGTGAAAGAGTATTCAGAGAGTCTTGTGTATAACATAACTGAAGACAAGAAATAGAGTTTTTCTTCACAACGGGGACAGAGTCACGAAAGAGAGGAAACCCCGAGTGGCAGAACTGAGAGAGTGTTGTAATTTGGCTGGATTCAGAAAAGCGACCTCCAGGGCCGCTGATCAAGTCTACATTCTCACCAGTAGACTTGGATGGGTTTTGTCCTAAAGTAACACACAGACCCAGCATTTTCAGAAGTTTGATAATTATGACAAGAAAGATGGGCATTTGCCTCATTCTCCTTGGGTTTTTCTCCATTAAAAAATTGACCTTTAAACCAAGCCTCATTTTATAACGAGGGAACGACTCAGGAAAGTGAAGAGGTAACAGCTGAGAAAGCATATGCAGAAGGGAGAAGCAGCAAAACCAGCTCCAGGGGCCCAGGGCTACCGTTCACTAAGGGCTTACGTGCCTGGTGCGGAGATGAGGTACCTCCATCCTTACCAGCAACTCTATGAGGCAGCAACGCACATTATCCCCACTTTACAGTTGAGAAAACCAAGGTAGAGAACCCAGCTAACTTTCCCCAGAGTCACTGAGCAAGAAAGCACACCAGCTGGGTTTGGAATGTCACTACTTCCCTGACAAGGTTTACTTTGGAGTCAGAATAGTGGGGGTAATATATCACCTCACCCTACCTATGTACTTCTGGGTATTTAACAGCCCTCTGAGCCTCAGTTTCCAGATCTACAAAGTGGGCATAACACTTAGCTCTCTGGATGTGAGATCTTCTAGTTAAGGCTGTCAGGACAAAGCCTGACAAATAGCAGGCTCTCAGTAAAGATACCATCTCCCCGCTTCTCTTTCCCTAATCTTCCCGAACCTACATCTTACAGGTGAGGGGTAGCAATTTATCAGCCTCCAGCTGACTTGCACATATGAAAAAAACGTAACAGAGAAAGGAACACTAATTACTGACATTCATCTTATCACACGCAGACCTAGGCCACCCTGCTTTCTGTTCGCTAAGGAAAGGCTTTTCCTTCTCCAACTTAAACCAACTTTAAGCTGGGATTCAGAGGAGCCAAAGGGTTTCGGTTCTGCAGGGAACAACTTATCCTCTGGCCCCGGGGCTAAACAGACTCGCGAAGGGCCATCATCACAGGAGCAGTGCCCACCAGCGAACGCCCCGCAGGAGAGGCCCTGCAGGCAGCGGGGCCGACTTGAATCTGGCTGCAATAACCTCAGAGCTTACAACTCGCTTCCCCAGCCCAGCTCCAACACCTCATACACCCACATAAAACGCGGCTCCAGAGTTTAAAGCTGCCAAAGGGAGATGGCCAAGAGTGGCTGTGGGTTGATCCAAGTATTCCCCCCGCTGTCTACACGTGGGGCCAAGGTTGGAGCCTGGGTTAGAATCCACCGCCTGGGTTAGAATCCACCGCCTGTATCCTATTAGACCCTCTTATGAGCTCAGAGTGTGACTATCTGGTTTGCATCTGTAACACAGAGAGAAGCAATACGGGGCAGCAGAGGCTCTCTGAAGGATACCTTATGAATAGGGAGTTTCACCAGAGAGCACCTATGAGGTGACCGGGCAGCCTGACTGGAGGGAGATGGATGGGGGAACCCCTCGGTGGAGTCAGGGTACCAAGTTTGGGCATCCTCCCCACCACCTGCTACCTGTGCTCCAGAACAAAGCACCAAACCTCTCAGCCTCAGCTTCACCTGGAGATGATGAAACTGATTTAGATACACTCTGAGATTCCTTCTAGCTTGAAAATTCTGTTATTTCAGCTCCTAATAAAATACTCTTTACGAATCTTTATGAACTCTGAACAAAAACATTACTGCAAATAGCTAGCATAATGTGTTCCCTAAAATTGGTACCTGGTCGTTGTTTACTTCATAAAAAAATGAACCAATGATGATTAAGATGCAAATAAAGGTTATTTTTAAAAATCAACAGTCACAGGTATATTATACCCACATATATACCGCATACATACTTGCACTCCTGTGTGTATGCTATTACCTCACTTCAAGAGTTGCCAATTGCCATGAATGCTGTATGTAAAACAGTGTGCTAGACAATATAGGGAAGGACAGAATAATCCACAGCCCTGCCCCCGACCAGGACTAGTAACCTAAAGAAAAGACAGAATAGACAACAAGAATAAGATGACAACTCCTGGACAACATATGATTCAAATTCAGATGCACCAAAGTAAATGTGACTGGCCTCCTGGAGCCCAGGCATGACAATCAAGGGTTTATATGAGAGAGATGGACACACCATAAGTCCGGGTTCCCAGAAGGAAGCAGAAGACACGCTCAAAAAGGTTTAACTAGAGTTTGATACAGGGACCGTTCACAGGCAGGGTGAAGCCAGCAATGCCAGGCAACTATTACTACCTTTGGGTCAGAAGGGTAAGGAGAGCTGGAGCCACGGAAGTGAGCTGTCCATAAGAGCTCAGAAGACATCAACCGTTGTCAGGACCTTAGCGAGGCTGAGAGGACAGCGGGAGATAAATACCCCAACACTCTCTCCTCCCACCTTCTGATCTCCCACCTTCTGATCTCCCACCTGTGCCTCCCATTGGCTGAACCCAACCAGAAGCATGACAACGGAGTCCAGATGTTGGAGTTCACAGAGATAAGTACATGTCAGTGCATCTTCCTCGTGGTACAGAGGAAGGCAGAGAATGAACTGAGGGGAAGGGGAGGAGGGAGAACACGCGTGTGCACACATACACACACATGCAGAGACACTCGAGATGTACTTGGGACAAGTATGTTTTTGACTTGTCCCAAGTACGTCTTTGACTTGTCCCTCGTACATCTCCAATGGAAAAAAAGAAAAAAAAATTGGAAGATTATTTGTCCTACCAAAGGGTCTCACCATAGGATTAATCTAAATCTAAACATCAAGGTCTTCTAACATATCTCAGAATAAAATTAAATTATAATTTAATTCATGCAAACAAAAACTTTCTAAACAGCAAATGACTTCTACAAAATGCTTATATTGACATGTGCTGTTTGTTTACTTAGGGATTAACAAGTGAAACTGTTAAGAAGGCAACCCACTGACCAGACAAAATTGTCTGTTTTCCTTCATCCTCTATCCCCACCTCCAATTTCCAAAGATAAAATAAACTCCAGAGTTTGCACACGAACACATTTTTCCATTTATATTTTCTATCAGTTGGCAATTAAAACAAGAATCCCAGAGGTCAGCCAAAAGTCTTAAATAACAAATGAAAGAGTCAGATATATTATCTCTGGATTCAAAAGTGCAAAACGACGTATTATGAGAAACCACCTGGAAAACGGCACTTGGCAGGCGACATTTCAGAGATCCACATTTCAAACGGCAATCCTCTGCCAACTAATGCTTAACCTTTCACAGAGACCCTCAGAGAAAGCTCTAGAAGTACTGAAGCCTCTGTAGCACCATCTGCTTTTACGGCAGAGCTCCACTGACGGCAACGGGAACCTGGAACCGGGATGAGGATTAGGACTGCTGCTCGGGGTGCAGGGTGAGGAAGGAGAGCCATGCGTGAGGGAGGGCAGAGGAGGAGGACAGCTAAAAGATATCTCACGGTTGCCTCCCAATTAGGGACCACATGCCTGCGATTTCTCAGGACAGTCCCAGTCTCAGATATCCTGGTCCACACTACTGACACATCCAGTCCTGGGGAAAGAGTTACACAAATTACGGTCCTTTGACTCGGGGCGGAAATATGCTGCCATTAAAATTAATAAATCTGTAATAACATGAAAAGTCTTAGAGTTTATTCATTCAGTAACGTTTGAATCCCTGTTGTATACTACAGATGGTGCAAAGGTGTTGAAGCTGGAATGATGAATTATGGAGCATAAAGCATGCACACTGTATAGCACAGAATGGCTCCAGAACCAGGCTGCCAACACCTGAATCTCCGCTCCACCACTGAAAAGCTGGACGACCTTGAGCAATTTCCCTAAATACTGTGTGCCTCAAGTGATCTCTGTTGTAAAACAGGGATACTAAAGGTACCTTCTTCATAGGATCATTGCAAGAATAAAGTTCTATGTGTTACGCTTGTAACAGTGCCTGGCCAGTAGTAAGTGCTCAGTAAATCTCAGCTGTATTACAATACGAAGTGCCAGTCCTTACAGTCTTGGTTTAGTAAGAGATGCAGATACAAACAGGAAAATGATGTATAATGCTAGGTGCAATCAAGGGCTTCCCTTCAGGCTAACATTATCCTGGGAATGCAAGAGATCAGGAAAGTCTTCTGTTCATAAAAATAGAGAGTGTGTCATTGTCACTTGAGTCAGGAGAGAACAAGACTGGTCTACTTTCTCCTGCGGCCCACTGAGCACTTCCAGAGTCTACTTCATCTTCCAAGCCTCCCCAAGTCGGGGGTGCACGAAAGACAAAGAGTGGAAGGCAGAGGAAATGATACCAAGTGTGCAGGCAGAGCTGCCAGCCCCTGCCACCATGGGAGTGGGTAAAAACAAGCCCTTGGCTTTTCACAGCCTGGAAAGCATGTGTCTTTGTGGTCTCATCGTGTTAAGAACGGTCTTCATTTCTGTGACAGCCCCGAGATGTTCTCTTACTGGGATCAGCTAGGGATCCTCCAAAGCAAGGGATCCTCTTTTCCCCTCCAAATGTCTCATTGGTTACACCTTCCTTTGAAGTCGGAAGAGAGTGAAAAATATTACTTTCAGCTGCCTGGAAAATCAGCCGAGTAGAGGAATCTTCCTTGGAATCAGAATGAGGAATCAGGCAACTCAGATCTTCCGTAAGGTGAGCCCATAGTCTGCCTTAACTCCTTTTGGAAATGAGACACATAAATCAATATCCACCTGTATCAGTTTGGCAGCAAAGGGTACCAAACTGTGATTCAAAATGGCTTGAGCAAGGAGAAAATGAATCATCTCACATGATGGGAACTACAGAGAAAGATGGTGCTTCCTAACTGCACTCTGGGATCTGCTCTCTCCTGCATGTCGGCTTCATCCTAAGGCTGGCGGCAAGATGCCTACAGCAGTTCTAGACAGCAACATGCCAAGGAAGCAAAGGGGTCATTTGTTTTCTGTCTCTCTTTCTTAGTAATGAGCAAACCTTTCAAAGAAGTTCCACAGGAGACATTCCTTCACATCTCATTGCCCAGACTTGGACCACATACTCTTTCCTACACTTGTCTCTGGGATGTGGAATGGAGGTACCACGACCAGAGTGGGCTAATCATCTCAAAGAATGGATGCTCCTGGGCCCACGTGACCACTAAGCCTGCAATGGGCTTCTGGCGAGGACTGAGGGAGGAAATAAACATTAGTTTATTTCAGAGGAGTTAGTGTGCTGTACGGTTAGTGTCACAGATAGAATTCTGGGAAGCCACAGCATCAGACATGTTCAGAAATGCCTTCTGCCTGATACTGCACACATACAAAGAAGAAGAATGACCGACCTGATGGACAAAATGCTAACATACCTGGTATAAGTGCCCAAGAACCACTCTATTTGGGGCCTGGACATTTATGATGATCACTGCTGAGCTGACAGTGCACTGTGGTGTATTAGCATTTCTGTCCCAAGTGGGCACCTGCAGCAGAGGGGTATAAATACAGAAGGAAAATCAGAGGAGGAGGGAGAGTCACTCGCCAGAAAACATGCTGGATTAAAATGAGAGCAAAGGAATTTTTTAATATGGTGGGGGAGGGGTTTGCTAAACTCTCAAAGATAAAGAGAACAGAAGAAACAAGGCAACAAAATTGTGGAAGCTGGGAAGTGGTCTAACCCATGGTAACTGACTTAGTAAATGAAAGAAAGTTGAAACCTAGCACTGCAGGACAGAGCCTGAAGCAGGCAGGGGTTCATGACCCAGAGCTCCAGAGGTTTTGGAACTGGGGGCACCAAGCACTGAGGGGCTCGGGGGTCCAAAGGCAGGAGAGCTGGCTGAGAGTCTGTGCCTGAAGCTGTCAGACCCTGTTTTCTCCTCTCTGTCTAGCTCCCAAGTGACTGCCTACATTCTGTGAATTGTTTGCTCTGCTGAATCAGGGCCACTCTGGACTCTGAGACACCAAGTGTAGCTGAGGGAAGGGATGCGCTTTAAAAACGGGGAAATCAGAGAAGGTCTCCATACCAAATGCAGGACTCCTGGTCACCAGAATGCTGCAGCCACCAATTCCCCTTGACCTCGGGATTTCTCTTCACCTTGTCAGTTTCCTTGGAGAGGAAAGACCTTCCAGCAACAGGTGCGAATCCTCCAATGAAACCGCTCAGCAGGACAATCCTACAGCCAGCCGCTCACGTGACTCACCTGGGGCGCTCTTCATAATCACTCCTACCTGGGCCCCAGCAAGACCCTGCATCATTCAATTACTTGGCAAATACAAATGGAAAGTTTACTGTTTGCCAGGAATTGATCCAGATTCTGAAACACTGTTCCAGGTGTCCTTGGTGAGGGGGAACTATTCCTGGGGAGAAATCCACCAGGCGTGCAGCCCTTCCAGTTAACTTTTCAGTGGTCAGTCCCAGGGGCACCAGGCATTTGAGAAAAGCCTTTAATGTGCAAGAGATTTAAAACAAAAACAAAACAAAGCAAAAACTAAGAATAAGTTAAGAAACAGCAGAGGGAATAGAGGGATGCTTCAAAAGAGTTGTCATGAGATCCTCATCCATGAAATGAGAAGAGGAGGTTACAAAAAGAAAATTTGAAACTTTTAAAGAGCTCTTGGAATTTATAAGTTTGATGGCAGACGTGAAAATTCAATATATGGGTTGGAAGATAAAATGAGTAAATTTCCCAGGAAGCAGAATTTTTTTTCAAAAAGAGATAGAAAATATAAGAGAAAAGAAATTTAGAGATTCAATCCATGAGGGCCTCCTTTCAACTTAATATGTGTTCCAAAAGAGGAAAGAAATCATTTTTTTTTAATATTTCAGAAAACAGTTCAGAAATGAAGAAGAGTTTCTAGATTGAGAAGGTCCACTGAAAGCCAAGTAAAATGGATGAAAAAAAGACAGCAAGGTATATTATACTGAGATTTCATTACAGAGAGAAAGGACATTACAAAGACAAGAAGAAAATACTAAAAACTTTGAGAGAAGAAAATAATTACATTCAAAGCATCAGGAATTAGCATGACAGATGTCTCAATGGCAATACTGAACCTGGAAGAGTAATGCTTTCCAAATTCTAAGGGAAATGGATTTTCAACAGAGTTCATACCCCATCAAATGATCAAACCTGGAATATCTCAAAAAATGTATCTCCCATGTACTCTTTCTCAGGAACTTATAGAAGATGTGTTTTACCAACAAGAGAGCAGAGACAAAGAAAGGAAGAGATGGGTCTACAAAACAGGGGATGCCGCATGAGAAAGAGCAAAATTAGTCCCTGGTGTGATGGTGAAAGGGGATTCCAGGATGATGGCTGTGCCTCAGTCCTCAAGAGCAGCAAATCCAGAGCACAGGAGGCCACAGAGCTCAGCGAGGGGGATGGACCAGATGCAGCAGGACACACCTATTTAGAAACGTGGACAGAAAAGTTGACGTGGTTGTCTCTGGAGCACAGGAGTTGAGGCTGGTGAGCAATGGGGAAAGTGGCAGCTGTTTCCAGTTATAAGCCTTGTGGAAGAAGCTGACTTTAAAATTATGTAGATGGACAGCTTTGATAAGGAAGGAAGGGAAGCTCAGGCTGAATCAGACTCCAGATGAAAACCCAGGCAAAGATCAGGAGAAACCGCTTCTAGATGGCAGCAAGGGTACCTGGTGAAACTTCTGGGAAACAGAGAAGAGTTGATGAAGAAGACAAGGGCTGAGCACCTGGCAGAGGGGTGAGACGAGAACCTGATGGCCCAGGAGACAGACAGGAATAGGGTCACTATTTCACTTCAAGGAAACAATTCTAAGCTTGACCTGCATGGAATCACCAAGATCAGTAGGAACAGAGGATTAAACGGAGCTGTGCATGCCAAGCGAGGTGTTGGGGCGACTTATAAAAGTGAGAAGGCAAAAGGAAAGGCGGTCTGAGGACACCTGGCCGTCTTGCTTTCACCCTAGATTAGGAAGAGGTTGGGTCTACCTCCTCTGACAATTAGCCCCAGCTGCACCAGCTCACAGCACTCGAGGCTGAAACCGCACGGGCAAGCAAGAAATCCCGGGTCCATGTTGGTTCCTCCGCTTTCCCTGGTACATCCTAGCTCTGTTCCTTCTGTGTGTGGCCCACTCTGAGAACTCTCTTTAGAACCTGACATAGATCTGGTATCCCAAAGCCTACCTTACCCATGGCTGCACCCAAGGGGATGATGGTTTTGGCTAGCAATCCTGAAGGCAATTAACTCTGGGTGGGCCCTGTTAACTTTGTTAACACCTCAGCAAAACGAGGGTGCCAAGGTGCATCTCTGGGTTAGTGAGGATGGAACTGCCAGACTGGCATTCGTGGGTAAGGAAATCCCCTTGTACCTGACTTGTCAATTCATCTGCAAAGCGAATTTAGAGTTGCAAAACAGTATAGGAGTGCAAAGTCTGAAAGTACTATATTTTGAGTGTATTTAAAGATACTTCTACATTATTTACAGTTTATGCCATCCCCCTTATGATATGAAACTCAGTCTGACCTATTTTTATGAAAAGCATTTACTATTTACATTCACAGAATCTGTTCTCCCAGAAGTGGTTCCCAGAGTGAAGGCTGTAGTTCCCTCTTCTTTAACCTCCATCTCATGAGACAAAATTTGACTTAATCTTACTCCTAGTGTTTATAAACTGCTTACTAGACCGTAGCAACATGACAGAAAATGACATTCTCCTTCCAAACACCCTTCATCTTTGAAGTCTTTGATTCGCGGATACTGCAATCGAAACATTTTGTGACTCAGTGGTGGGGGAGTTGTCCAAGTGGGATGTTTAGTAGCTTAGGGCAAAGATTTGTCCGCAAACGAGATCACGACGCTTGCATTATCAAAAACAGTTCCTGCCGGTAGAAGCCGCAGCTCCGCTCTACCCCCCGAGTCGTTCCCTGCTAGCCAAAGGGGTAAGCAGGGGGATAAGGGCCGTGTCATAGATGCCTGGGTTGCTGGACCGCCCTCCCCCTTCTTGGGCTTCAACAGCACCTCTCATCGAGGTGACTCGGAGAACCAAGGCTCTGCAGCCCCTCGCGACTGGACCCTCGTTCCCCCAACCCCCCCCCCCCCAGCGCTCCCCGTCCCGCTCCTCACACACACTCAGGGCACCTCCTTCCGTCTAGTAATTGACAAACCCCTTCCATGTCGATTACTCCTTTCCCAAGAACCACAAACCATCTCTAAACATGCAAATCCCCCAAGTCAAAAACAAGACACCCAAGTGGTCTGCGGGGGGAAGTACAGCGGGCGTTAGTCGGCTACTGCTGCGTTTCTCTGTGGCTGTGGCTTAACTTCCACACCTAACGCATGCAGCCTCAGCCGGCACCCCAACCCGGACAGGATGGGGGAAGCCTGAGGTTCTGTTTGCTAAGCGGACTCCTACCTCCAGTTTTGAAGTCACCTTCGGGGGTCTCCTCTCGACGTCTTCGGTGGAGGCTTGGTCGGGAGCAGCCGGCCTTGGGTAATCCTCTCCGGCTGGGAGCGCACGCCCCGGGTCGCGAGCCGGAGCCTAATCACCTGCTGGCCGCGGGCGGGGCGGGGCGGGGCCGGGCTGCTCAGCGCGGACGCCCCGCCCGGGAAGCGGCCCTCCTGCGCGCCTCCCGCCGGTCCTCCTGGAGCATGGTTCCCGCAGGAGTCCCCAGCGCTCCCCTCCGTCCGCTCCAGGTCTGTGGGAGGACCCCCTCCTCCCTCCTCCAGCCCCGGTTGGGGAGGTTATGAAAAGGCTGTAATGGAATCCCGGCTCGGCTCGTCACTCCCTGCTCACTTGTCAAAACTCCACAGCATTCCAGAACCCCTTCCCTGGTCACTCCCCTCGCGGGGAAAAGGAAACCGCCCCGGGGAGGTTTCGGGGAGTTTGGGGTTTCTGATGCAGACACCTTTGTTTACATCAACTGCTCCGGAGCTTCCAGCGGTAACTGGAAACGCCCTACCCAGATACCCTCGCCCGGTCAAAAGTTCTCCCTCCAGCGCCGCGAGAAGCTCCACCTCCCCGCATCAATTCATTTCATAACCGCTCCGTTTCATAATCAGCAGCAGCGTGGGTTCCTTCTGGGGGTGGGGTGGGATGAGAGGGAGCCCCAAACTAGAATCACAACCATTACACCGGGCAGGATATCAGGCAACTTTCCAGCAAGCTGCAATCAGATTCTTTCTGCCAGAGAAACCAAATTTACCACTGCTGAATTACAATCGCCGGTGACTGCACAACTTAAGCATTTCCTTTATACTTTCTCCGGCTCCCGCGCCCCTCCCGCCCCTCCCGTCTTCTGCGGGGTTCAGTCAACAAGTCATCCCCCGGAGAGGCATGAATGGGCTTGGGCAGTGCAGCCATCTCTCCAGCTGCAAACTGATGAGGAAGCCCGACCCACGAGACTGAATTGTTTACATCACACCCACTGAGGGCTTCCTGTCTTAAATTAATGGGAATACAAATAAGACAGGAAAAGAGTGTTTGCTTTTCTTAGAGCAGGGGTGGGGGCTGGCAGAGAGAGGGGGAGGTCATCCCACATTTCATTGCGTGAAAAGGTTGCTTTTCAAAACTTCAATTGTATTTTATTCCTTTCCCCCCACTTTGAACACTTGTTGAAAAGGAAAAGCGCTGCTGTGCCAAACCTCAAACCATTGAGGAACTTCTGCTCAAAACACATTTTCACCAGGCTTCGACAGGGATCCAGGGTGGAGCTCCCAGTGGGCAGCTTGAGGTATGGGGACCTCCTGTGGTTGCAGGGCACAAGTCTCCCCACAGCCTGAAGCCCTGTGCCTCCTGGGACTTGCAGACAAGCACACACACTCACCCCATTCCTCGGGGTTCATACCACTCCCCACCCCTACATCTGTAAGCCACGGCTCTCTTCCGTGGGCATCCAGCAGCCCCATAAAATAAATTAGCTCTGCAACGGACAGATCTGGTGGAATTCAAAGCAATCAATCATAAAGGAGGAGGCAAAAGAAAGCTTCGGTTTCCGCTATCATTACTGCCACTGCAATGGGTAATTAGAGCCTGGGAGGGGCCAACCCCTGTCCAGCTCCCCCCACCCCCACCCTGACATCGGCCCACTCCCAGAAGCAGCCCACAGAGCACATGGTAAATAATTACCATAATCACCAGTCCTGAAATTACCCCCAGTTGCTTCATTCCAGCAGGCACAACAGCAAACCCAGAGATGGGCAGGAATGCCAGGCAGTCCAGCATTCCTCCTTTGGAAGTACTAGAAGGAAACAAAACCCCAGGATAAAGCATATCTCAAGGAGGTGTGGGCATTGCACCCAATAATGACAATGGGGTTTAGGAGAACAGTACATGTGCCTAGTGAGAAGAAACTTTGCAAGCCAATCCTCAAAATACTGCAATTCCTGGGTCAAAGCAAGTTAGGCTGATGATTTTAGAAAATGCCAAGTGTATCAGAACTCTCTAACAGAAGGTTACTGCCTTGCAAATACTTTAAGCATCCCAGTGAATATTAGCTACTCTCCACTTCCCTTCTCCCTCTCTTGGGCCAGGAGGTGGTGGTCCCAGTGGATTCATTAGCATATGTTTCTGTGGCATCTGGGCACCTAAGTTTTCTGGGAATTAGGTTCAAATTAAATAATCTTCTAATAATAATTTCAGAAGTGCTCCTTTTCTTCCTTCTGATTGCTCGCCCCACTGACAGCTTCTTAATGCTTTTCTTCTACTTTACTCCTTCAATCTGGTATGTAATTTATGATGTGCAAATCAAGGCTGCTTAAAAGTAAATCCATGATTTTAAGCATAATGCAAATAAATATTCCCCTCTTCCCCACCAATTCCATTGCCTAAGCTCAATTTAGGGTGTGTATGTGCTGAGAATTAAAATTTGACCACATCTGTATAATATCTTAATTTCAGGAAAGCTTTTGAATGCATATGACATTCTCATCAGCAGGCCAGAAAGATACGATCTGGTCGGTCTTTTCCCTCCCCAGGTTTCGCTGAGACTGGAAAAGAGATCAATGGCTCAGTAAACAAAAGGGTGCTTAAAATGTGGCCTCCAGTTTTATCCTAGGTCTGGTTTAAATAATACTTAAATTGCTATCTGCACACCCAGAGTCTACAAATAATATTAATTTGAGTGGGAATTGCTGATATGCTAAGAGAATCCAAATTGGCTTCAACACATGAAGGAAATGTCTCGTGAAAAACGGTTTCAAGTTCAGCATGACGGCTGATTACAAAAGTAGTATCCTGAGGGGTGATGATCAAAACGACAGGCATAAATGGGGCTTCATATCTAGATTGGAGAAAAACTGACAGACGTGAGGATCACAGCAGATCATGCATTTAATAGCAATCTGTATGTTGTACTGATAAGAAATAGGCACCACAACCGTGGGGTTAATTCAGTTGGTGGGAGTCTGACATGAAAGAAAAGTGCCTCTCCTCACTTCTCCCTCCCCCATCATAAAGAATTTGGCAGCAGACAGACTCTCATTAGGGTGGCAGGTCCAGTCAGAGGCCCCTTATTTTAAGGGCGACATGGAGACACTGGAAAGGTTCCAAAGGAGAACCAAAATGATTAAAGAGACAAAATAGAACCTACGAAGGAAGGTTAAAGGATTTGGAGTTGTTTAGTCTAGAGAGAAAAAGTGCCTAAAGGCAAACTTAACAGTCTTCTCCTCCCACGTGAAAGGTTATTATAAAGAGGACACCCGCCAGCTGTTCTTCATCTCTACAGAAGACAGAAGAGGTAAGAGATTCAAAACGCAACATTAAAATTTGGGTCAGACACAAAGAAGACTTGTTTGATGCTAATAGGAACTGACTTGACATTGACATCACTGTGCAATCTTCACCTCTCAAGACTTCATCCCAGTGATAGTCTTGCATGTTCAGGCAGAAGCTGGGCTGGAGAACTCCTTTCACTCCCTTCCAGGGCTACAGGATTCCTCATTATCCTGCTGAATGTGGGGGCACTGGTCCTAAGCATCCATGTTCCCTAATTCAGAAACAGGGCACCACAAGAATGTAATTCTCTCTGCAAACCTATGCCCATGTCTCATTGGACCTTTGTTTATTGGGATGGGTTTCTCTGAGAATATGCCTGACTTTCGACATTGATAAGTATATTTTACAGATTCACTCTTCTATGTTGTTTCTATGTACAGCAGCCTCACTTTTTGTTTAGTGAGCACACAGATGTTAGTTGATGATGATGATGATGATGATGATGATGATGATGATGATGATGATGATGATGATGATGATGATGACAACAGCTATGAATTATTAAACTCTTCCTATAATTATGCTGGGCACCGTGCTAGCTACTTCATGTAGATTGTCTGTCTCATTTATTTTTTGCAGTAGCCCAGTGAAGTGGATGTAATTATTAGCTTTATTCTAACAAGGAAACTGAGTCATGACGAGGTTAAGTAACACAGCTAGTAAATGTTGAAGTCCCAATTCAAACCCATTTAGTCTGACTCAAAAGGGTGTGCTTAACCATTGCACCACTGACTCTCATTCATTAAGTATTTTTAGCTCTTGGGAGGGGGAGGAAACATTGCAAAAAGAAGCATTTATTCTTGGTGCAAACTGATTAAAGACCAAGTCTTCCACAGGTTTACACTGCCTGGGAAACTCAGTCGTTTTTTTCCCAGCATAGCAGAGGAAGGAAGGACTGACTTCACCTTCTAACCAGAAGTATGCATTGCTATCTCCCACAAAGTGGAAAAATCTAATCAAAGTCCACCTCTATTTTATTAATTAGAAACACTTAGCTATTCATCTATACGCTAATTTTGCATATAGTAGTTGTTCCATGGCTGTTGAACGAATGGCTACAAATGCACTATGGCTTTGATGCTTTAAGACAAACTGAGCTGAATTGAGTTTTCCCAGCATACTGGTGGTCAAGGCTCTGGTGGGTCATTTCTATGGGCCTCTTATCAGACATCCCCTAAAAGTCTTAACATCCAACTGTTTCCTTTAATTCAGCATCCATGAGAAAGGCATATGGATGGGTCACACACTTTCCCAGCGTCAACTACTTTTAGATCAAGAAAAGATTTCTAGTGGGGTTTATTGAGTGCTGTTGTGTATCAACAGTAGATGATTCATGAGTGAAACAGACATCAAAATGATTTTTAGAAAGGCAAACGAACCACACACAAACAAAAAATTAAAAGCCTTGATCCAAATTACGCCAAAGGACAGATATTTTCCCATTAGGACAATTTATCCTGAGTCTATAAACAGAGAGGGGCATAATTACCCAAGTGTTTGCTAACAGATCTAAACCTTATGTAGCTATAAAAAGCTGGAGAGAGGAAGAAAGAGGAAATTCCCAGGAGAAGATCCCCAGCCACATCCAGGGCCATCAGATCTCCACAAACACAAAGCCCAGCAGCGGTACCAAGTGGAACACGAGAAGAAACCTCAGGATTTTAACACAAGCCACAGGAATCACTTTGAATTGTCTTGAAACTAAACAATGACAATTCTATCCAATAAACTTTCAGTCAACACATGGGCAGAGGGATGACTTGTTGGAGTTCCAGATGTAGTTAATAGAAACATGATGCCCAGAATAGAAAAGGTATTCAGTAAATGTTGATTGGATGGCTGAATGAATATCTGAACAGATGTCCAGGCTGCTTCTTTCCCTCTTTGAATCCCTGCTGGAGATACATCTTCAGTGATGCTTCAAACCCAAAGTCCCCACAGAGGTATTGAACCATTTGACCCTGGTACTCTGGGAACAGTTCTAGAGCCAGAGACCGGTTTCTGACCCAAAGATACCAATGTGTGATCTTGCCACGAACACAGGAAGGGGGCTTGCAATACCTGTGGAACATCTTTGCAGGCCTTGATTCAAAAGCTTCCATTATTGACAGTATAGGTTCTAAACCATTTGAAGTCCGACAGAATCAAGTACTAAGTAGCCAACATCTACTGAGCACTTACTAGATGCTGGGTGTTTTTCTAAGTCCTTTGAGTGTTAACTCATTAAGTCCTTATTATAATCTTGAGAATATATACTACTATTATCAACCCATTTTATAGGCAACGAAACTGGGCCAAAAGATTACCTAGCTGTTCACGGTCACACAAGTAGTAAGCAGAGGAGCCCAAACTCAAACAGATGCCTTCTGGAACCAGCAGCTGGACTTCACTGCTGTCCAACAATACCTGCCTAAGCCACCTCCTGTCACTGCTCCACATGAAATCAATATCCCAGTAAAAGTGTTTATCCATAAATATTCAATGAGCATTCCAATCTCTGCAGGACGTGTTCCCTGACTTCTGCAGTCTACTGTCACCTCTCTCTTGAGTGCTCACATCACTTCTTCTCCAGTGAACACAAGTATAACTTACTTGATTCATATCACATCTCTCCAACTAGATCCTAAGTTCCTTGGCGTTAGGACTATATGTTGCATGGCAGTCTGAGGCAAGCCTAGATTTAAAGTCCAAATCCCATAATTACTACCCATGGGGCCCTTGGTAAGTCATTGAACACTTCCTACTCTCATGTTCAAACTATATTCCTTAACAGCTTACTGAGGAGGGGAGATTAAATGAGAAAATATATATGAAAGATGCAATATTGCATGATGCCTGATATTGTAAGCCAGTGATTTTCAACCACCAGCTATTTTGACCCTCAAGGGACATATGGCAACGTCTGAAGAGATTTTTGATAGTCACAACTGTGGGGAGGGGTGCTCCTGGCATTGAGTGGGTAGAGGCCAGCAATGCTGCTAAACATCCTACAAAGCACAGGACAAGCCCCCACAGCAAAGGATTATCCATCCAAAATGTCAATAGCAAGAGTGCTGCAAACTATTAGCATTTTATTAAAAATAAATGGTCCCATTCTCTTCCCTTTCCTGATTTTTTCACAGTGCTGTGCTTATGGTTGGTGTTCAGTACATCTTTGTTGAATAAACCTTTGGATAAATGGGCTAGGGAATGTATAAGTTTTAAGATATTTTGCTGGTAAACACTGGACTTGAGAGTGTGGTCTAGTCATGGCAGGCATTGAGTGGGAGTCAATTAACCTAGAACCAGAACGTTCAAATATCTAAGCCCAATGATAGGAATTCTGAAATAAACCCAATCTTATCCTGGGGGGCCTGAGCCCAGTGAAAGTTATGTCAAAGTTGGTCCTAGGTGATCTGGAGAACTTTGAAAAAGGCCAGCTCCTCCTCACCGGTGGCTTCCCCAGTGACTTGCTATTACCCTACAAATGCTCCCGCATCTGATTTTATTCTTCACCCCAAGGAACAAGACAGGAAGAGAACCAGAAGACCGTGGAAGAATTTACTCAACTCTCTACCCTAGTCCATCACTCACCCCTGCAACAACCACACAACCTGGGGTCCAATCAAATGAACTCTCATCAAGAATGTGGATTGAAAAACATGGTGGAAGCAAAAAGGACAGTCAGTCCTTACTTGAAGTCATCAACAGATTCAGTAAGATTGGTTGCAAGAACTGGAAATCCAAGAATAAAAGCCTACATTCTTAATACAGCATAAATCACATTAACACAAACTGGAAAACCAAAAGCGAGAGCCAGAGAGAGAGGGATTCCGTCCTTCTCCCATTCTCCAGGCTTGGTGGCAACATCTGCCTCTTACGTACTTAGAAGAAGGTAACTCTCCATCTGTTACAGTCAGAATACATGAATGATTTCTGTGTAGTTGTATATGAGAAAATTTAAAACTTGAATATCCAGTCATCTTTAAGCATCTCAGGGATGCTAAATTACCTGAACTAAATTACCTGTCCTGAACTGTCAGAACAAGATAGGTTCTTTCTCGTCTTGGGCCCCTAAACGCATCTAAGCTGGGTCTATCCTCCCCACTCTAACCACCTTCTGGACTCACCTCTAACTGGCTCCTCTCCACTGCTCTGGGCTCAGCTCAGACATCACCCCCAGAGATCCTATTCTGACCCTCCCCTGTAATGCATCTGGGGCCCTCCTGGCAGCTTCAGTAGCATCCCTACTGCCCAGTCACTTGTCTGATTACCCTTATAGACGGTCAACTTTTTTAGGGTAAGGTCATATGACCTCATTTACTAGTTTATTCCCAGGGCCTAGCACTGTGCCTGGCACATACGGGTGCCCAATGAATATTTGTTGAGTGAATGAGTATAAATCAGGAGATTCTGAAATGCATTCATTCCTGAAACTACCTGTGGAGAGCCTACTATGAACCAGGTATCAGTTTAGGCAGAGAAAACAACTATTACTATCTCAATATTAACAACAACTGTAAAAACAATCATAGCTATTGTTTGTTGAGCATTTACTATGTACCAGGGATCACGCTAAGCTCTTTTAATGTATTCTCTTTTAATCCTCCCCCACCCCCGACCAATACCCATATGGCAGACACTGTTATTAATGCCACCGTACAAACGAAGAAAGATGCTAAGCCACTCCTTAAGGTGGAAGAATCTGACACCTAAGTTCCTCCAGGTCTATTTACATGGGCTTAACTCACATCAACCAAGAAAACCTGGGAATTCACTCATGAGATTTGCTGATGTCCGTCCCCTGCCTGGAAAGTCTCTATCTATTCTTCATATTGTCTGAAATTTATTTTAAAATATTTTGATACAGGCTATCAAGTGATGACAACCGTAGTTTACACTCCAGAGGCCATGAGCTCATGTTTGAAGGACACTTATCAGAGACCACACTCTGAAGCTGTAGGGGCAGCTGCGGCAGATATCTGAACTATCACTACCTAAATCTGCCGCGGAAGGTTCTGTAATCACCGAAATGGAAGTTAGAAATGATGCTTTTCATCTGGGGAATGAGAGATTTTTGAGATAAATTGATTAAATGCTCTTCCTCTGTGGAATGAGAGATTTTTTAAAGATAAACTGATTAGAAAGGTTGATACAGCCACCTCTGTCCTTGCCTGCTAACACCTCTGAGTGGTGCTTTAGCTGTGGGACTCCACGTGTCTGGGGTTCACAGAGGATTCTGTCACTGGGCCTGATGATAAAGCCAGGTGATCTGCCCACAGAGCGTTACCGCCTGCCCTTCAGAGCGAACGTGCTGGGAAGGGGCTCGTCGGAGCACCGACAAGAACGGCCGTGGAGACATCACCAAACTGATCCAAGCGGGCGGTGGGACTGTTTCTGTGCCCGCCTGCTGATACCCGCGCTGTGAGTGGCAGGAGTC
Organism: Camelus ferus; assembly: GCF_009834535.1. Classification (NCBI taxonomy): domain Eukaryota; kingdom Metazoa; phylum Chordata; class Mammalia; order Artiodactyla; family Camelidae; genus Camelus; species Camelus ferus. The sequence continues at coordinate 22,277,130 of NC_045698.1, read as the reverse complement.
GAGGACCTGCTTTCATGGTAAGCCAACCCCTGGCACTGGGGCTGCAGAGTTCTCAGCCCTTCCTGATAATCACAGGCTATTGCTATTTAACAAAAGAACCTGACACCTGTGAGCAGCCAATTGGCTCAGGCCAGGCTGCAAACCCTCTTCCCTACCTTGGTCCCTTGGCGAATACTTACTCATCTTTCAACACCAAGCTCAAAATTTTCCCTACTGCGAAGGCTTTCTTGATGGCTCATGTCTCTTTAGGAGCTCTGAAGAATCATTTGATGCCTGCACGTGGCTGAGATCCTTTTCATAGATTCCAATCACCTAAGATAACCTGGGCAAGTCTCTTCCTACACCCTGAAAAAGTCTAATTTAGCAAATGAGCTTACTTTAGAATATGACTTATCAAGCCGAGCGTCACACTGGGTGCTGAGAAAACACTGATGGATGGGACAAGATGGTTCCTGGCCTAGGGGAGTCTCTGTGATGGGCCCCCACTTCCCCTGTATCTCTGATAAAGCCTGGCTCCGTCTACAGGCTCTCTGCCTCTGCTAGACTGTCAATCCCTTGAGAGAAGACACTGTAATTTACCCATCCCTAGAGCCTCAGTCCCCCCTCATGATGAAGCTCTCGGGAAAGGTTTGCTGGTACCTGTTGAAGGACAAAATTCCTTGATTACAAAAATGATTTCCTTTTGCTGGATTCCACATCACCAGACCCCCACCACCGCCTGCTCTCTGCCACTGCTACCTGCAAAAATCAACTGCTGGACCTCTTCTACATTTAGTCACCCCAAGGTGTAGGGCGGCTCCCACTTCCCTTCCTGAAGCATGGGCTTTGACTTTGTTAGTCTTCAGAGCCTCCTAGACATCTTATGCTGCCCTTTTCTCTCACTGCAGCCCAGCTCATCCCACCACTCTTTCCAGTCAAGACTTCACACAGGTCTGGCTTAAAGTGCTCCTTCCCTCACCATCTGGAAAGTTTCCCAGGGGTGACCTCTGTTACATGGAGCAGCTGTTCTCTCCTATCTGATTGCCTAAATTCATCTCATTATTTAAGCATAAGAATAAAACCATCCCCCTGTCTGTAAGAAGCATTCATGGACTCCAGCTAACCTGGTAGAGAATCCTACCCAACTTTAATCCCATTAATATGTATTCCTGTCAGCTACATATGATTGGATGTTTTCCCTTTGAGGACATAACACGAGAGTATCAGAGACTCACATCCTTGTCTCTACCCACCTTGACTGTACCATCCAGCTCCTACTCTGTGCTCCCTTTGCCCTGGATTTGTTCCAGCCCATGGGGGTCTTCTACTTTGACCTGCTCCTGAGAACAGAGGCTTGGCCAGGATGAACCCAGAAGCAGAAAACCCACTGCAGCCACTGCCCACCTCCAGCCCTGACCCACACCTCAGCCTTGCCAGCTGGCTTTCTAATAGTGAGCACTGTGTTACCCATAAGGGCCTGCCATGGACTCTCTAGAGTTAAAAGTGGTTAGTTTCCTAGAGATTATTCCTTTTCCTGGAGACCTTCATGTGGTTGGGGCTGGTGCCCATCCTTCCACAGGTTTGTACTAAAGTTGCCAGATAAAATACAGGAGACCCAGTAGAATTAGCATTTTAGGTGAAAAATGAATACTGTTTTTTAGTATAGGTATGTCCCTGATATTGTACAGAATTTCTTTATTTGCTAAGTCTGACAAATCTAGTTTGTACTTGCTACTCAATTTTTATAAAAAGCATATCTACACTTATTAATAGGCAAATAATTATTCAGAAAACAAAGCACATATACATTGTTAAAACTTGGGACCCTTGAAAATATCCTTTGTGCTTTCTGTTTCTCATTCTGATGGATGTCTTCTTACAAGGATAGGTTTGCAATCATCTTTATAGCTCACTTGAAGTCCCTCACCTCTGCCCAACCTTCCTCACTTGGTTTATAATTCTCTTCCCATAATCACTCTTTGCATCATTAAGTTCAGCCACTTTGACCCTTCTTCCGTTCCCAAGCAATTACCATTCAATTGAGTGCTTCACCTTGACTTGCTCTGTCTTATGATGATATATCAAAACATCTCCTCTTTACAAGTCAGTGAACCACATTAAGGAAACATTGAATGGCTAGTAGGTAGTTCCCCAATTCTTCCAAATTGACCTCAAGGATCAGATTCCTTTTCCTAATTGTCCCGTGCTCTCCAACTCTAGGAAATCCTTCCAGAAAAGCAACTCCAGGACCCCAACCCTAGTGCTGATCTGACCCACCATTGCTCTCCATCAGCTGGAGAAGGTCCTCGTTGGGAAAAGCAAGGGACTAGATAAAGCCCTAAACAATTTTCTCACAAATGAAAAAACTGGATTCCTCCCAGAGTCTCAGGGGACATGGAAACCGTGTTGTTTACAAAAGCCATGCTGTTTACAAATGGCACATACAAAGGACTCACCTAACATTAGCCCAGGAGTGGAGAGTTTGGCCCATTTATAAATGTATGTCTTGGGGGAAAGGTCATGAAGGCGAGCTATAACTCTGCAGTTACTTTCCAGTTTGCACACAGAGTAACTGGGATTGTGAGTGAGAAACTGGGTAAAACTCAGAGGGAGCCAGAGTAGCAGGCAAGATCTGATGAGACATGGATGCTCCTGGGTAGGCTGGTTAGGCAGGAAAGACATGAGTGAGATCAAGAAAGAGTTGTTAATATATCAAGAGGGCAAGACACTTTGAATTACCAGAACATCATCGAAGACAGCCATGCCGGTAAAGAGGTAGATGATATCACTGCTATTTAAAACTTCCATCATATTATTAGTGTGATCGTCACTTTCCTCTATCACTTCACCCCCAGAGGAAGACAAGACAGATAATTATTACACTCACTACAAAGGAAGAGAATGCAACAAGGAAGATGTTGGAACTTCAAGGGACGCAGGTTTCTTGACCCCTGGTTCAGGGTATGTTCCTTGATAGCAGAGAGTTGTTGCTCTCTTAGGAGCTAGCTGGACCCTGGCCAGGAAGCTGCTTTGACTCATCTCAGGACTTCTGGAAGGATGTGCTGGGATTTCAGAATGAGCTGTGTCAGGGTGAGTAGCCCAGGAAGAAAAGGGGGCCTGGGTTTGGATCCCTGGCTCTTCTTTTCCAGCCTGGATTCTCTCATCTATAGCTGGGGATAAGGACAGTATGGCAGAGAGGTGTGAGCGACCAGTGAGCTGGCACCTGCAGAGAGTGCTGGCACCTGTAGAGAGCTGGCACATGGCTGTAATATACACATTGTTCTTAACAGTGACTCTAACTGTGGGTTCAGGACTCTAACCCGTGTTTAAATCCATGCAAATCCCTACCTTAGTAGGGATGAAATGGACGAGAACTGGTAGTTTTTCAAAGCTACCAAGAGACTGGTCGAGCTGTGTTTTTTGAAGTGAGAGCTACAAGCTAACACCGGCTCCCGTTTGTTGATTGCTCGCGGTATCAGACACTGTGGTCAGCCTTCACATGCAGTGGTGTTCATTTTCTTCTTTATGCCTTGCTGAACTGAGTATGCATTGCGCTCCCCATTTAAAGTATTCTTCATTTTGATGAAAAATACAAACTCTACAAATCAAAACAAGTCTTCAAAAATATAATGAAAATGACTACACCACAGACACATATTAGGGGAGGAAAGATATAAATAGTCACAGCATTTTGAAGGTCCATTGCAATTAAACTTTCAAGTTTTTCTCTCAATCAAAGAGACCTTCAAAATAAAATGAGCTTCTTGAAAATAAAAATTTTATTCCTCCCTGCCACCTAAAAGCTCAAGTTCCATCGGCCCTGTCTTTTGGGCATAACTTAGTTCTAAATCTTAAATCTGCTCATGATAAGAGCATCAACATTAATCCAAAGATTTTTCAATTATTTACTCTAGAACACCACCAGGGAGTTCTTAAAATCTGTTTCATTTTACTACATTTTCTCTTTGCATGACTATTTATAACTTATGAGCAAACCCCTTTTCTTCTCTGGTCATTACTAAGGATAAAATGATGGAAGATCCCCAGAGCAAACATTCATCTTATGGCTTGCTCTGAACTCTGAAGTCTTCTCCGAGACAACTGCACTGATAGATTAAGATTCTGTACCCTGTGTAAACAGAGCTAGCCCTCAAAGATGACCTAGGAGGGGGAGTAAAGGAACTGAAAGCAAATCGAAGGAACTCAAAAATGATGACCTTTTCCTGTTTTTCTGCCGTTGGCAACAGTGCAGGAGGAGACATGAGAGAGCCCCGTCCTCCGGAGCTGGGGCCCAGTCCTGGTGAGAGCTCTTGGGGTGGGGGCATGGAGGTGGGGGGGTTGTCCCCAGGTCATGTGATCAGGGAGCACAGGCGGGAGGCCACACCATCCTTTCCATCCTGTTAGAGACCAGAGATCGTGCACAAGAGGTGGGGAAAAGGCTCTCCTGAGAGCGGGCGGTTTGGAGTTCAATTAAGCTAGGGGCCCAGGTTGTGTTCACGGACCTGACCCCCTGGGAATGCCTAGACCTGGCATTATCTGTGGCTGGACTAGATGCCCTGGCTAGAACGTGGAGGGAGCAGGGCCAAATTTACATGAATATCAGACAATTAAGTCAATGAAAAACCCCCACTGTGAAGAAACACCATGGACCCGTGAAGAAAGCAGGCCTGACTTGTTGGTCTCGCCTTTGTTCTATTTAATCTAATTTCAGAGACCAATGCCTCCAGATAAGTTTTAGAAAACTCACCTGCACATTTGCATGACTATTCACCTGGCTGAATTTTGGCCATTATCCTTTTCAAAGTAGAAAAGAGAGCGTAATGATCAAAGTCTTCCAGACTCAGATTCCGGAGATGTGAGGCTGTCTGTGCTTTGGAGGCACGTGCTTATGCAAATCTCTCTGGGTGGATTTCCAGCTCCACTAGTTTCCAGAGTTTAAAATACACCCAGGGTCCAAGTCTGGAAATACAGAGTACTCTTTTAATATTTTTTCGTTTTTTACAGATTGAAAATGTCCTTGACGGAATTTTGTGTGTTTTACCTATGTTTCCAGAATTAACAGACTCCATGTGTGTATATATTCTCTCCTTTGTAGTTTTCAGCTCCTTGTCCTGCCTTCTTTAGTTTCACCTCGTCTTATTCTGAGCTGCTGCATCAGCCAGGGTTTGATCAGAGAAGCTGAGCCACTAGGACTCATGCCTGAAGGTCAGTAGGGCAGGCGACAGTGAAGGAAATCCACAAGTGAAGAGGGGGAGAGAGCCAGGACCACAGAAATGTGTAAACATGAGCTGGAACAGAAGAGAAAGGGACCTTCTGGTCCTGGGAAGAGAAGGAACAGGGACCTTCCGGTCCCTGGGAAACCAACTGCGATGGTTTTGCTGACCTGCAGCAGGAGCTGGTGACTGTCCATCGTGAGCTGATCACACCTATGGCCCAGAAGCCAGGGGAGCTGAAGGAGGAGACCAGGAGCTGGAGGAGCCCCAGCCTTGGCGGCCGCCCCAGGAGCTACATACTCTGCCCTGGCCTGGGGTCGGGGAGCTGAAGGAGGAGAACTGGGAGGAGATGGGGCGGGACGGTTCAGTTGCTACCCCACCCCAAAAAGGTGAGTTATCAGAGAACAGTGCTCAGTGCCCTATACCAACCTTCTGAGCACACGCACGTGCGCAGAGCTGCTGCCACACTCACACATTCCAAACCTCCCGCACAAGGCCTCCCATGGCCCTCACTAACCCAGAACTGTGTAAGAAAGCCTTCTGGGAAACATAGCTCTAGATTAGTTCAGTCAACCCCAAACAAGTCGACCAGAGCCTCCACGTCCCGCTCAGGTTGTTAGGACACTGGCCCCACAGTGAGGCTGTGAACATCTTATTGCCAACACGGTACAGAGCAGGGGTCGGCACACCTTTTCTATAAAGGGCCGGAGAGCAAAAACTTTAGGTTTCTGCAGGCCACACATGGTCTCTGTCTTATTCTTCTGATAACCTTTTAAAAATGTAAAATCCATTCTCAGCTGGCAGGCAGGAGTCCGCTGTTCCCTGGGAAGAGGGCCCAAGCCTGGGAGTCTGGAGGCCGGGCTGCTCCTCCGGCTCCACCATCGATTCCCTGGGACCTGGAGGGAGTCACTTCACCTGGCGGGCTTACGTCTGCAAGATGAGTATTTCAGACTAATGCAGCATCAGGAAGGCACACCAAAGACAGAGTGAGTCTGGGTTTTGAGGGGAGGGATCCGGGCATGTGAACTGTTTGAGAATTCTATATAGATTTCTATTACAATATCCATTATTATTATTAATTATTATTTAGACTCTTATTGTTGGGAATTATAATAAGAATATGAACTAAAATATACCTTTCCTCGCCCTTCAAAAGTGAATTAATTTATTTTATTTATTTACATAATTTATTTTAATAACCCTGAGTAGACTAGACACCATTTTCTAAATGGAACTTCTAGAGGTTTTTCATAAAAACCTTTGCCTAACCTTCCACTTTTGTCATTAGGGCACTATCTTGGTGGGAGAAAGAAAATAGGATTTAGATTAAGTTGTGGAAATTTGCAAAAATCATGTTTGTTTCTTTTTGCAAAAACAATAAAATTACAACTTGTTTATAGGAAGAAAGACTGAAACAAGCTTACACAAACACCACCAGCTATTTTTTGTAAGGATCCATTTCAGTCTATTCTAAAACATGTTAAGTCAGACTGGTAAATTGGGAACACCAATGTAGAATGCCTTGCAAACATAGCAAATTAAAAGGCACATAACACATAATACTTCTATCTATTTTCAAGTGGACAGTTACGGAAATTCCAAATCTGGATCCACTGGGGTTTAAGCCTAGGTTCTCAATCACTGATGCTTCTGCCAGAATTAATGGGACTGATTCAGGATACACAAACCCGAGACTTTCACTTCAAGAGGAATATTGATCTTAATCAACAAACATTCATCAAGCTTTCATCACACATTAGGTGCTAAGCTAGAGAGGCCTACCCAGGCCAGCACCACGAGGCTCTGGTTTTTCTGGTGCCACCGATGAGATCTTAAACGTCAACTTTAAAAAACATTGGCAGAGAAGATGAGCTAGTTTCTGTAGCTGTCCCTAGATGAACTTTACCACTTAGTCAGTAAGGCAAGATCCTCGGGATAAAAGATAAACTTTAAAAAACATTAAATAGAGCAGCACAGAGAAGAAAGGTCCAGTAACCCGTAGTGGTCTCATGTAACAGCTGGACCAGGGATACCCACAGGTCGGTGACCAGCATGCTGCGGCTCTATCTTCGGGCTGTGTGCGCCGGGTGATGCCAAGCACAGGAATGATTTGAATCGTCTTGCTCTAAATCGCAATACACAGAGTGTTCTTTCTTTGTCTCCATCTCAATAGCAACTGAGAGTTGAGTCCACCTGACTGGGCTATCAAATTTATGAGATGCCAGGAGCTATTTCTGCAGAGAAAATACTCCTGCAGAGTTCAGATTTCCTCCCCCCCTTTTTGATCACTCCTTCCTTAGGACAATTAATAATAGAATGAAATATATCTCATAAAGATATATTTCCCAGTCACTGAACTATTATTTTTCTCCACAAGATAAGGTTGCCGACCAATTTTTAGGCTTGAAATGTCAAAATGAAAAAATCGCCCGGAATGAGCACTGTAAAATATCCTGGGAAGCAGGAAGACAAAGGTGTCACCATGAAGCCACATCTTATAGCCTTCTTTCTACCTTCTATTTCTGTTGCAGGGTCAAAACATTTTTGAAGGGTCTCCATGGTTAAGTTCAAGAAACTTTTTGTCACTTCATCTTTAAAGTGATGTTTTGTTGTCATGAAATCAACCTTGTTAAACATCAGGAACCCCTTTTAAGTCGAAGCTTTGACTAAAGAGTTACATTAGTTAAAAATGGTGAGTATACATCTCCCATTCTCTATCGTCAAACCTTGCAATTGGTGGCTAGTGACAGAGAGCAGGGAGCCATTGCTGCAACTGGTCACATTCTTCTCCAGACCTGGAGACCCTGGAAGGGGAGTCAAGGGATAGAAGGAGCTTTTCTCAGGTGCTTCCTCCTCTTGGCAACAAAACTGGCTTAGCTTCTGGTGCTCTTTGCTCCTGGAGTTATTTTGTATTAGGTGGAATCCATCATCCAGGAAAATGTCCTATAAATGTCCAGCAATGGCATCAAATTCTGCATCAGAGGCGGGAAAGGTGGACACTCCATTAACCTCTCCTCCCCCAGGCACTGCTCATTTCTGGGCGGGCTGCAGCCAGCCAGCTCACCTGGCCTCCCCCTGCCCTGCAGTGCTCAACAGGCGTCAGGCACACGTTGACAGGACCAGAGGAGGCCTCATGGCTTCACTGCCCTGGCCACAGCCCTCACTAGGTGAGTCTGAGCCTACGTGTGGGGTCTAGCCTCTTGGCCCTTCTACCAGCTACCACATCAGCTCCTCCTGGCTGCCATCCATTCGGAGGTTTGTTAAGCTTCACAGGTGATGTTGGTTACATAGCAACAACATTCTAGGTCAACACTGCCCTCCAGGTCCAGGTTGAGGTATTCACCAGATCGCCTCAGCCCACACCCTACTAACACCCTTCAGGAGAAAAGAAACAAAGCCCTGTTGTTCCTGGAGTCCTCACGGGGGGTCCAGAGGGCCCAGGGGCTTGGAATGGATCCACATTTCTCTGTCCACCTTTGTTTCTAGTGGCCACTTTCAGGTTATTGTCAACAAGTGTCTTCACCTTTCGATGAGTTCTGGGAGGAAGCCAAGTACAGCTGACCCTTGAACAGCACAGGTTTGAACTGCAAGGGTCCACTTATACACAGATTCTCTTTGATAGTAAATACTCCAGTACTTCCGTGATCTCCAGTTGGCTGAATCCGTGGATGCAAAACCATGGACAGAGAGGAACAACATATACAGAGGGTAGAAGGTACTATAAGTTATATTCAGATTTCTCACTGCACAGAAGGTTGGTGCCCCTAACCCCTACATTGTTTAAGGGCCAACTGTCTTCACTGCATTTTGTTTAACCCAAAAGTTCATCCTTTAATGGATACTTGGGTTGTTTCCACCTTTTGACTATTACAAATAATGCTGTTACAGACACTTGTGTGCAAATACCTGTTCAAGTCCCTGCCTTCAATTCTTTTGGGTATATTCCTAGAAATGGAGTTGCCAGTCCATATGGTATTTCTATGTTTATATTTTTTGAGGAACTGCCTTGCTGCTTTACACTTTTTATTCTACTCACCACTCCCAGTAAAAAGTTGTAGAGAAGATATAAGACAATATATAAGTATATATTGGTGTGGACTCTGAAAGGGTTGGCCTCTGTTCTCTTTGAAAGCACTCTTGTCTTCTACTACGATGAAAATTTCCTTATAAAGACAGAATTGTATTTAAATCATTTTTATTGGTTATTTCAAGTCATTTATCTTTGCCCAAACTTTTCAGTCAGTTTACAGGTTTTCCCACCCTTGGTTATTCTTTGTACCATTAAGTTCAACCACCTTGACCTCTTTTCACTTCCCAAGCAATTACTCTTAAATGTCCAGTCTCTGTGAATTACTGCATCTTGTTTCATCCTCCATCAGACCATCTCCTTTTCTACTGGTTAATGACCCATGATAAGGAAAAACACTGAAAGGGAGCTGAGTCCCCACACCTAAATTGCCCCAAGGAAGGCTTCATCCTGCTCACTTTCCCACTGGGGGAGTTCTTCAGCTGGAGCAATTTTGGAACATAAACTCCAAGTTTGAGAGGTGCCACAATGGCCCTGAAGTCTCTGGAGAAGACTTGGTCAGGAAAAGAAGAAGAAGAAGAAAAAAAAAGAACTTCATGGAAGGATAAATCTCCCAAAAGCCTTTGAGGAACTGCCCCTCTATCTGGACAAATCAGAAAGTTTGGACATGGTGCAAAAGTCCCATGAAAACCTATCTAACTTTGTCCTGAAGTGATTCCAGCTTTCTACCTTTATGTGGATGATCAAGTGTGTCTGTGAGCCTTGGAAAAAGGGATAGAAGAGAATTACAGCCAATACTTCAGGGCTTGGTTCAGTGATGGGACGATGGTTGTGATGATAGAAGAATTTTGGGAGGCAAGAGGAGCTTGACAGAGGTAAGTGGGTGTCCTAAGAAAGCTAATTAAAAAAAAAAAAAAAGACCTGAAAATATAAAAAGTAAATTTAACAAGTTAAATAAAGAAAGATGCCATTAGAGTAAACATGATAAGGGTATGGTTTGGGAGAAATTTTGAACAATTAGAGTCAAACAGAAAGCTGGGAAAAAACCACGATGGTGCTGGACACGTAAGTTATCTTATGGTGATTAATACCACTTTATTTTGGGGGCGGGGTATAGCTCAGTGGTAGAGTGTATGCCTAGCATGCACGAGGTCCTAAGTTCAATCCCCAGTCCCTCTGTTAAAATAAATAAATAAATAAACCTAATTACACCTCCCCCCAAACAAACAAAACCAATTAATAAGTAAAAATTTTTAAAAATATTACTTTATTTTGGTTAAGGGTAGGGATGTTAATAACTGGTAAGGAGTATGAAGGAGGGCCCTGTGGTCCTAGTGAAGTTCTGTTGCTTGATTTGAGTGATGGCTAATAGAAAAATTCACTAGCTGAACACTTATGATTTGTGCCTTTTTCTTTATGCTATACTCTTAAAAACGTTATTGGAGGAAGAATATCTGGAAATGATAGGATAAGGACCTACAAAAAATCCATTTCTCCATAAAAGCAACAAGAACACTGGGAAAAAATTATCAAAAGCAACTTTTTCAGAACTCTGGAAATTAACTAAAGGTTTGAAGCAGCCGAAGAAGCACTTACTCAAGAAAAATGGCAGAAAGCACAGTGAGCTCTGTGGCATTTTGACTTACACTATTACCATCTCTTTCTCCCCAGCTCCCCACGGCCTTGAAAACCGACAGCCTCACAACTATGGAAGCTGTGGAAACAAGCAGCTTAGCAGCCACTGGGTCAGAGCAAGTTTGGAGGTTCTTAAAAGCTCTACCCCCAAAGAACTGTCAGTATTGACCAGACTGGCAGCTCTCTGAAAAGCTCCATTTTCAGGACTTAACTTCATTTGACAAGATTCAGAGTTGAATCTGCAAGAACAGCCCTACCCCTAGGTCATTTGTTGAAAACAATCAGTGACAATTGTTTAACATCTGTAACTTAGTAGATGAAAATATCTGCAATCATACATTTGATGATAAGAGACTTGTATTTAGACCATATAAAGAATTCTTACAACTTAACAACAAATAAAGGCAACAGATCCAATTTAAAAATGGGCCAAGGATTTAAACACACCTTTTCCCAAAGATACACAGAATGGCTAAAAGCACGTGAAGAGGTGCTCAACATCAGTAGTCATAAAGGAATGCAAATCAAAACCACAATGAAATACTACTTCACAACCACTAGAATGGCTGTAATAATAAAGACAGATAATAGCAAGTGTTGATGAGAATATGGAGAAATTAGAACCCTCATACTCTGCTGGTGGGAAAGTAAAATGGTGCAGCCCTTTTGGAACACAGTATGTCAGTTCTTCAAAAAGTCACACACAGAGTTTCCATATGACATCAATTCTATTCCTATGCATACACACAAGAGAACTGAAAACATATGTCCACACAAAAACTTTACACCCATGCCTGCAGCAGCATTATTTGTAATAGTCAAAAAGTGGAAATGACCCAAATGTCCATCAATTGATGCTTAAACAAATGTGGTGTGTCCATACTACTGGAAAATTATTTGGCTATGGAAAGGAGGGAAGTTCCAAAACATGCTACAACATAGATGAACATTGAAAGCATCATGCAAAGTCAAAGAAGCCAGGCACAAAGACCATCTACAGAAATGCTCAGAATAGGCAAATCTATATATAGAGAGAGTAGATTAGTGGTCACCAGGGGCTAGGAGAAGGGAGAAATGGAGAGTGACTTGTAAATGGGTATGGGGCTTCTTTTTGGAAGGATAAAAATGTCCTAAAAGTTGGTGATATTCAACTCTGAATATATAAAAGTGCTCAATTTTACACTTTGAAGGGTAAATTTTATGTGTGAACTGTATCTTAATAAAGCTGTTGTAAAACAACAAAGTTGATTTAAAGATTCTTTCATATCATTATTAATCATATTATCCCTACCCTAAGGGTGAAGCAGTTTTCTAAGGCATGGATGCAAGCCCCCCATAAAATCAGGCATGTTGTATGTCTTATACACCAACATTTCCCCAATACGTACAGCCAGGGCTAAAACATAGTTGGTGGACAATAGATATCCTTATGACTAAAACAGTAGAGGGTTTAGAACCAGATTTCCTGACTTCTGATTCTTCTTTCCATAGTGGAGAGTTGTGGTAGACAATGGTGTCATGAATGAGGGATTTGAGGTCACATGGCTAGAGTGCTGCTTACAGAATTATTACTGTTATACTATTTCAGTAATAGTACTTAGCAATACTATTATTATGACTATGACTCCTTACTGGGAAATGGGTATGCTGTTTATTTAAGCTGGAGGCGCTCTCTGTTGGGACAGACATGCTATTTGGGGGATGGGTAGTAACTGACGAGCATCCTAGCCAAAAACACCCTCAGGTCTTGGAGGCAGGTAAGCCTGGCCTTGGTTTCAGGCTCTGTTCCTTAGCAGGTATGTTTGCCTAATCTTTCTCAGCCTAAATTTCTTCATCTATAAATGTAGGTAATAATACGTACCTCTTACCTCATGGGATTGTTGTAAGAATTAAAAAAGAGTAAGCATAATGCATGTGGCTCATATGCATAATATTTAATAAATATTTTCACTGATTATTAACATCAAGTGACCAAATAGGTTTTCAAATATCTATTGGCCAGGAGTTGTTTTCAGACCTCTCAGAAGGCCCAGGAAGGGTTTGGAGCTCACTCTACCCTTCAACATGGCAGCGTTGAGCAAGGCGGAGGAAAACAGTGACTCCTCCCTCTCCCATGGCTCCCACTCCCCAGCAGCCGGCAGCCGGGCTTGAAACCAGCACGATTATTCAGGGGGTGTGGTGGTAAAAAGTGTGAGACAGGAAACATCTCACCCTTAGAAGAGAAGAGGGACACAGGCAGATTATACCCATGTCAACCGGTAACTACCCCCCATTTTATAATGGTGCCATATTTAGTTGTTTTTCTTATTAAAAAGGAATGCATGCCCATAAAAATGCAAACTATGCCCAGGTACAGAAAGTAGAGGAGGGCCGATTGAACTTGAATTTGTTGCTGATATATTAGAAGTTGTAACCTCAGGAAAAGAGAGCGAGAGAAAAAAAAGCTTTCATTTTGCTTGACATGTGGTAATAACGTATCTATAGAAATGAATTACAATGCTAGAGAATATTCTATAATTGCTGGGGAGAATTGTGATTGTTTACATTATGTTAGGCAACCAGCATAGTGGCACATGGTAGGTCCTCAGTAAATGGTAACTATTATTTCAAACACCCATTTCTTACACACTCTCCTTGTATAGTAGGCACTACTATGAAATAAACTTAATTGAATAGTGCCCTCCAGAGGCCACTGGGATTCAACTGTGCTGACAGCTGAAATCTGGAAAGAGCACAGAGAAACTCAGTTTTATGTGGACAAGGAAATCGAGCGGAAACAGGTCCAGTTAGACGCCGTGGGAACTGATGCTGAGAACTGCAAGTCCCCAAGACCCTGGCAGCTCCTGTCCCATCCCACTCTCTCTGGGGACATTGTCTCTCAGCCCTGCCCATTTCTGCATGTCCACTCTGTGTTGCTCTAAAGGGACAGACTTCCTCTTGAAATCTGCCTGTCTGTGACTTCAGGCATGTGGCTCTGGCTCTTCCTGGACATGATTCCTGACCTGACTCCATTTGACCTTTCAGCTCAACTCAAAGAGCTAAGCAGCTTCGTCTCTCACTGGCTGGATTCCAAATTCCCAGGAGACAAAACTGATTACCAGTCTAGAGGCTGGATTTAGTTTATCCATCCCTGGTGGATGGCCAGTTGCTGGAGGTAGGGATGTGTGTGTGTGTGTGTAGGGGGAGGGACATAGGGCATGGTCACATGTACAAAATAAATTTAGCACATATAGAATGTGCAGAACTGTGGGAGGCACTTCCAAGAGTCTGCCGTCCTCATAACGATGAGCTAGTATTTACAGTGTTTACCATGCACCATGACCCTGCTGAGGGCCTTCTATAAGCACGTCTCATTTAATCCTACAGCTTTCCTATGAAATTTGATTCTGCTATCATCTTCCACCTTCAGAAGTAACTGCTGGTGACAATGATTGCATATCTTTCAGTAACTGATTCGATGCATTTTAGCCCCATTTTAAAGGTGAGGGAACCGAGGTTTAGAGAGGTAGAGCTAAGATTCAATCCAAGATACTCAGAATCTGAAGCCTGGCTGTTAACCACCCATCCCACCCTGTCTCCCAGTGCAGCCCCAGGAGAGAGGGGATAATGTGGCCGACACAGAAGAAATACCAGATTTATTCTCAGGAAGTTCACTATCTGATTAGGGGGGACAAGATTTATACATGGGGAATGATTAGTAAATGACACAAGAGGGATTAAGTACTAAATCGTGTGTTGCCACTGTACTAGTTTCCACTGCTGTGTGTGTAACAAATTCCCACACATGCAGAGGCTTTGGAGCAACCTCCACGGATTAGCTTCCTGCTCTCTAGGTCAGATGTTCAGCACAGCACGGTGGGCTCTCTGCTCAGTGTTTCATGAGACTGACATCAAGGTGTCCGCTGGGGCTGCCAACAATCTCATCTGGGGCTCAGGGACCTCTTCTAAGTTTATTAGTTGTTGGCGGAGTTCAGTTGTTTGCAGTTTAAGGATGGAGGTCCCTATTTTCCTGCTAGTTGTCAACTAGCAATTCTCACTGTGGATATTTGCTTTCTTCCAGGTCAGCTGGAGCCCGTCTCCCTGGCTGCCCCATCTGCTACCAGCCAGAGAACACTCTGCTTTTCAAGGACTCATGTGATTAGGTCAGGCCCACCCAGATAATCTCTTCTTCTTAAAGTCAATTGTGTCATGGCTAACCTGATCATGGGAGTAAAATTCATCCAATTCACAGTCCTGGGGGATATGAGGGTGTATACACAGTGGGAGTGTGTAGAATCCTGGGAGCCGTCTTAGAATCATGCCTATCACACCCATGAAAATAGATTTTGTATGTGTAGGTCAGAGCTGTTCCCAGGAGGGGGAAAAGGAAAGGTTTTGGGGAAGAAGGAGGGGGCTGTGGGAGGGGATTGAACTGGGCTCTAAGGGACGGACCATGTTGGAAAGCATTCTCCTGAGACGACCTTAAAAACTCAACACCATGACTCAAGATAATTTGGGAAAATTAATGGATAAGAATTCCAAACAATATTAGAAAAAATTTCAGCACCAAGATGGAGGAGGAAGCTAGTACCACTGGATGTAACAACATGATCAAAATACTATGTGATGAGCATAAAAATAGACATACATCTGAGAACAAAAACAGAACCCCCAGAAACAGAAATGTATGTATATATGTATGTGTGTGTATCATAAGTCAAGCCTCAAATTAATTGAAGAAAATTAACTATTAATAAATGATGTTTGGATAGTTACACAGCAATTTAGAAGAAAAGAGATATAAAATTTCCACTGTACATCAAAATAAGTGCCAGCTAAATTAGATTTTAAATTATAAAGACAAATTTAAAATACAATCATGAAAATTGGTAGAAGAGAGTTTCAGGTCTTTGGGAAGACAGCAACATATCATGATTGAAGCAGTGAAAAGATGATTGCAAAAGAAAAAACTCAAACTCACCATAGAAACAGTTAAAATTCCTACACAGTAATCACAATTTATTAAAAGATTAAGGGGAATTTTAACTGCATAGGGATTAGAAAGATTAATATCTATAATACCTAAATGCATATTCCAATGCTGAAGATTAGGACCCCAACAGATAGTAGACAAAAGACATGAATAGATGATTTAGACAACAGGTAAAATCATCTAGGAAAAATAATATTAGGGGAAAATGGTCAAATTCTCTGATCAAATAAATGCAAATTAAAACCATAAAAGTTATAGATATTTCAAATTAAGTTAGTTAATTTCTATTAAACATAACTTTAAATGATAATATCCAAACCTGAAATGATCCTGGTACACTGTACTCATACACTTTTGGTGACAGTATAATTTAGTAAAGCCATTTGTGAAAAGCAATTTGGCAAAATATCCTTTGACAGTCCCACTC
Source organism: Camelus ferus (assembly GCF_009834535.1). Lineage (NCBI taxonomy): Eukaryota > Metazoa > Chordata > Mammalia > Artiodactyla > Camelidae > Camelus > Camelus ferus. Next base: position 22,260,877 of record NC_045698.1, on the reverse strand, counting down.
CTGGTTTATATCTGGAGGGAACTCTAATTCAAGAAGATACATGTAACCCCAATGTTTATAGCAGCACTATTTACAATAGCCAAGACTTGGAAGCATTCTAAATGTCCATCAACAGATGACTGGATGAAGAAGTTGTGGTATATTTATACAATGGAATACTACTTAGCCATAAAAAAGAATAAATGCCATTTGCAGCAACATGGATGGACCTGGAGATCGTCATTCTAAGTGAAGTAAGCCAGAAAGAGAAAGAAAAATACCATATGATATCACCCACATGTGGAACTTAAAAAAAAAAAGAAAGAAAAAAACCAAGTACACTAATGAACTCAACTACAAAAGAAACAGACTCGCAGATATAGTAAACAATCTTATGGTTACTGGGGAAAGAAGGTGGGAAGGGATAAATTAGGGAATTTGAGATTTGCAAATGTTAATCATTATATATAAAAATAGATAAAAAACAAATTTCTTCTGTGTAGCACAGGGAACTGATATATTCAGTATTTTATAATAACTTTTAATGCAAAAGAATATGAAAACTAATACATGTATGCATATGTATGACTGGGACATTATGCTACACACCAGAAACTGACACATTGTAACTGACTATACTTCAATAATTAAAAAAGTCCTTCCAGGAAAGTCCTTCCTTTCATTCGAGGAAATTTGTCCCCAGAGCATGATTCCAAAGGAAAAAAGCCCTGGTCACAAGCATTTTAAATGCAGTGTTATACATAGTATTGAAAAACTGGGAATGACAAAAACAGCCTGCTTACCTAAATTACCATTGATGTCTATGCTTATTAAGACTATTAAGATGGAACATGGTTGAATATGTTATGGGAAAAAGCATAATACAGAATTCTGCCCAAAATATAATTCAATATTTTGAAAGTATTCCTATGGTGTTGGTGAAACTGTGGGGAAAATAGCACTTTTATACACTGTCAGTGAGGATATAAAGTAGTGTAACCTCTTGGGCAAAGCAATCTGCAATGAGTAAAAAATTTTAGATGTGCTTTTTTTGAAGATTTCACTTCTAGGAATTTATCCTTCACGTAAATGTCCATGTACGGTACACAGAGAGACATGTGAACATAAGGTTTATTGAAGAATTATTGACACGGCAAAGACTATACAATGAAAATACCCATTAAATGCTGAATTAAATATCACATTAGAACCCTCTGGTGGAATATTATACAACTGTTGAGAAGAATAAGTGGAAAAATGGCATGTTCTTCTGATTGAAACAATCTCTAAGCTAGATTTTTTAATTAAAAAAAAAAGTTAAGACGCAGAATAGTGTAGCTATTGTGCCCCTGTTTGTGTAAAAGGGAAATAACACAGAGAACCTGTATATGCTTAGAGAACTCCTGGAAAGATACTCCCAAACTGGTAACAGAGTGGGGCTCTGGGGTGTAGCTGGTTTTAGTTTCTAGAGCGTGGGGTCTGAATTGAGGCAAATTCTCACTCACTGGCCTTCTGTTCTCCTTGAATGTCTTGCCATGTGCAAGCACTACTTTCTAATGGCAAAATAAGAGTTAAGAAAGTTCATCTGAAGAATAGATATTGCAGATGAACACAGATGAGGTGGAAATAGACAAATCTGCAGTGTTAGTGTGCTGGGGCTAAAGTCACATGGTCACAGATTAGATAGTAACATAAAAAAATCAAATTAATTGAGAATTAGAGTAGTAGAAATGAAAGTCATTTTTTTTCCCTTTAAAATGCTATTTCAATGTTGCCACTGAAGTAAATAAAGATTAGTGTAGGGAGAGGGACTGGGTGCCTGAGGAACTAACTGGTAGCTTTATAACTATGCTGCCCTCGAATGAACAAAGGGAAGACTAATCAGCCAAAGAGAGCTCGCACAATGGTCCAGGGAGCAAGCAGTTAGCAAGACAAGCGAGAGGAGGGGAGCCAGCGTGTCTGCGCTGGGCGGGGCGGCGGAAACTGAGGGGTCACCCCGAGAGCAAGTACGGAGGAACTGGCAGGGTTTAGGAAGAGTCCCAGCCCGCAGAGCCCAAGGAAACCAGCCCTCTGGAGAGCCAGTCAAGGAGGAGTTGTGGGCACAGGGCTGATGAGAAACATCTAGATCCCACAAATCTCAAAGACGTTTCCTTCCCAGGTAGGGCTAACCTCTGGACCTGTGAGATGACTGCTTTAGAAGTGTTGATTTCTCATACTTCTCAGCAAACAAACAAACAAAACAGTATGGACATACACTATTGTACTAATACATTACACACATTACAGAACAGATATGAAAACCCTATTTTTAAAAGATACACTTAATACGAAGTGTTTAATATTTAAAAATCTTTTTTCACCTTTGCTAAAATAAATTCTATAAAGTGAATATTATTTTTAGTAAAAGCTATATAGTTAAATAGACACCAAAGTTTTCAGAAACTTGGCTTAACACTTTGGGATGTGATAATTCACACACTTATGGTCTAGAGTTCAAAATAAATAGATGCTGGTTTTAAAGGCTGCTCTAGCTGAAGCTGTCTCACAAGGATAGGGGATCCCAATGTAAATAGTACGTTAATGGCAGCACTTAATAAAAAGTAACATTCATTTTCCAACACTATTTACCACTGGTGCAAAGGTTTGGGTTGAAATTTTGTGTTAATTTTCAACTTGGTTGAGTTTTTTGTGCCAAGTTATTGGGAAGTACTGTCTTTTAAAATAGTTTTTAACATGTAAGTTTTATAAAATTCTTTGGAAGATTAAAAAATAGACAATTTTGTTCACAAGATTTCAAATATGTGCATATGAAACTTTTTGTTGGCAAACGTAGCATTTTGGCGGAAAAAAGTATTAAGTGTGGAAACATTTCCAAAAATCTATCTTGCAAATGTTCTTTCCATAGCGTGAATTGCTTTCGAATAGTAGTTTCTACTTTCGTATTCATTGTTTCAGCCCTTGGAGAGACAGGTGCCGTGAGTCTGTGTTTGCAAAAATAGTCTCCAGGAAGCAGGACACTGAGAATCCCTTGTTTTCATAGATAAGGCAGGCAAATTTGAACCAATTGTAGAAGAAAAAAGTCACGGTCATGTTTAAGTTCGATTACTCTGCTTTTGATTCAAGATGGACATCAGACCTCTCTAGAGTAAAACCTTCCCATGGTTGTTCCCTGTCTTACTACAGAGAAGAGGGAAAATTCTACTAATCTTAAATGTCTTATTTTTTACAAAAGTAACCATACTGATGCCATCCTTTAGCACTTTTGGCACTTCTGTCTTTAGCTTCTTTGCTGCATTGACTTTCCTAGGACCAATGCGGTGACTCCGTTGCATGTTCTGGCCTAGTTTTGTAACTTCACCCTGAATTTAAAATTCTAATTAAAGCAGCTGTTACCTTACATAATTTCCCCATCAAGTATTATTTTAACTAACGAAGTCATTGCCTTTTGAAATATATATATATCTTTTCTGGTCCCTCTTGCCTTTAGTGACTCACGGTAAGTAGGTGTTGTCTTGCATTACTGAAACCGAACCAAGCAAATACCCTTATTTGGAGCATGTGAGAAACAGCAGTGCTTTTCCCTCCAAAGGCACTGCAAACGGCCACGTGGCGTACTGTTTCTTTAAAACTTCCACAGTGTTTCTGTGTATCTTCCAGCAGAATTTGCTGACAAAATCAGGCATTTTATTTTGTAGCTGTATTGTTTTCCATGTATTACTTTAGCTATTTTTACTGCATCAGGAAGAATGAGTGTTTTCCTAATGGCATGTGACTTTTTGCCTTCAGCAATTAAATAAAAAAAAAAAATTTCAAATAGGGTCTTAAAATATTCAGTTGAGTAAAATTCTGGGCTAGATCTAGTATTGCATAATTTTAAACATTGCTAAAAACATTTAGTACTATTTGTATTCAGGTGGTGGGTATTTAGATTTTAAAGATCTTGCTAATTATGATGGCCTCATATCGTTAAGGATTATCTCAAGGTGCAATCTATGCTTACGGTGAGGTTTTTCTTTAATAATAGATGCTGGAAATCTCAATTTCATATAGACTCTTGATAGCTTTGAATATTAATTTTTTGCCTGACTTCTTATCAATCTGAATAGATTGTCATTGTCTTACCTTATAATGCAGTTGAGCACATCCCAGTGGCAAAAGAAGGGTCAACCCCAGCTATTTTCTTATGGTTTACCTGCACCTGCATTAATTATTTTTAATCCTTTTGTTTTCTCCTCAAGAACTTTAGTTTATCTGTCCATTTGGTAAAGATAATTTAAATCCAACAAAATACTTAATTTAATCCATAAGCCTGCTTACGTAAACTACTGTTTCTTGAAATAAGTCAAAAGTCAATGAATCAGTGGGGGGGGGGGGGTTGGGGATCACCTCTTCTGTCCTCAGGACATGGGACCCTCTGATGTACAGACTGAGAAAGGATGCCAGCCTCAATCCACAGCCAAAACATTAGCCAAGCTCAGTTTCTTATTTCTTTAAGATAAAAATACCTCTTGAGATGCTAATAATTTCTCCCCTTACCCCATGGACCTTCTTGGGCATCCCACTTGGGTGACGAACTTTCTAGAGTGTGAACCACTTCCAGCGACTGCCATTTAAGTCCTCTGTGCCTATTCTGCTGGGTCAGACAAGGACCTCACAGGAATGGACATCTGGACTAACTAAAACCCTTGAGTCAGGGAAAACTCTCAAGACTGACTATGCAGTTTGACAGGGACCTGTATTTAACAGTGCTTGAATTTTTAAGGACACCTGCTTCCTCCTCCCCTGACAGTAGTTCAGATCTCCTTCAGGGGTATTTGTGAAAATAAGTCTGTGATCCCAAAGGTCAAAGGTTTCTTAATAAATCCTGGCCCCATTTAAATGGACTAATCTTCAAGTCCAGCCTAAGGGCAGAGCGATCGTGCATTTCAGCCTCAGAAATAGCCCAACCCTCCATCTCCCTCCCCCCAGACCCCCACCTCCACCCCAAATGGCTAAAGTGAAGTCCAAGAGACCTTATAAATGAGAGAATCATCCTTTCTCTGGTGAAGAAAGAGCCCTGAATGAGGTAACTGTGGGAAGAGTCAGCTATTAGACCATCACTGGTGCCCCTGCATCCAGGTCTCTGTAGCTCAGAGGTACCAAGGACCCGGATACTCACACCTTTGGGCATTGCTCTGTGCATTTCAACATTGGTAAGCCCAGCCATCCCCATCCCAAACACCACTACTGGTGACATCTCCACAACCATTTATTTAAAATAGTATAACTTAAACTCACACCCTCAAAATCTTTGGAGGAAGATCATATGCCAAAGAAGAATCCCAGGAAAAAATCTGTACAACTGTTGAAAACCCATGATGTATTAGAAACTGCACACAAGATACACATAACACACACACACACACACACACACACACACACAGGTCCTGAAAATATCAGATTTTAATCCCTGTCTAGGAGAAGGCAGCAACCACAGTCCAACACCAAAAGACAGGAATTCAAGACTTTAAACTTCTGTACTTAGCAGAAGTTAATTAGGAACAGCCGAGCCAGGCTGTGTGGTTATCTGCCTCCACGTGAGAAGGACAGAGAGGGACAAAGATGGAAACAGGTGCTGAAGCCTGGACAATGACCTTTTGGGAAAAAAAAACAAAATAAAACTCTTTTGAGGACCTCTGGTGCTCAAAATGAGAGAATTAAAATGCTTACCACTTACTTAACACCAGGACCTTAAAAATGAAGTAGAAGTCAAAACTCCTGAAGATGGTCCCGGAGTGCCCACAGAGAGAAGTCAGGCTGGTAACACTATAATCACACGGAGATGCTCTAATCTTTTTTTTCTCTGTATGGTTTGCAGTGACAACAATTCTCAAAAGTAATGCCACAAGTTTCAAAGCGAGTGTCCAAAGTGGGAGATTTGGGTTTTCCATCTCCCAGGGCTGAAGTCAGTCCCCCAGCAGTAGCTCCGGCAGGGTACCAGGAGAAGCAGGTGGCCGGGGTGAAATTAAAGAGCATCTCTGGATGGAGCTCTAAATCCTCACTCTCCTTTAAATCATGGAAAGTGACACCTTTTATGCAGTCTAGTCCCTCAGGAGAACAAGCAGACCCTGAAAAGCCGCTCTGTAAGTGGCTCCTGACGTTACCTGTGGGCTGAGATTAAGGGTGCGCCGAAGTTGCTAAATTTCTAAAAGAACCCACCCTGTTGGCTGGTGGAGTGTTTGACATCGCCCTGTGACTCACGCTCTCCTGAAGGCTTTCTGATCCCAGGAGGCTTGAGTTGGGCTGAGGAAGGACAGCTTCCCTCCACCATCTGTCACTAAGAGCTAAGCAGCCTACTTATCTACTTGCAGTGGACCTGAGGGCCAGGTGGGTGTTAGGAGGGGATGCCATGCGGGGGGACCCGGGGTGGGGCACCTCCTGGGGGCAGCAGGAGGAGGCGGATGGTGCCTGAGTCACTTTCTGCTGAGGGAGGGCTCAGATCTGGCCATTCTAGACAGAGTTCTGAAGGCTGAAAACATCACCCTCACAGCACAGCTGAGAAACCCACACAGCCTCCTGAAAAACAAGCTTGACTAAACTCGCAGCGCTCTGCTTGACTTCAGCCACAAGATGGCAGGCGAGGGCGGAAGAAATCCTCCACAGCCTTGCCCAGAAAGCGCTGGGAAGACCTGAGGGCAAGTCCAGTCTCAGACCATCAATCACACGTTTATGAAGCTGCTAGAAGTTCAACCCTTATTGAGAAGGAAGGTTCTTGGTGTAATTACCATTCAGGTAGAGAATGGATGCAGAAACATATAGAGAAACTTGATTTCCTATTTGTTTTTTAATGACAACAGGCACGTGCAAAAAAAAATTTTCCCCTAATTTCATCGGTTACTGTCGGTAGTGTCAAGCATTGAAGAAAAAGTTCTAGCATTTGAGTCAGAGGCCCTGAATTCTAGTCCTTGCTCTTCTCTTAAGAAGCTTCCTGACCCCGGGAAACCGCGTCCAGATCCTCAGTTTCCTCCTTGGTAGGACAAGAATATAGGACTTGGAGGAACTCTGGGCTCCCTTCCAGAAACCAAGATGTGAAATGAAATAGCACGTGGGGAAAGCAGGCCGAGAAGAACGCAGTGAGCACGAAGGCAGGGCCCTGCAACGCTCCATTTACACGGCATCCTTGGGGAAGGGGCCGTTCCACATGACGACTTTTCCAGATAATTGAATTTTAAATGCTGCAACGTGTTTTCCTTTTAACCTTTGGTAATGGAAATCTTTCTGCAGTGTATTACACGCTTCTCTGACTCCCTAAACGGCAAACGGAATATAATTTAACCTTTCCTGAACGTTCTAGGTCACCAGGATGCCTACCTCTTACTATGTATACACTCATGACTAGAGCGCTGGGTGCCTTTGGGCACATTCAGGAAGGCAGGGCCCTCATGCACGATGGCCCCAGGGACCCTGTTATAAAGCTATAATTGGCAATTCTTCCTCTCTGCAATCTCCTACCTCACTACCTGCCATCATTTCGCCAAGTAACACCTTCTAGCAGCCTCCTGACACTTCTTTAAAATATGCTATAACCTAGACAGAACTCAGGGTTGCCATGGGTAACCAGAGTCTGAGCTTGTAACACCCCTAAATTTAATTTTACCCACAGTTAAAGGCAGTGGGTACTGTGCGGAAGGTTGCTCCTGGCTAGGGCTGATTCTCAGCTCAGCTGCCCAGTCTGGAAGGCTCCTGCACCTGTTGGCCAGTGTTGCTGCGCTGCCCTGGGCCGCCTGCCAGCCCAGTACCCGGGCCCCTCTCCTGGGACCACATAGGTATCTCACGTGCCAGTAACTCAAAGGCACAGTCTGGCCCTGGGGGCTCCAGGACCCCTTCCTGCACGCATCAGCATCCTTTCCAACAGGCTGGTACCGACACCACATCAGCTGCTCAGTATTTGATTATCACCCTAGTTTCTGGGCTGAAGATTTACCCTCTTTCCTGGTGAGCCAATGTCACAGTTTTAGGCTCTTCTCTGTCCTTCAAACTCAAAGGCCTTTTCTTAGTTCATGCTGTGCTCTGGGCTCAGGTCGCCTGAGGCTGACCAGGAAGGGTGTTAAAAGATACCTTTGACTGAACATCTATCACGTGCCAGGTGCCTGTTCAGTCCATTAAATAAATCATCTTATCCCATCCATTAAGTGATCCTACTAGGGGAAGCGTCAACCTCCTGTGGCTGAAGGAACTTGCCTACACGGCCAGTAAGAGGGTCTGGAAAACAGTCCATCTCTCCGAGGCACGTATTCTTTGCCCCATGCTCTGCTCATGTTTATTAATAAACTAAAGAGTCCAGTGGAGGTTCACATTCTGGAAAATACATTTTAAGTGGAACATGGATCCTTTTACTTTTCAGAAAAGGCTACTTGTTTTTGTTTTGGTGTGTGGGTTGTGTTTTAATTAATTCCACATTTTGTTACCAATTTGGAACAATCTGTCCTCAGGGAATAGATCTGGTTTACTTATAGAAAGCTAGCCCAGGGAGGAAGGGACTAGGGTTACAAAGTATTCGTTGTAGGAAATAATCTGAAAAAACCTTCCCAGTGCTCCCTCCACCAAACAGATGTAAATAGAACATTCCAGAAAACCTCATCTTCCCCAGAGTAGGTATGATAGCGTCACAAACAAAAACATTCCTACATGTGTTACCAGCTATGCCTGCAAGATGGGCATTTGACATCAAACATTACTGGCATTGCTCCCCGTCTCAGAAAGTTCTCTCAAATGTCACTCCGGGATGATGCTGTTATCACTCAAAAGAATGAGGGGTTCCCAGAGCTACCTGGGGATCCTAGAAGCCAACTGCAGACCTCAGGAGTATCAGTCAGTCAGGGAGAAAGCAGAAAGGCGTCTGTAATTTTGGGACCGTCACGGGTTATGCTCCGGAACTGGTCCTGGGGTGCAGGAGGGTGACAAACTCATCGCTATGAATTCTCTGCTCTTCCTCCAGAGATGAACTTTCCAAACTGACCCTAAGCTGATTTTTTAAATAAGCAAACCATGATCTCATCTTCTACATTTTGCACCTGCTCCTCCCACACTTAACACACACACAATTTTCAGAGTGTCCTCTTCCAAAAACATCCACAGGGCTCTACAGTTTCCACAGTAACCTTGTCAGGAAGGAAATTGTTTGAATAACTGAGTAGCCATAGGTGACAGGGTCAAAATGTCACGTGTGTTAGTTTGTTAGGACTGCCATAATAAAGCACCACTAACCCAGGGCCTGAGCAACAGCGATTTGTCTTAGAATTCTGAAGGCTACAAGTCCAAGATCAAGGTGTTGGCGGAGCTATGCTCCCTCTGAGGTACTGGAGAAGTATCTGATCCTGGTCCCCCTCCTAAGCTTCTGGTAATTCCTTGGCTTGTGACAGCATAACCCCAGCCTCTCCCTGCATGCGTGTCTGTGTCCAAATCTGCCCTTCTTCCAAGGACAATAGTCATATTGGGTTAGGGGCCCCTCCTACTCCCACATGACCTCATTTTTTTTAAATTAAAGTATTGTTGGTTTACAATATTGTGTTAGTTTCTGGTGTACAGCACAGTGATCCCATTATACATTTATGTATATATATATATATATATATATATCTATTCTTTTTCATTATAGGCTATTATAAGAAATTGAATATAGTTCCCTGTGCTCTACAGTAGGACCTTGTTGTTTATCTATCTCATATAGAATAGTTTGTATCTGCAAATCCCAAACTCCGAATTTATCCCTCCTGCGACAACCTCATCTTAACTAATTACCTCTGCAATGGTCCTATTTCCAAAGAAGGCCACATTCTGAGGTATGGGGTGGGGCTAGGACTTCAACATATGAATTTGGTGAATAGGATGCACAATTCAACCATAACATTATCTAAAGTAATTTTGAATTGAAAATTAAACTCAAGAGAAGGAGCAGAATGCGTTGCCTGCAGGAGGGCCTCATAGTGTAATTCCAAGTGATGTCGTGGGTGACTTACCATGCTGGTGGGGTGGCAGGGAAGTTAATGTGCTGACACCCGAAACCTGTTGCTTGCAAGTAACGTGAAGAGACAGTCATGGAGGGGGCTGTTCGCTGAGGGGCAGACCCCTAATTCCTACTCACCACTTTGAAGAACAAAACCTAAACAGGTATGTGGGAACATTTAGTGTTGAAGGAAACTATTAGTCAGTTATAAAGAGTGAAAAGGGACATCTTGAGAACATTCAAAACACTTTAAACTCTTTGGTACCTAATCTCAAAGTGCCTCCAGTCCTAAAGCTCGGACTAGATGCAAATTTGCCAGAGGAACTCAATATTAAACTGGGTTTCCTTTTATAAGACATGGCGGTGGTGGTGAGGGGGGACTTCTGTTTCCTTGTCAGTTTGAGTAGGTGGAAGCCTTATAGTTTGTTCTCGTCACTTGCTTCCCCGGTATCTACGAGGAGGTATTTTGTGAAGCAGTAAACCACCCATGAAATTAAGCGCCAGACCACGGGACAAGGACAAGGTATAATCTGGGGCAGATTTGGGGTGGCACAGCACAGGATTTAGGGGCACAGGCTGTGGTGGCAGCTAGACCTAAGCTCAAATCTGGTTCTGCCTCTTTCTTAGGTGACCTTGGCCAAGTTACATGGCCTCTCTGGGGTCAAGGTCTCTCATCTAAAACTGTCCTTAATAGAGTTGTGGTCATTATTAAATGACATAGTGGAGGGCAGAGTGTTCATATGGTAGCACCTGTTCAACAAGTGGTATTTCTTATAATTATTCCAGAGAGCTAAGGAGTGGATCTTGAAAAATCAACCTACTCTCTTTCTCTCCTGTCTTGTTAACTCCTTGGTTGTTTGTTCTGGGCATTGGGAGACCACGGCTCCAGGAACCTTTGCCTCTTTACTTGATTCACTTCCATACCGTCTTGGCTTTCCCTTCTCCTACTCCTGCGTCTCAGTGGCTTCCAGGTAGACCAGCCTCACCTGGCCCCTCCTCGTCCAGGGCACACGCAAGACCACCCCACCAGAGATGGGAATTTCCAAGTCATGACTGTTTACTAGTAAAAAAAAGCCATGTTTGGAAAATCTACTTCCTCTCATAACCCTGGGCCCCTCACCTTTCTATTCTTCTATATCTTTTTTCTTTGCAAAAACGGGCATCATCCTACCACTCCCTCCAACAACTAAATTAAAATCACAAAGGAACCCTTCCTTATGGCTGCAAAGCCATCTTATTCCAGGGCCAGATATATTTTCAGAGCCTGGGATAGAAAAATTTGCCTCCTACAGACCCCACAGCCTTAAGCAAGACAAGAGAAGAGCTTCCTGAGCAGATGAAGAAAATTGCCCCATAATGGGAAGACTTTTTCAGCAAGGTCCTAAAGACCCCACCAACCTCTGGGATAAGAAAATCCCAGGCTTCCATAACACTGTCCGTGTACTATAGTCGTTTTGACACTTTTATTAAGCACAGTTTACTAGTCACAGTGCTAAGTCCTACATGTGCATTCTGTCATCTTTTAGTCAGTGGTATCAATAGTGTCATTGTTCCCATTTCACAGATGGGAAATCAGAGGCCCAAGAGGGGTGATTTTCCCAGGGTCAACCAGCTGGTAAGTGGCGGCACCTGGGGAGGCAGCCCCAGCTGTCTGGCTCCGGGGCTGCAGCTCCCAACCACAAGGCTCTCCTGCTGCGTGTGCCCTCCCTGCTCCTCCTCCTATTTCTCCATCCCAATCCGCTCCCTACAGATCAGACAGCTGCAAATGGTGAGGGCATTCATGAATAGCTTTGAGAGGGCTGCCTCTTGGTGGTCCCCACTTCCAACCTGAAGGACCCCACCACCAGGGACTAAAGCCACCTTCTCAAGTCCTTATAGCATCTTGAGTGTTACCACGGTCAGCCCTGCTCCTTTGCTAAGAGTGATCTCTAACCGCAAATAAGAATATTTCTCATCAGCACCCCTCCTTGAAAATGAGCAGCATCTCCCAGTAACTGCCAGTTAGGCACTCAGCCATTAGCCAAGAGCATCTCATCAGTCGAAGAGGCAACCCAAAGGAAATACTGGTGAGAGTGTCCACTGAGCAAGTACCCACAGCAGCCAGCCAGTCTTGTGCTACATCCTTTCCATGCACCTGCTCATTTAAACTCAGACCACACGGCACGTGCCTGATGACTTCTTCCTGACTCTCCATGTCAACGCTCCACCCTTTTCTACCCTGCCTTGTGCCCCAGGGCGCTACCACATACAGACAATATCAGTGGGCTCCCTTGCCCCTGTCTGATTCCTACTAATGGGAAGCTTTAGTAGGAGACGGAAGGGAAGGAGAAGATTGAAGTCAAGGTATTTCTGCTCGGCTTCTTCTCTTCAAGGTCTTCTCGGGTTAGATGTCACTCCCATCAAAAGATCATCATGGTTCTCAGTGTGGCTTTCTCTCCATGATGCTCTCCTTCTGGGATATAGGAGCCCTTCTCACAGGAGCCCCTGAAGGCTTGACCAAACTGACGCATCGTCTCTTCTCTTGTCTCTTTCACATATGCCCATCATTCAAACCCTGGTGTGCAGTAATGGGTTAATGCAGCAGGTTTGGGGGATTCAATCTCTGTATATTTTAAAGAAAGGACTATCCCTTGACAGACTCCTGGAAGGCAGCCCTCTAAGCCCTCATCCTGCCTGATAAGAGTGTCTTTGTATACCTGGGGCCTTGGGCCATACCAGACAGATGATGCTAATAATGTGATATACGGTGGGGGCCGTGGGCCATGTGGGATTAGTTTGACCCCTGGAAGGACTAGATACCGAGTAACTGATGCAACCACACAAGCACTCCATGCCTGAGTGACTGACCCCCAACAAAAACGCTGGACACCAACGCTTGGGTGAGCTTCCCTGGTTCACGATACTCCATATGAGTTGTCATACATCACTGCGGGGAGACCTCAGTGCTCCTGGACAACTCTGCTGGAGAGGACACCTGGGAGCTCGCGCCTGGTCTCTCCTGGACTCCACTCTGTGCACCCTTTACCTTTGCTGACTTTAATCTCATTCCTTTCACTATCATAAACTGCAATCAGGAGCATAATAGTTTTTCTGAGCTCTGTGAGTTCTTCCAGTGTATCACTGAAGCTGAGGGTGGAATTGGGGACCTGAACTCACCGGGGAAACAATAGAACAATAACTCAGTGCCATGGTGGGTGGCCACATGGGCAGGAAGCAGAAATATGTATGTTCATTCAGATGAGATCCTAGGGCACCTTCCAGGGAGGGGAGACTGGGGGAGTTGGGGTTGGTCTAAAGATATTTCTAAATATCTTGAGGGGCTTCTGGATTATGAGTCTGTGACAAAGGTGACACAGGACAGCCAGATGGAAACGTATCCAGGACCCAACCTTTGGTGCGGTGATTGGAGGTGAGATGCTGGGTTGAGTGGAAAAGAGGGTCTAACTCAATGTGACATTTCTCCTTCTCTTTCTAAAGAAACAGTCATGTACTATTTCTTTTCTTTCTACCCCAAGTGTCAAGGAAAAAGGAAAGACTCCAAGCCTAATCTTCTCACAGAGAATGAAGCAAAAAAGAAATATATAAATGCCACAAAGCTTCAACTCAGAGTATGGATTTTCCCTTTATAGGATAAATGCCATCAGCTTCTTCCCTTGGTAGGAACCGCAACCCTCTGCAGCTGCAGATCCCAGCATCAGACGTAAGTGAACCACAGGGGCCCCACATCCAGCCCCCATGCCAGCTGGCGTTCCCCCACTCACCTGGCCCCGCTGACGTCAACTCCGACCATCAGCTGCCCGTTCAGGGAGAGGATCTCATCCCGCAGTCGGACCTTCCCACTCTTCCCTGCCGGGCTGTTCTTCCTCAGCTCTGTCACCCAGATGCAGCCCACATCCAGCACAGGGCCCTGGTGGGTTTTCCTCTTCTTGCCCCCTCTGCGCTTTTCTCCATAGTCCCCGAAAACAGGGATGTTCCCAAAACTGAGGCCCACAGTCTCTGTGTCCCCCAGCTCCTTGGTGAGGTACACAGTGCAGATCTCCATGCCTGGGGGGCTATGCTCAGGCGGGACCACGCTCTCATCCACAGCAAAGTTCAGCTGGATGTACTCCTGCAACTTCTGGATGGCCGCCTGGCAGAGGCGCTGCTCCGGCCCGTCCCCGCCCTCCCGCAGGCTGTTCTGAAGCCACTGGTAGAGCAGGGGCAGGTGCAGCCCGGCATTGTCCTGGGTGATGGGCATGGTGCTCACTCCCGGGCGCCAGCATCATGAGCGGACCTGCTCCTGGGGGCCGGGCCCCACGGGGCCCCACGTCCCTTGGGAACGCGGGCTGTCATCAGCTTTGCCTGTGTTCATGTTCGGGCTGGCAGACGAGCTGAAGGAACGCTGTTTGCCTTGGCAAGGAGAGGACGGGACACAATTAGAACAACAGTGGAACAATCGCTGGGCCTGGAGTGCTTGGCGAGGGAAGGAAGGAAGCGTCCCACCAGTTCCCGCTTGGTTCACTTCGCGGCGGGGCCACTGCGAAGGACCTGGAAACGAGCTGTTCCTCCAGCAGCGACACGGTGACCTCCCCTGGACTCGTTCACACCTGGAAGAGGAAAAAACAAACCTTCCAATCATAACAGTGAGCTTCCTACGCAGAATATGTGGCCTCTTGAGATACAGAGGGACGGTGTTTGCTTTTTGATCCAGGAGCCTCATGTCTCTCCCCACTTCTCTCCAACCCACAGCTTAGCTCCCTCCACCCTGTGCACACACAGACACACACTTATACACAGATACACACACACAGATGCACGCACACATGCATGCACACACATACACACCCTTCCCCCAGACAAGAAACCTCTGGAACTCTGACCTTCTCCAGGAAGTTTCCCTGATCAGCGGGAAAATAAGATGACTTTTGCTAGACAATCCCCACCAGACTCATACCCATTAGGGAGTCTGTGTGACAAGACTCCCCAGAATATTGGAGGGGGTTTCTGCCTGGACATATTTAAGAGCTCACATTCCTAGGAGGGTCAAATCTATGTCCACCTGCCTTGATCAGCCCAACTGCACGCACAGTAGGTCTCTCCATCCCGGGACTCTGTTCTGACAGCACTACCAAGAGGAGAAAGAGCCAGTCAACACCGTGGGGAGACGCAGGCTCTGAACACCACCCGTCCTAAGCTTAGCTGGTGGTTCCATCCTTACCATGTAGATTCAGAGGGAAGCTTGTCCCTTTACAACCTACAGCTTTTAGTCTCCTCCGTTCTTTCTCTGGTAAGCTGTAAACTTATACTCTTTGACCAACCCCAAAGCCACCTCCTGCAGAGAATGTTTCTCCAAGCCGCAGGGTGAGAAGACTCGGCGTGGCCCTGAGCACGGGGCTCACAGCAGCTGGGCGCTCAGCAGCCTGCCCGGTCAGCTGTGGCAGGTGCGGCTCCCCTGCCCGAGCGGGCAGTGCCCCCCGCACTGACCACGCGCAGTGCCTGGTGAACAACACCCCCCACCCACGAGGGAAAGGTTGCTTGAGTTCCACTGCCAATTCTCCTTCTCCACCAGAGAGATTTTCACCTCCATCCTCTGTAAACACAGAAAAAGGACCCCTTTCAGTCTCTTCTCAGAACTTCACTTTCACCCAGAGAAAGTCAATATAAACCGTGCCATCGGAGATGGAAAACATTCCCAGCCTTCTCAGGAAGTGATTTAACGAGGAATAATAATAAATGGGAGAGCTGTCAGAAGCCGTGTCAATAATAAATGACCTTATTACTCAGTAACCATAAAGAAATTTCCAATAGAGTAAGACGTGAGTTTCCAAAGAACTTGAGTGCCAGCTATTAATCGGTTCCAAATACATCAAAAGCTTAGCAAATATCATCTACATAATCACATGCCTATTAAAAAGAAATGCAGGATCAAAGAAAAGATAATCCATACATGTACAAAAACTGAATGTCTCCTTTGGCCAAAATAAGTAACACCTCTCACTGAAAAGTAACTCCATACAGACATACAAAATGTCTTATGAATAAATCAAAACATTTTCCATCAGATTTAACTACTCTTATGAGTCTGTTTCCTCATCTGTAAAATGAGAAAGTTAAGCTAAATGATCCCCAAGGTCTCTCGTACTTAGCGGAGAGGTTCCCGAATACAGTGACAATATCTGATTCATCAGTATATTCCAGACTCCAGCATGGTGTCTGTCACCTTGCAGACTCTCAGTAATTTAAAACAATTTTTAAAAGATCGTTTAAAGTGAAAATTCTGATGGTGATTCAAGGTGTTAGTCACAGTTCAGATGGTTCATACACATGGAAACAAGTAAATATCTTGAGCAAGATGTTCCTTAAATAAATCTGAGGAGAATCAAACTTAGGAGTAATAGAGATTTTCTTGATGTCAACTTGTATTTCTGCAACATGTATTTACTGAACATCTATTAAGAAACAGTCCTTGAACTTGGCACTGGGAATATGCTGCAAAAAGGCAAATTCCTTGTCCTGAAGGCATTCATAGTCTAGTGGGGAGAAGCCTAAATAAATGGAAACTAGTGTGTAACAAGTCTATGACAATCCTCTTAACAGAACTGACGAAGGTGCACTCCTGGGAGCCACGTCCACATAATATAAGACAAGCCCCCAGCCCCTGTTTATGGGTCCCGAGCTGGGCATCTCTTGCAAGTTGGAACAGAGCTCCCCCCTGAGAGCGGAGAGACCTCTAGAGAAAGGATCTAGTCTCCAGCATGTGGCAGAAGCTATAACTTTAGAACTAGGGCCTCTGGATAGCAAGACTCTACCTGCTGTGTGAACTGAGAAGCGGAGAAAATCAGCCTGCTGAGAAAGAAAGTAAATATTATCTGCAAAAGGCAGAGATCCAGGACGGGGGAGAGAATGCCCTGGCTTCCCCACAGCATCCCGAGTCTCGGCCATCCTGGACCAGGCTGCGTTATTGCCTTCCCCCTCAATCTGAAAGACCTTATCCATCCTCACAATAAATTACACTTGAAAAATTTAACTGCTTAAAAAAACAAAGTAAAGCAAAACAAAACTAAAAAAAAAAAAAAAAAAAAAAAGACAAACACACTCCAAGCCTTATCTTGAGTTGTTTTCTGTTTTTTGCAGCTCAAAAGTTGTGAATGAATACATTAGAGGTGAGTGAAGCTGATTGGCTCAGACTGGATCATTTGTCCATCAGTAGTCCAGTCAGTTATAGCAGGGGGTTTAGGTCATGAGGAATCAACATAGCTGCCAGGAGCCCACCCTCTAACCCTGAATATGGTGAGGGCAGGGAAGGAGTTTTCAGAAAAGGAAAAATTATTTCAAGAGTACAGACATCCTCAAAGATATTTAGTCTTACTAAGGTGTTCATGGGCTACATAATCTTTCAGTTCCATACCTATAATTGGGAATTTTCCTTCCAGCCCCCTATTTGGCCAACTCCTTTTCTAGGCTTCTCTATAAATAAAGGAAGTAGAGGCATTCCCACCCACTGCAACGATTTGAGACGACTCAGGGCATATGAAAAGATACACAATCTTACAACACTACTGTGGAAAGTGTGGTTCTTCCACAACATCCAAGGAAAGCTTCCAGGGTCAAATATTCCAGTGAACAGAATGTTGACCCAGAGGAGACACAGAAATCTGCAAATGGTTACAAATACCAACATCCCTCCATGGTTGGTCTGTGTAAAGGTCTTAAAAGCTTCTCATCCTGAAGATCAATCCATTTCAACAGGGAGCAGAATTTGTGGACATGGAGGTCTACTGAAATGGTACAGTTCACTTTGGTCTACCATACATAATTCTCCAATTACTTTCCCATCTCAAGCAAACAGCCATGATAATTTAAATTAATTTTGAGTAGCTTGAAGCTGACAGCCTTAACATTCAAAATAAACGCTTCTGTCCCAGAGGTAATTTACTGATGTGGTGTTAGCAACTACCAACATTCTTGGGCCCCCTTTCAGCTGAGTCCTAGATTCTCAGCAGGGTGACGTCACCCACAAGGGGTGACAACCCCCCAAAACTTAGATATTATAATGGTTAATGCCCCCTCCCCCACAAAGCTCAATCCCACCTGACAAACAATTATTCCTTGGTATTTAATTTCTTGTGTTAGAATTTAAATTAAATTAAAATTTTCTCCAGGGTGAGAGAAGGAGGACAATAATGAAAAAGACTGAAAAACACTAAGTGAAACCAATCCCCTGCCCAAACTCACAGGCCCAGAGTCACCTGAAAACTGAGCCTAAGTCCTTAACCTGGTAGTGGGTATAAAAATGTCTTCTGGTTTATCCAGAACTTGCCTCAAAATCAGATTCACACTGGACTGTCTGGTACTAACTCCCTCTCCCAGCTGCTTTGGATTCTAAATCAAATTCTATTCTGACCTCTGCTAAGTTCAAATTCTCCAACCTCCATCTAATCTTCCTTCTGGACTGGACTCCTCTTTTGGCTTTTAGAAAATGCTCACATTTTAAAAGGAAACCAATATTGATTAAATATTTACTACTGGTTTATTCAACAGATGTTCAATGAGTGCCCATCACATGCTGGGCCCTGAACAAAACAGTCAATGTTCCTACAGAGCCTCACGAAGCCTGTGTTCTGAGGATGGCAAACTAATAAACAACATACAGTAATGTCAGATGGTGATTAGCACTGTGAAGAGAATTACGGTCGTGTCAGAGGATAGCGAGGGATGGACATATGAAGGGATCAGGAAAAGCCCCTCTGAGAAGAGACCTGAATAAAGTGAGAGACGGAGGGAAGAGAATATGTGTGGGAAAGCTGTTCTTGGCCGAGAGGACAGCAAGTGCAAAGGCCCTGAGGTCAGAGCCCGCTCGCTCGCTCGGCTGCAGGGATGAATGAGGAGGATGGGGTGGCTACAAGGAGGGAGTGAAAGGGAAGTGCCTGCTCTGTGCTGGCTGCTTCCCCATTGTTTCGTTCGCTCTCCAATCCTCACAACCACCTTATAAAACAAGGGCCTCTGACCTCATTTTACCAACACTGGCTAATGGCTGCTGTTTTCTGAGCATCACCACATGTCAGACACTGTTCTAAATGAGTACTTTCCATGGATTAACTTATTCAATCACTACAACAATATTGCTTGGAGATATTGTTAGGAGGCACTTTTTAAATGCTCAGAAAAAATAACAGAAACAGAGAGGCTAATTGATTGGCCCAAGGTCCCACAGTAAATAAAAGAACCAGGACTAGAATCCAGATCCACTGGACAGGGCCTTGCTCCTCTCTGCATCAGCACGCTGCCTGCCTGCTTCTGACAAGCTCAGCCTGCTGCACTCGTACCCAGCCTCCCCAGGCCGGCACCCTGCCTGATGATCTCTGCTCCACCGCCTCCAATGGATCTCCCACAATAACTAAGCAGCAGCCTGAGTCAGAAGTTTGGGGCTGCTGCCTGACAGCCCTTCTCTCTTTCTTCCTTTATTTTGTTGGGCGTGGTGATGTTTTCACCTAAAACCCGCCTCTCTTGGAAGTATGGTTTGCTCTACCACTTAGTTCCGGCCAATGAGATGACGAAAGTGGAAATTCCTGGGTGGGGCTCACACCTACATACCTTAAAGCAGACATGAAAGGAAAAATAACCCCCCGTGCTGTTTAATCACTGTTATTTGGATTTTTCAAAATCCAACCAATTAGCTGAATTAAACTCCCTACAAGTACACATTGTGGTACCTGGAAGTGAGGAAACTCAAAGTAACAGAACCTAAAGTGTGGAACTAGACGAGGGAGGGAGGGATGGAGGGAGGGAGGGAGGCAGATGCCAAGGACTCAGATACTGCTCACTGTAGTTGAAATATTCGGTCCACCTGGAGACCGCTGTGCACTGGAAAGTCACTGATGTGTTGACTGAGGGTGTGGTGCTGGAGAAGATGGTAGGAAACATTTAGAATATTGGTGGTGCTTTGTCAGCCACAGCAAAGTCCTAGCTCCTCAACTCAGGCGGCAAGTGAGACGGGAAGAAATCCCTCTCTGCTAAGGCACTCTTGACACTGGGCCTGAGAGGCCCACATTTGGACTCTGGCAGGGCTGAAATAGGCTGCTTTATTAGAAGGGGGTGGCAGTGCCCTAATCAGACAGAGGTGGTGAGCCTGCTGCCAATGGTGTGATTGTCCATGAGAGGCCAGCATTTCAGCTGTTCCCGGTACCATACGCGAAATAGCAAACATCAAGTTAAAACTGAGGGAGATGGGCAGAACTCATCAACTAGAACGTAAAGGAAAGAATTCATCAGGAGTTGACCAGAGGCCTGAGTTTGTGAAGGAACTCTATTGCCAAAACACCCAAAGCTGGTTTGCAACAGCCTGGGATGCTTAAATCCCTATAGTGATCTTGCAACACTTCCTCTCCCCCACCCTTCCCTGGCAATTCACACCAGTAAGAAGTAGGCTTGATGATGTGTATAGCCCCCAGGGAGGGTGTCCTCCCCAAGCCCACCACAGAAGCGGCTGCGGAAGACAGTGAATGAGGAATAACCCCCAGAGAGAGGCAAGGGCCACGGAGAGCAAGGGAGAGGGGTTCCTGCCACAAGAACCAGGGTTGGACCCTTGCTGTTTTTGCCAGGAGGATTTGGTCATTGCTAAGGACAGTGATGGCTGTGTTGCCCAACCCTCCTTTTATAAATGGGGTTTTTTTTTCATCATAGTTATTCTGTACCTTTCCCAGTATTGCACGTTAGGTGTGTTGGAGCTTGGTTGCAAGGAGTTATATCCAGAACTGATGGAGAGGACCACACATCACCCAGAGATCCAGGGCTCTAATCCTGATATGCCAACTATGTGAGTCTTGAATGCCTTCTCCCCTGGGGATGGAGAGTCTATCCCATGTATTGAAAGAAGGATATATCTGAGTAACCAAAGGAGAGAACTGTGGCTAGTTGCCTACATAACATTCTTTCTCTTCTCTTACTTTCTAACAGAAATCACCTGTGTTTGAAGAGCAAGTACTCAGCCAAAAAACTATGATTCTTAGTGTTCCTTCAGAGTGGGTTGGTCATAACGTAGGGTCTTGGCCCATGAAGTTGTTGGGTGAGTCTATGAGAGAGGTTCATTTCTCATGGGGTTTCCTTTTTCATGCTTAAAATACATACACGATGTCTGGAGCTTTAGCAGCCATCTTGTGACCAACGATAAGGCAAAGACCTGACTTCCTTGAGCAGCTGTACCAACCCTAGACGCTCTACCTCTAGACTTACTATATGAGAGAAAAACAGGCCCCTACCTTGTTTAAGCCCTGTTAATTAGATATTCTGTTATACGTGAACAAAATTCTTAATGAATCCATTGCTTTAATTCACTCTTGACCCTCATATTCAAGGTCTGGAATATAATTTTGTCAATTAGCAGCTATTATTGAATTCCTACCTTGATTCAGGGGTACCACCACCACTACCACCACCAGCAGCAATAAACAGGGCATGCTTCTGTCCCTTAAAGAGCTAAAGTGAATTCATCTAGTGGTTTACTAGTACCACTGTGCAGTCTTGCGTATTACAGACAAATCTACAATTGATTGAGAAACATTGTAAATAAAGATGATTGTGACTCCTTTAGGTTGGCTTATGTTTTGGAAGAGCAACATATTGGCTAATTTTTAACTATCTACATGACTGACTGTAGTCTAGCTGAACTGCTGTGTCTGAGACAGGAGAAGAATTTGATCCAGCCTTTGTTTCAAGCAAAAAGGATTGATTGTGCCAGGCACTGTGCTAGGCTAGGGAAGAAATGACGACCAGACATGTGGAGGCCAAGGTCTGCTGGAGAGAGATCCCTGAGTACAGCATGCGAAGGGACATGAAGCAACATGTCTGGGGCACATAATGGATTCTGGAAAGTGAGGATTTCCAAGGTCTTTGCTGGTCTTTCCAAAGCCTTTCCAAGGCTTTAGTGGGTGAGAGAGGTGTTCTCATATATATTATTGAAGGTGAGGACCTAGAAGGGACCTCAGGGATGACTGCATCCAGCCTTCAATTTCAGAGATGAGAGAAATACACATCAAGACAGGACCAAGACAGGACCAAGTTTCTGGGTCTGATGACCATTGAAGAGTAGGGAAAAAAAAATGAATGAAATGAAAAAGAACAACCTGGCAAGTATCTTGAGAATCTAATACTTGAAGACACTGTTATGTCTTAATACATGGACTACTTGTCCAAAGTTTTAAAAAATGGAAATGAGGAGAAAACTGCAGAAATTCATGAAACATCATGAATCTTTTCTCTCAAGATGACTGCAAGAAAATAGCTGGGAACCAGAAAACCAAAATGAATATTACAAATTATTTCTGTTTCCCACCTACTTCTAAAATATATCTGCTGTGGCTTCAGGTACTGAAGCAAGTCTGATGTCTGCAGTTGAAGATTGTTTAACTCATACTGTCAGGATTTGGGCAGTCCTGGATTAACTGTCTATCTGGAATCTATGCATCTGAATTCTAAAAGAACGCAATGATTGGGGAAGGAGGGCATTTATGAGGTAATGCACATATTTGTGAAATGGCAATTCAACACTTTGAAACAGTTGCTGTCTACCAAGTGGGCAATTGACGGAGACAATCACGGCTTCTGTGTTGGCAGCAAGACTATCATGAGGTCACTGTGGTTGCCCATTTTAATGTGACAATCTTGTCCACTTTGTATGGATTAGACAGCCATGATGCCACCACCTGCCATCCACAGCCCTGTAGATCATGCCAGCAATATGTAGATGCATATAATAAGTTCTTCAGTTACAGCGGGGTTATTTTTTTAAGTGGGTAATTATTTTACGATTGTAGCTTTCAGGACAATTGCACTGTTTAGGATATTCCTGGTGTTGAGAATTTTGGGTAAATCATCTTACTATATTTAAATTCTTAGCATCTAACCGCATAGGATCTGATCTCATTGCTAATTAACAATGACTCAAGTATGTCTAAGAGCCAGTAATACACTCTGTCATTAGCTGGCTGTAGGTCCCCAGGCAAGTCATTTAGCATCTTTGAGCCTCGTTTCCTTATCTGCTAAATGAGGTGGTTCTACTAAGCTTCCTTCCAGTTCCAGCATTTTGCTGGACGTTGGAGCTGAGTTAGCAAGTCAAGGATGGAGTTGCTAGCCTCATTAAGAAGCATGTACACAACACATGGAAGTTTTAAACTGCAGAAAAGATGGGCCAAATTGCTTTATCAGATTTTGAGTATTTGCCAAGACAAAGGGACGGAAGGGGAGGGGGGCCTGGGTGGTTTACATTCACGTGCTTATAACCACAGTTCAGCTCTTCCAGAAGACAAGAAGAAATAGATCTTACAGAATAAAAGCTCTGTGGAGCGGCAGAAGGAGGCAAGTTTTCAAGAAGGGGGAAGGGACTTGCCTGGAGGGTGGGGGACAATGGGAAATCCAGTGTTTCCGCAGAGGACCCGCAGACTTTCCAATTTGGCAAAGGCCTAAATTGTGCAGAGACTGGCCTCCACCCCCTCCTCTCCCAGAGTGCTTGCAGGAGTCAGGGCTGGAGCGCCTGGTACCCAGAGGGTCTTCTCAGAGGAAATAGATCACGGAGCACAAAGGTTCAGCCTGTGTGCCTCTCTGAGAGGCGTCCTCTGTTCCCAGGCCCCACTGTGGGAAAGGCCTCAGACAATGGTCATGAGAAGGCAAGTCAATGGCCATGGGAGTGAGAGGGAAGGAATCCTCATTTGACCTCTTCCAGGCAGGAAATCAGAATTGGGGGAAGATTGTGAAGGCGTGTGACACACCAGTCCCCACGCTCCTCATGGCCCCCATGGCTACTCATGCGCCATCTGGGCCTTTAAAAGGGGCGATGAAACCACCCAGGTTACAAAAGGCTTTCCATATCCCCCATTTCTTGTTTGTAGGAAAAAGGTTTCAGCCTCCTAGACCTTCCCTGAGTTCCAAAGGGCAGATTCAGTTAATGATAAGAAGAACAGAATCAGAGGACTCATGGTTCCTCCTAAAGGGATGCGCATAATAATCTGATACACATCTCTGGGTTCTTCTGCAGGAGCTAAGACCCCCATGCAGGTGGAGGATGGAGACTACATGCTGGGAACAAGCACGTGGACCCCGGACTGGCTGGAACCAGAAGGCTGATGACTGAGATCCTAGAACCCATCCCCTACCCCGTTACCTCTCCGCCATCCTATCAGAGGAAGGCCCCACACCCTGCAGCCCTCCTTCGCCGAATTTTTCCTTTAAAACATCTTCCCTGAAAACCATCAGGGAGTTCAAGTCTTTCAAGCAGGAGCTACCCATTCTCCTTGCTCAGCCCTGCAATAAACCTTTCTCTGCTCCAAACTCCAATGTTTTGGTTTGTTTGGCTTTACTGGACGTTGCGCAGACGAACTTAGGGTTGAAAAATGAAGTAGGGAGAAGATAAGACCAGAGGTAGCAGAAATGGAAAGAAACCAGGTGGGAAAACATCAAATTCTACTCTGGGCACTGCCACAATGGCCTTGGGGAGAAGTCTGGGCAGATGAAGAGGCTGGACCCACTGTCTAAGATCCTGCTGTTGCTGCGTCTATGCTAATGTCCAGGGGCATGTGCATAGTTGGAAGATGAGGCTGGGGAAGGCCACTGGCAGGCTGGGGAGACA
Source organism: Camelus ferus (assembly GCF_009834535.1). NCBI lineage: Eukaryota > Metazoa > Chordata > Mammalia > Artiodactyla > Camelidae > Camelus > Camelus ferus. The sequence goes on along the minus strand of NC_045698.1, from coordinate 22,236,314 downwards.
CCACAAGGTGAGCCTGATCTTGGTGAACTTCCCACCATCCATGCCTTCAGGTTCCCAAGCTCAGAAATGCAGTTTTTTCCAGCACATTGAAAGATACAGTTACCAGCAAGAAGGCTCTTTCATTAACTTTCAGTTGGAAATACAGTTCCTAAGTGGGGAAGAGGTTTGCATCAGTCTGATCAATGCCTGTTTTCCCAAAGGCAGGAGGCAGAGGAAGGCAAACTTCAGAATGAGGAGAACCTGGTGAGTGGAAGAGGACTCCCCAGCTAAGGCGCCCTCTCTCACACCAGCCTGGACTTCCCAAAGGAACCTGTCTGCATAGCCAAGACTCCCCTCCACCTGACGACACCGGGAAAGGCATTGCTCGCGCCTGGCCCCTGCAGGCTTTCTTCCTGTTCTCTACACTAACTACCCTTTTCCTATTTATACTACTTTCTCCTAACCACAAACCATAACATCAGTAAGCATTGATGTCTATTCTTTGAATTATAGGAACAATCATATTTTAGTCCAACCTCCCCAAGATTCTTGAGTTTCGGCTTCTATATGCTTTTATGGATAATTTCTTAATTTGGGTGTTCCTGAGGCTGGCTATTCAACTGTGGATGATGTAAACTAGTAAGTTTAATTCTCAACATAGAAATTTGTCTTCTTTATTTCAGAATTGTGGGGGGGGGGTTCTCATTATTGCCCCCAGGTACCCACGATACCTTTCAGATTTAACCAAACTACAGGAGACCACAAAGCGGCCATGCGGCAGGCCCTCTGCTGCATGGCTCTGATCTGCGCACACTGGTGCATGTGAGCGCCTGAGCGAGGCGAGGGCAGGAGGCACAGAACGACAGTCATCAAGGAAAAGCCAGGGGAGTCGGTGTTTTCACCGCTCTGGACCCAGAGCCCTGCCGAGGAGCCTTATGCTACAGAGACCGCAGACAGCTCCAGCACTCCCCGGAGCCCTGTGGCCCCATTGCAGCATCCCCGCTACACAGATGGGGGAACAGATTGTGAAGGGACCCGCGATTCAGGCGGCAGGCAGAGAGCTAGGTGTCCATGACGTCACCCGGCCAGCACTCACTCGGGATGGGAAGCGGGCTCTCGTCCACCAGGCAGAGCCTCTCGCCAGGAAAATAGGGAATTGGAACCAAAAAAATCCTTTATAGCTCCCTGTATTGGAGGGAATGTAGGCACTGGGGCACATCTATATGGGGAGACATACTGTAGGCAGTTGGGTCCGTTATGGGTTTAAAGTCTGAGAAAGGAAGTCTAGTTTTTCCACGGTGAAGCCTGGGGAGATAGGTGCTGTGGGAAAGAGAGGCTCCCAGGGACTTGCCAAGATTAGCAAAATGGCCATTCCCTGCCACCCACCAGGTTCCGCTGAGGGACTTCCAACATGCTTTAAGCACCCTGGTCGTCCCCCCTGCAAAGCTGAGTGAGTGCCAAGTCGGACTCTAAAGGAATCCTGTGCAAATAACTGAAGACCTGTTCTCAACTTGAAATCGCAAATCTCTTCGCCTGAGGAGGTAATTAAAAACTTGGCCCATCTCCCCAAGCAGACGCTCTCGCCCCTGCCTGGCGGGCCCCGGGCCCTGGCGCTGCCCTCTCCTGCTCCGTCTGGTTGTTCCTCTTCCCACCCATTGCTCTCCAGGACTCTCTCCGTGACAGCTTGCACCTAAGTCCTTTCCCAGGAGTCTCACAACCAGAAAAGAAATGGAAAGATTCCTGTGCTCCTGGGGTCCCTGGGGTCTACAAGATAAACACGGATGAAGCCAATGAGGATTCCTCAGGGAGGAGTCATTCATCCATTCACTCATTCTTTTAACAAATATTTACCGAGTGCAATAAACAAAGTGACATCCTCACCCTTAGGAAATTAAAGTCTGAAGCAGTCTTCCAAAGCTGGGCCAAGCCTTAAAATCACGGAGGCCATGGTGGTTTTCAGATATCTGCTTTTTTAATGAGCATTTCAGGTAATTCTGATGGTCCTCAAAACTATCGGTTGGGTACCAAGAGATATTGACTACTTCATGACTCAGAATGGAGACCATGGGAAGAAAGCCACCTCTAATGTCCTAATGTCTCAGGATCCCTCCATTTCTCATCCAGGTTGGGCTATTAGATTTAGAAAATAAGAATATTTATTATTTGCCCACCAAAAAATGCTCAACATTGCTAGCTATTAGAGAAATGCAAATCAAAACTACAATGAGGTATCACCTCACACCAGTCAGAATGGCCATGATTAAAAAGTCTACAAATATTATGTGCTGGAAAGGGTGTGGAGAAAAGGGAACCCTCCTATACTATTGGTGGGAATGTAAATTGGTGCAACCACTATGGAGAACAATCTGGAGGTTCCTTAAAAACTAAAAATAGTTACTATATGATCCAGTAATCCCACTCTTGGGCATATATTCAGAGAAATCTCTAATTCAAAAAGACACATGCACCCCAATGTTCATAGCAACACTATTTACAATAGCCAAGACATGGAAGCAACCTAAATGTTCACTGACAAATGATTGGATAAAGAAGTTGTGGTGTACACACACACACACACACACACACACACACACACACACAGGAATATTATTCAGCCATAAAAATGAATGAAATAATGCCATTTGCAGCAACATGGATGGACCTAGAGATTATCATACTAAGTGAAGTCAAAGACAAATATCACATAATATCACTTATATGTAGAACCTAAAAAAAAAAAAGAGACAAAAACAAATGAACTATTTACAAAATAGAAATAGACTCATAGACATAGAAAACAAACTTATGATTACCAAAGGGGATAGGGTTGGCAGGGAAGAGAAATTAGGAGTTTGGGATTAACAGATACACACTACTATATATAAAGTAGATAAACAATAAGGACTTACTGTGTAGCACAGGGAACTATAGTCAGTATCTTGTAATAACCTGTAATGGAAAAGAATCTGAAAAAGAATAGATATATATCTGAATCACTTTGCTGTACACCTGGAACTAACACAATACTGTAAGTCAACAATACTTCAATAAAAAAATAAGAATATATAGTGCCCAGTTAAATACAAATTTCAGACAAAAATTGAGGAATGTTCTTCTATGTCCAAATATATAGTATGTCTTAATATATGTATGTTCCATGCAATATTTGGGACACACTTACACTAAAATTGTATTCATTGTTTATCTGACATTGAGGTTTAACTAGACATCCTATATTTCGCATGGCAACCCTAGACCTATCCCCTTCCAAAATGAAGCTTGTGGAACCTCTGAACTGCATGTCTTCCCTGCCCTCCGTGAAGCAATCCTACCCAGCATCTCTGTTTCTGCCTCAACAGGCCTTTCACTTCCTCCTGGATGCAAGTATCACCCATGGTCCAGGGCCACCCACGCTAGGCAGGCAGGGAGTGAACGAGTCAGCTCTGGGATCATCATTCATCACCTTACTCAGAGGAACTTCTCTTCCCAGCTCCCTGTCAGCTCAGCCTCTGGTCTCTTGTGCCCAAATCTGCAAATCCCATCCTAGGTGCTTTCCTTGAATGCCCTGCTTGCCTATAAATACTGGTCCTCTCTGGCCAGCCGACCCCTTGTTCCACGTAGTACAACAGTGTCATAAGGATGAAAGAAGACAAGGAACTAAAAAAATGTTTGAAACAACACAAGAAGTACTCTACCTGCAATTGTCAAACCATGATCTTACGACCATAATCTCCCGTGTGGTTACAACCACAGCTGCTCTGATTTTATCAGCTTTGCTTGTTTTTCTTGGTAAGATTTTATTTGAATGAACTAGCTAAAAAAAAACTGTTTGAAAGTCACTAGAATATACAGCTGTCAACTCATTCTACGGCTTATTTTGAGTTGTTGAGGACACAATTGTCTACCCAGTATCCATTCCCTCTTTTTCACCCCCTAACAGAATTCTGATTTTTGTTCAGGGATTCAGCCAACCTCTGCTACACAGCAGGTGCCTCAGCTCTAAAGAGGGACCTAACTGATCAGCGCTAACATCCTTCCTTCACCCGCAGTGGTTTCAGGAATAGGCACGTGACCCAACACTGGTCAATGGGTCGTGAGGTGAAGCCTTCCCGGGGTGTTCTGGAAAAATCCAGCCTCACTCCTAAGAGAAAGTGCCCAGAAGCGATGGTCCCTCTTCTTCCTCTGATGTCGTCAGGGCTGAGTCAGATGCCTAGAACTGATGCTGCCATCCTGATAAAGCCTGAGATGAAGCTTAATGCTGAGGCTGGTAGAGAGAGAAACTGAAGCTGGGGTCTCGATGACATTATGGACAATGGAGAATCACTGAACATCCTTTCTGTTGAAGCTGGTTTGAATAGAATTTCTATTATTTGCATTCACAGAACAACCTGTTGTGGTTTTGATGTGATTTTGTGCTTGGAGCTTCTATTAAAAGGGAATGTCAAAGGCATACATTTAAATTTGCAGCAATAAAAGGTAGATCTACCTGCCTCTCTTTCTATTTCTGAGGGCAGAAATTTACTCATCCTCACTTCTCAACAGATATTACTCACAGTAGGAGTGGAAGTGACTAGCTTTCCCTTTTCTATGAGTTTGACTAAAAATAGCTCTAGTTTACTGTTTGTTGATAAAATGTTGAAAATAAATTTACTCCTCCCTCAGGCAAAACCTCCATATTTAATCATTCTCAGACCCACAAGCAGCAGCATACGATGTCTGGACTGCCTTACGCATTTTTCTCTGGAGCACAGGCAGAGGCCACTGTCCCTCGGGTATCTTTAAGGTGCAGAATCCCACAGCCCATGAACAGAGCCCTGGGCCAACTACACCCCACTCTGCTTTCATGACCTTGACTTTTCCTGCCACCGTCCATCCCATGAGTGATGAGCAAGCCCCCTGGCTTGGAACTACCACTCTGGAAACTTTCTAGCCATGCTGCCTTCACCTGTTTTAAACATTTACATAAACCAATACATCATTTCTTCAGAAGAGGGTTGACTCTGGGCTCTTGACTCTGAAAAAGTAAGTTTGCTTCTCAGGGATTCTAAACAGTACCGTAAAGCCACTAGAAACTAACGACATCTTCATTCTGCCAGCAAAGACACAACTAAAGCAGTGGATGGCTCCAAGCCAGGGGCTCTTATTTCAGTACGGTAAGACCGAGACATAGTATGGGAGGAAAAGAAAATGTAATATGGATTAATCACGGACACTAATAAAAACCAACACATGAAACTGGCAAGAGGATAAAAACAGGCATAGCAAATCAAGGCAGTTCATTCCATAAATACTTACTGAGTGCCTACCACCCTGTGCCAGGCAGGACCACAAGTTGCTAAAAATACAAACTAAGTTCTGTTTCTGCCCTCAAGAGAGTCCCAATTTTTCTAGGGACAGACACATAAATAATCTAAGATAAATCTGAAAGAATGAAAGACTTCACAAAGTAGGAATTTCGGAAGGCAGGAGTCATTTACACAAACCACTTCATATGGAATTCTCAGAGTAAACACACAGATTTTGTATTCCAGCAAAAAAGCTGGTGTGGAGGGTGCGCCGGCTGGCAGGCAAGGGGTGGGAGGTGGTTCTGTTTGGCCCTCCCTCCTGTTCCCCGGAGTTTGACCTTCCACAAGGAGGCAATGGATTTCGGTTGTCTGGTGGCTTTATATCTGTAATTATTTAAGCGAAGTGATATAACCAGATTTGTGATGTCATTCTAGAAAAGTATCCATATGGGAAAATGTTCACCATCACACAGGGAGGAAGAAGGTTACAAAGTAGTTTTATTTTCATTCCTAAACAATCTCTTTGAGGGAGAGTCACGAAAACGCTAACTGTTTCATCTCTGGAAAATAAGTCCATGAGTGGTTTTTCACTTTTACACGCCTGCATTTTCTAAATGCTTATGAACATACATAACTTTGCTGATCTTTTAAATTTCTTTTTTCAAGTGCTATTTTATTTTTAATTTTTTTCTCAGTGAGGGTACTGAGGACTGAACCCGGGACCTTGTGCATGCTGAGCATGCGGTCTACCACTAAGCTACACCCATACCCTTACTTTACTGATTTTTAAAAAAACCTGTGTGTGTGTGAAGGGATGCGGATGGGGTTCTACAGACTGAGGCTAGACATCAGAGGGGCCATTAGAAGGCTGGCCTCACAGCTCAGGTGTGATATATGCTCGCCTGGCCCGAGGCTGGGGGATCAGGTGGGGAGTAGCTTCTTGGGCCATTTCAGAGGCAGCGTTAGGTGACGACTTGGAAATAGGTTGGTGGAGAAGGGGATAAAGAAGAGGGAAGTCAGAGCTGACCCAGGGGATCTGAGGGACCTGGGGTTGCCCAGCAGACAGGCCCCTTATTCCCACTGGTTCTTTCCTTTGCCTCTTAAACACTCCAGGCAACTGAATTTGGCCCTCTTGTCAGGGACCCAAACTAGACTTCTTGCCTTTCTCTATTCACACTGGCTACAGGGGCAGAGGGAAAGGGCAAGTCTTTCCTTCTTACTGGGACACTGCCCGTCGCCCCCCACCCCAGCCACCGATGGCCCACCTACAGCACTGCCCCCCACACCTAGGAAGTCGTAGTGGGAAACTCCCTGTTGAAACTCACCCGGCCTGGGAGAGCCAGACTGGTTATCAGAAGCTCACAAAGCTCAGTCAGTCTCTCTGAAGGCAATTACAACTCCAGTGTGGGAGACCTTTGGCACCAACTACTTTTTCCACCTAGCTGACTCTTACCATGGATGTCACAGTCCAGCAGACTGGGAAGGCCAGCGTGTTACCTGGAGCCAAGCGGAGGACGACTCCACACACACTGCTGCTTTGTGAGTGCAGCCCTCCCCTCCCTCAGCCCCGTGCAATTTCCCTAAGCTCCCATTCAACGAGGAAAACGTGGATCTGATTAGCGCTTTTGACGTGGGCCAAACAGTTGCAGCCCACTCTCATCCAACAGACAGGAGGGGGGCCAATTTCCATCCAAAAAAAAAAAAAAAAAAGTGACAACTGTAGAGCTGAGCTGGCTGGGCCGAGGAGAAGGAATTGCAAAGGAGAAAACTGCCTCTATTAAGTCAAATCCGTCCTGGGATAATGGCCTGTGCAATCAGTTGCAGGCCACCAATTACTTGATCACATGAATCTGTCATTTTTTTTTTTCAATTACATTTCTATTCCTACCACCTAATAAAGTGTGGGCCCACTCCCCACTCACATAAGGATCTATAGGACACAAGAAACAGGCACATTCCAACTATTAGAATTAGCAGTATAGGCTGTAATCCAGCTCTAAATCCTGAAAGGAGAACAATTTTGATTCAAAAGTAGGTGACTTGATAAAGACAACTTTCCAAAGTTTGGGCGTAAAGAATTCTGTACTCTTTGTGAGGGAGGCAAGGCTAATTAGAAAACAAAACTTGGTCAGCAGTGTGCTCTTGCTGGTTCCCAAAAGCTGACTGGTATATTTTCAGGAACTCTGCAAGCTGGTTGACATCACTTTGGTAGCTTGAAATCAGCTATGGTGGGAGCATTTACACTGTGGAAATTGGCAAAGGCTACAAATTGTGGCAGCCTCTCCCATGGGCATTTATTAAACACTTACTAGCACACTTCTGAGTATGATCCTCTTTTCATTTAAAATTCTATTTATATACACACTAATGTGTGTGTGTGCAAGTGTGTGTGTGTGTGTGTGTGTGTGTGTGTATAAAAAGCCAGGAAGTAAAATAGCTAAAACGTTAACCATTTTAGTTCCAGGTGATGAGACTAACAAATACTTTTTGAACTCTTTTTTTTACTTTCTATTTTCTCCTACAGTGAACATGTATTCTTTGTACAATGGCCAACCTTCTGGCAAAGGGAATAGGTCCCTTCCCTTCTGAGCTCTCTGATTCACCCCATCCCTCTCCTTCCTCTTCTTTAAATTTCCTCCTGCTCTGACCTCCCAGGCTTTTATTCCGTGCGTAGGATGCTGCTGAGATCTCAAACTACTCACCTACCCCCAGGCAGGCAGAACGCCAGGTAATGAGAAAAGGGAGCAGGCACCAGGCTCCAGGTGCGTGGAGCCCAAACAGCCCACGCCAGGCTCAGTCGCGGAGGAGAACCGGCTTCTACTTGGGTGCCAAGCTGGTGTTGGTGATTCAACAAAAGAGGACAGCAGGAGTCTCAGATCAGGTGACCCCGTGCTCTGTGCGGGGGACAACACCATTCGGGGCCTCTTTCACCCCCGCACGCTGGCCATTACAGCTCATTTATAGAACTGGGTGACCACTCTCAACGTTCACATCTAGTTTCTCACTGCATCTTTGCCATAGTTGGGTGTTCTCTCAGTTTACTAGACGTGAACCCAGGCACAGAAAGCCCAAGTGATTTGCCCAGAGTCACACAGCCCGGAGCAGACCTAGGACAACTATCCAGCTGTTAATATTGAAGTTCAGGTTTTTCCCCTTGACTGTATCAAACATGTCATGAGACTCCAAATTTCTGACTGTATGGTTTGAATAAAACTCAAGCTCCCATTTTCTCATGATTAAAGAAGTCTAAGACAGCCTTTTTTGAGTAAAGGAAAAGGGTGGCTTTACCCAGTTTGATGTGGTTTTGGAACCAGTTTATGGTCTCTACAGGAGGATAGGATTCCACCATGTTTTTTCCTACTTCCCACAAACTCCCTGAACAAGAGACTTCTGAGTGCAGGGTGAATGCTGGCATTATTGCTTGTTGAGGAAGAGAGGGCTGGGACAAGAAGGGCTGGCTAACACTGCGCGGAACCCCTTTAAGCAGTAGACAATGAGTGTGTCCACAGTGTAGTCCAGCTCTGGTCCAGGGCATCCTGGCTCTGGTTCCTCAGCTGGTCTGCAGAAACTTCTAGCTGGTCTATGATTGACGGAGAGGCCTGACCTTGTTGCAAAATCAGGAAAGGCTGCCCTTCAGGCAACAGTGTCTAGGAAACCACGAGCAGCTTTAGGAAAAAAGGCAGCACTGATTTCAAAGTCTTGTTGGCCAACCTTCTGGGTGAGAAAGGATTTAAAATTTTTCTCCACTATCTTTTAATGCTGTTCCTGGGAGGTGAAGGAATCACCCTGATCTATAAGACAGGGGTGGAGGAGTGGGGGCTTGGGTGCCCAGTCCCGCTCCTCCCCCCAGTGCCAACTGGATCACCCCCACCTTTATTCCACATGCACAGGGGGCTTTCCGACCAAAATCTTGTTTTAAGTAAGGGTTCCAGTGCCTAAAAAATAGCAAGTTTGAAAGTTACCTGTCTAATCTGACCATGTTTTTTTCGAGGTTGAAGAAACTGAGGCCCAGGAGGCAAAGTGCAGGCAGAAGTGAGTGGAAGAGCCCGAGAGCACTACACCCACATCTACTCTTGTTTCAATCCTCCTTTGGCTTGGCAGGCAGTTGACCTTGGCCTGGTAAAACACTCCTATCTTTTTGGTCTACCGCAGCCCCTGCTCTTGCCGGCGAGGAAATGATCTAAGAGTTTTCCATTTTGGACCTGCCTCCACTACCTGCACTCGCCTCCTTGCCGCCTTAGATTTCCTGTCCGTGGCCCCCGGCCAATCCAACAGCAGACCTGCCAGCCCCATCTCTGCCTTTCCACACGATGCAAATCTACATCGACTTGGGTGGTCCTGGGAACTGCCCAAACAACCTCCATTGACTTAGGATGTAGTAGCCTTTAATAAACTCGGTGCCCTGACTCAGTATTACTACGGATGCTGATGAAAACTTAGGAATGACAAGATAGCTATATAGAATATAAACACCAAAATGTACTGCAGTGGCCACCACAGACTGAGGTCCCCACCAAGGGTTCTGAATAGTTACATGAATTTTAAAATTGTCACAGACAATCCCTAGATCACTCTCTATTTCCTCTTTTTGTCAAATACAGAGTGGCAGAACCTCATCTCTTGTCACAGAGGGTCCCAATGTATGAACAGCAAATACGCTAGACTCAAAGCTCGTCCCCAAGCATCCATGACATTGTGCTCATCTGCACAACCAACTTCCCTTTACAAGTTGCATCGCTGCAGTGTTTCCTTTGACAGAAAGCTTCTCTAATGATTCAAACACTCCTCTTTACAAAAAAAGAAAGAAAGAAAAATTTCAAAACCGCAACTCCTGCAAAAAGTAAGGTACATTTAAAAGATGAAAACAACAGGCAGAAGGAAGTGAAAAGACAGAAGACAAGATGCAGAGCTGAGGCCATTCATGGTATACTTGCCTTTTTTTCTAACACTGAGAATCTAAGCTAGCTGGAGGTACAGCAGAGAAATGTCCTGGTTTGGTACTTTGCACATAAAGCACCCCTCTGGGTGCAAGTGTGTAGAGCTCTCTGAGCTACCAGGTTTGGTTTGTATCAGACAATTCTGGGGTGGCCATTTAAGATGAGCATTTCTCTCAAGGAACCTGGCCTGGTCCAAGGAATCCCACAGCCCTGAAGACCAGGGCAGTCAGCGCCCCCTCTGGGCGTTCTGAGTATCCTAGTCCTGTGTATGATTTCTGATCCCAGCCAGTGAGCTGGGAACGGGAGAGGCTCTGGGTTACCAAAGACTACAGCTACTCAGATGAATTCCCCAACCCCAGACAAGCGCCTCCCCCCCACCCCACTGTCTTCCCATCCAAATGCCAGCTGCAAATGAAACTCTCCAGGGCACACATGAGCGTTACATCCACTGAAGCCACCGGCTCCCAGCCCAGCCTGCACAGGCTTTCTGCAAGCCTCGGGGAGACCCGAGAGTGTGGACATGGTGTCAGACCCAGAGCCTCTGACAGGACTGGCTGGGCTGAAGAAGCTGCGATAAAATTAAGCCATCTGACACTTCCTCTTCATCGTTTTTTTCTTTTTCTTCCACAAACAGAACAGGCTCCCAAAGTGACCTACTTTCTCTGTCTTTGTGATTATGCAAAACTCACAAAGCTTTTCCGTGAGCCTGACTAATATTTTCAGTGACATGCTTTTCATCTTTGGGAAAAGAAGAGTCCGTGTCGGCCTGCCAGAGCACATAAGTCTTGGTGGAAGGACCGAAGAGGGAAGATGAGTTACAAAGACTTCACTAGGGGATGCGTAAGAGACTTCACTGAGCACAATGAGAAAGAAAAAAAAAAAAAACCCACAAAAGAAACCCAAAAAACCAGCAGCCAACAAAATCCAGATCCGGTTCCTTGAAAGGCATTAGGACTCAGTCTGAAGGTTTTCATCAACAAGAATCAAGACGTTACTGATGAGCTAAGTGACTCCAGGGCTCCTCACCACAGCCCGCGTCCTGTGACTGGACCCTGGCCTCGGCCTGGAGTCCCGCCACACTCCCAAAGCCGCTCGGGCACATCCAAACTCTGCATTCTGCATTAAAGATTAATTGACTTCTTCCAACTCCTCAGTAAATCAGAACACAACAGGATTTTAAAGTATCAGAAGGAACCATTTAAAAGTAAAAACCAAGCACCCAGCCTGAGTAGAAACCCGGCTCTATTAGTCAAAATTAAGTCGATATTGATTTTTTCGCCCTATTTTTAAACTCAGAGAATGTGCACTTTGTAATGTCTGATCAGCTGTCCTTTTCTGATACTGAAACTCTGAATTACAATGGGAAATTGGAAGACATGTGCTTGGTGATTTTAGAAATGTCGCTGTTGGTCCAAAGTCTGGCCCTCGGATTCTGATCTGAAGTTTCCATTTTATCCTCAGGGAGGTGAAACAGAGGCTGCTCAATGTTTACTGGACAAATTGTTCAAAATAGAAACAGACTTGCAGCTTTGGGATCCAGCTGGGTTTGCTTCTATCCAGCCTAGTTCAGCTCCCCGCCACATCCAGGCTGTCTGCTCAGCACTGACTCAAACACAAGCCACACACGTCTGAGGGGTCTGGAAAATCACTTGTCAGAGAGGAGCCACACCACCCACAGCCATGTAAGAACCCAGATTTCCAGCTCCCTGAGCATCACCTCCGGTGCCGACTTAATTCCATCTCCACGACTGTTAAATAGTTCCAAGTCATTCATTCATTCATTCATTCATTCATTCATTCATTCATTCATTCACTCCTTCTGAGAGCATTTCCTGAGTCCCTCTGGGGCAGCGCTGTGCTCAGGCAATACAAAGATGAACAAAACAGGCATCATCCCTGTCTTTAGAGAACTTGTGAGAGTGAAGATGAGGATGACCAGCGTTACAAGAGGGAATGCAGGGGGCGGGCGCGCTTGGTTCTTAGCCTGTGTCTCCCCCTCTCCCTACGTGTGAGCCCACGTGGTCCCTCCAGCTCTCTACCTCATCCCTGCTCGGCACCAGCAGCAATCTTCGGGGTGGTTGTTACATCAGGCAGGAAAGCCTGGGGAGCGGCTCAGTGGTGTACCCTGAGGCTTGGCATCAAGGCATCCTCATCACTGCTTCCTTCCTGAACATGCTCTCAGTTCTACCCACTGGGCCTCATCTCTCTCTGGCTAGTTCCCATCTTAGCATCTGGAAGACCTCCCTGTCTCTTGCACTGATAGCTGGAGTGTGTTGCAACCTGCCTGCCAGCCCACCCTTCACTGAGTTCCACTGGCCTTGGGAGACGCTGGTGCCAGCTGTTTGCCAGACCATAATGTGCTGTTACTAGGTCCCTTTGATCAGAAACCTGCCTACCTCACCTGCTGGACAGAGCCCTAACTCCAGGGCCTCTCGCCATGGGCTGGGCCAAGCCTCCAGGTACAGTGACAAAGCGGAAGGACGTGCTGACCTCACGGGTGAAAATAGGCGTAGTAAGGAGGAAGCTGCCCCAGAGGAGTGGACCTGGTTGTTCCCAGTGTACTCCTCTGCCTTCAGATATGCTCCCCAAAAATATTTGGCGAGGGCTCTCTCTACCCAAAATGCAACAGAGGGAAAATGGCTAAACAACAGTTGTCATAAGGGGACTGGATAAATTCTCTCAAGAAGTATAGAGTAAGAACAAATAAGGAGATCTCAAAGGAGATCATGCCTGGAAAAGTGAGGGGCCTGCAGGAGGGCCTGAGCTGTCGGGCAGGCCACTGTACCACCAGCCTGCCCAGCTCTGCGCTGACTGGCTGGGCGTGTGGCCGTGGGCAACCATTTCATCTCTCCGGGCTTCTGTCCTCATTATTAACACTGCAGGCGATAAAGCTGTCTGCAACCTTTAAACAGTCCTCCTCTTACTTCAAGCTGGTGGATGGATCTCTTATAAAACATGGGCAAAATGGGTCGATTTCTTAAAAAAAAAATTACGTAGAAGAGAAATAAATACAAGGTATTGAGTCATCTTATTTGAAAGATCAACTGCGGCGATGAAGGGTTTGAACTGAGGAACAGGTAGCAAGCAGCTCAACACATTCTGCTGAGTAACAGTTCCAAGAGCCATTCGACGGGAGAGGGTTCCATTATCAGAGACGTCTGAGAACCACTGTCTGTGCCGTCCTCTTCCTACAGCCATCATTCCTATGGAAGTCCCTGAGAAGTCCTGTAATGTGGAAACCTACTGAAGGCTTCAATCGGAGCTAGTCAAACTGACTTGACCACGGAACTCCTTTTAATATTTATTTAGCAGCAACTTTCAGATGAGAACATCCAAGTTTCAGATTGAGAGATATAATACTATAAAGGAAGTGTTGTGTTTTTTTTTTAAAACATAAAGAAGCAAAAACCAAGCAGACATAATCCTCATTTACCATTCTGGAACCTTAGCAAGAGCTCACGGCTGGTTACACATTCAAGGTTACAACCAGCCTAGGCCTCCTTTTTCTTACGCACTGACTGTTGGGTCACTGCAAAGATGTGGTCCAGCTGGGTGAAGTAGTGACCTCAGTCTTTGCCAGCTATTTCTCGTGCGGCCCCAGGACACACAGCACGCTGTCAGCAAACCAACCAACACAGAACTAAATCATGGTGATGTCTTCCTGCCTTGGGGACGCGCCTCGGCTTGCTGGGAGACCGCCTGGGACGGCTAATTGCTTTTCAGCTCCGGCTACACAGCTTTCTCACATCCACTATTCCCCAGGGTCATATTTTCTCGAGCCACATTTTTCGGAGAATAGGGCAGGAGAAAGAGGAAAAAGAGAGAGGGTGAGCAGTGGCGGGTAGGAAATTGCTTTTTCTCTTCATTGTAACGTAAATTACCATCTTAAAAATCCTTCACTTAAAACAAAACAAAAGTTCCTTTCCCAATTTTTAGCTTTTGGGTGTAAGGTTGAAGGTTGAAGCTCCAAACTAGAGGAGGTGTGGCCGCTGACACTCTGGGAGAGAGAAAGAGCATCTTCCATGGAGGAGAGGGAAGAGGAGCTTCTTCTTCAGGCGACAACAGGCTGAGCAGCATTAGCAGAAGTGTTGCAGGAGACAGTGGGTCCCCGGCCCGGAATCCTGGGGCTCCGCTCCTCCATGCTCTGTCTTCAGTTCTCCAGGGCCAGACCATCCCCCTCTTGTGGGAAGCCTCCACTGTGACCCGTCACACGTTGATCTTGCACTTGATTATCAGAGGACTGCCTCCTTTCCTTTATTTTCAAGTTCTTTGAAGACTGATTGCGTGCAGTTGGCCACTTCCAACTTGTGGTCATGTGACCAGCCTGATGCAGCTGGTTTTGGCCCACCTGGTTTGCAGGAACCCCTTAACTGGTTTCTGGATTTCTCACCGAGGGAAGTGGTCCACGTATGGTTGTTGAGGTGATGTCTTCTCCACGGGGAGACGAGAGTCCGGGACTTCCTATTCTGCCATCTTGCTGACATGACTTCCCCTGAGTCTCCTCAGTTCTCATGGTCCTAACTTCCCATTATATCTAAGAGCACACACTTGTTGTTAAAATTCATATGACAGATTTGCCCAAGTGCTTCTTTCACTCTCAGCTCGCTCCCTCCAATGCGGCTCGTAAACATCATTCTCTCTGTGGTGGGTGGTGGTGGTTGTTGACGACGGTGAGTTTCTTTCTCTTTTCCATTTGTTCTAAATAAGAAACCACACAGCCGGTAAGGGCAATGCTCCGTGGCTGAAGTGGGTGGCGTGCTGCATGCTGGGGACTGGCCAGGAAGACTGGGGACCGCTCTCCTTGGGAAGCAGGCAGGTCAGGTCTACAGTCCAATAGTACCCCCAGGCATGGAGGCGCTCCACAGGCAGGAGGCAGGGGTCACGATGACGCTGGCAAGTTCCACCCTGATACTAAGAGGTACGGAGACCTATTCTCAGAGCCCCTGAGCTTCCAAGAACACAGAGAATAGAATGTCTCAGTCATTGCCCTCACAAACCAGTAACTCTTATTCAAACAAAAAAGACGTTTCTCATTTCTCATAACTCCCTAAGTGCTTAGGAAAAATCACATTCTTAATTACCTGCTCTACTGAGCTCCACCTTGATTTCAAGTCAAATTATTCCCAGTTTGCTCACTGCTGAGGGGAAGTGTGTGGCAGAGAGGTGGGGGGTGGGGGCAGGAGAGGAGGCTGAAAAATGCCTATAAATGTCAGGCCAACTTTAAACACTGCAAGTGGGAAAGACACTAGAGATAGCAGACTGGATTATCTCTCAAACTCAGCCCTCCGTTTACAACCTCCTCCCTCCCCAGTCCTGATTTATTTAATGCTGCCATCTAATGAGCTTTGATTTGTGGCCAACAGTTGCACTCAGCTAGCTGTACTCCAAACCACCATGACACATGGCTTCCATCAACGTTGTTGCACAACTGTGAACTGGTTCAAGTGCTGAGTAGTTGCACTAAAGGCAGGGGGAGGCCCAAAGCCAGCATAAGAAGTGCCCGTGACTTTTGGAAGTCAGGCACCAGAGAGAGTGGCTGAGCAGGAAGGCAGACACCATGGAAGTGCTGAAGTCATGAATCAAGTTTGGGCAGTTGAACACCAGACATTTGGCTGATCCTTGTCCTCTCCAACGATCGCCATTGTGGTTGTGGTCAGACCAGCTCCACAGAGCTGGGTCTTGAAGACTGTTGGAGGTCACCCCTTGGGGGTCAGCCCCTGGCCCTTGAAGGAGCACCTGGCTGTGAAACTCTTACAACAACAAATAGTTGTGGTTGACCACATGTTGGTGAGGATGTGGAGAAATGAGAACCCTTGGACCTTGTTGAGGGGTCTGTAAAGTGGGGCAGCATCTGTGGAAATGTTTGGTGATTCCTCAAGAAGTTAAACATAGAATTACCATTTGACCCAGCAATTCCACTCAGAGGTATAGACTCCCAAGAACTGAAAACAGAAAGTCGAACTTATTCATGAATGTTCGTAGCAGCACTGTTCACAAGGTGGAAGCATCTCAAATGTCCATCAGCTGAAGAATGAATAAACAAAATGCGGTACATCCACGCAGAGGAATATTATTCAACCATAAAAAGGGATGATCTACTGACACCTGCTACAACATGGAGAAACCTTGAAAACATCCTGCTAAGTGAAAGAAGTCAGTTACAAAGGGCCGTATAGTATGTGAGTCCATTGATATGAAATACCCAAAAGAGGCAAATCCATAAAGACAGAGCACAGATTAGTGGTTGCCATGGGCTGGGGAAAGGGGGCTGGGGAGGGACTGCTTAATGAGAAGGGGGTTTCTTTGGGGATGATGTGGTGATGCTTACACAACATTGTGAATGTCCTTAACACCACTGAGTTGTGAATGTACTCAATGCCGGTTTAAAATGGCTAAACAGTAAATGTGATGCTTTGTGTACTTTGCCACAGGCACACAGAAAATATTTAGTCTTGGTCAATTACATGCCTGCCCGATGCTCAGCATCTGGCTTTGCCCTGTGCCTGCTGCTGTTCACTTCTGACTTTGCCCTTGGCCCATGCTTCTTGGACTCCCTGTGCCTCTTAGTCTGGATACTATGCCAGTGATTTCCAAGTGTTGGGTGCCTGTCTGGCCCTGGCCTCAGCGCACTCACATTAGGGCCTTCAGCTCACGTCTCACCTCGATATATGACCAAGAGAATGTGGTCATCATTTCAGTCTAATGTTACTGCTGCTAAATCAGTCCAGTCTTTACCCCAAAATTTGATTCTTCTGCTCTTCACTTTAAAAATTAACACTCTTCAAGCTGTATGACAGAGACCCCGAAGCTCTGTCTTAATATTAATTGGCCTTGGTGTCACAACACAACCACTCACAAATTCTCGGCTATCTTTTTGTGCCATGAAAATTTTTGAATGCGTTAACTTCTTTTGACCACCTCCAGAAAGTAAGAAACTGCCTGTGAAGCCAGTGTACATCAATTGGTGGACTGTTAATTTTCAAGCAGACTTTCTCCTGTAACATTTAACATTTAACTCCTGAGATTTGATCAGCGAACAGAGAGAGACCTGGTCTTCAAGGTATTATGTCCACAGAATCCCACTGGATGCTTGTTTCAAATCCAGATGTCCAGATACCCAGAGATTCTGGTTCAGGAAATTTCCGTAAGATCTCTTTGGCTTTTACGCCTGATCCTTCAAGGTCTGTTTCAAATTCTCCCATAGTATATATCAACTTGTCCGCAAACTTAGCCCTCCATCTTTCCCAGGGCTACAGACCCCAATGTCCCTCTGCAGCCCCAGACCGTCCCGCGGTAGTGGTCAGATGGGAGAGGGTACCAGGGGCAACCCTGCCCAGGGCCTCAGCTCTCTCATCTTCCTCTCTGAAACCGCTCATGCAAACTTCACCACCACATTTCCAGTGACCTTCAGGACATCTCTGGTGGGATGCTCTGATGACACTGAAATCTGGACATGACTCGCTCTTTCCCCGCCCATTCTAACATGCTAATTATTCAAATTCTGGGTGTGGTCTTTACTTTCTTCTTTTCCCTAATATTTCCCTAAGCTCTATTTCTTTCCTTAAGAACATCTCTCAGATGTTAGTTTCTGTCCTCTCACCGCTACTGCCTGTTTGGAAGAGTCTGACTTCTTCCTCCCAAGCCTGCAGTCAGTCATCAGGCTAACATCCAGACCACGGGGGTGCCACCACTGTTGTCATTTTTCCATTTTGGTGGCTTTTCCTTGTGGCCGCTTTCCCACGTTATCTTTGTAAGTTAGGTATCTACAACATCACATTTGAATTTTCCATCCTGGCATTCAGGACTCTTTACAAGTTGGCCCTATCTTATCACCCTACAGCTCCCAAACAGCACTGCCCCACCAGTCCACCCACCACTGCTCCCACCGCCAGCAGAGTAAACACGTTGCCCACCCACCCCAGAGCTTCTGCTCCACTGCTGGCTTCTGAAATGCCCTTCCTCCTCCCTCTACTGTATCATTCATTCAATAACAAATTTTA
This sequence comes from Camelus ferus, assembly GCF_009834535.1. Taxonomy (NCBI): domain Eukaryota; kingdom Metazoa; phylum Chordata; class Mammalia; order Artiodactyla; family Camelidae; genus Camelus; species Camelus ferus. Next base: position 22,218,113 of record NC_045698.1, on the reverse strand, counting down.
CTGCAGCTACTGTGTGCTGGGGACTAAGTGCTTAGGATACGTAGGTGGACACAACAAAGACCCCATGGGCTCCCCTGGGGCATTTACATTCTGTTATTCGACAATCCATATTCCTCTCGTTATCTGACATGCACCTCTAGTCCCACCTACTCCCCGATATATTCCTGATCACCTTCAGCAGGTCCAGTTTCTCCCCTATTTCAATTGTTCGCTGGTGCTTACTGTTGGCTTCTGCGCCTCAGTTCACCAGTATACGTTGTCTTATATTGCTCTCTGATTGTTCCTCTAGGCTTGTTTCATGGAAACTGCTGGAGCTATTTCACACCAGGACCTATGTTTGGTTCACTGTTGTTCAAGCACCTAGCATGTTGCCTGCACATTTCCTAACAATCACTCCGAGTGCACACCGAATGCTCAGTAAGTATATGTTTTAATGCAATTGTGCCTGAGTTCAACTTAAGAGCCACCAACCCAATGGCTACTTCATCCATTAAGGGCAACCCTCCTCCACTCCTGGTCTGCTTTTTTAAGGAGATGAAATAATGGCCAAGAAACAGCCTCCCTACTCCTCCTGCCTGCCTCACCTAGAGCAAGATGCCCTCAAGCCTCTCCTGGGAGATGCTCTGCAAATGCAGAGTCCTGATGTTGGAAGAGGCCGTAAACCATGTCCCCTCTTGGAAATTCATGATGCATTTACTCATTTTCTATCATCTTTTCTTTTTAGGCATCGGAATGAACAACAGAGGTATGCCCCCTCCCCCTCACCAAACAACCTACTAATACTTCAGATAAGTCCCTTGGTCAAGAGATTTTAGGTTTGTGTAACTGTGTTTCCCCAAAGCTTACTCACGAGAAGCACCTAACAACGCTCTGTGGCCCACACACTGGGCTTCAGACCAGAGGGCCAGCCAGTTAGGCTAAACCCAAGTTCTGAGTGAAGGAACAAAGAACTGATCTTTTCACTTCATACTAGGAAGCTTCACTCCCCTGGAAGCCTCCTGGAAGAGCCTGGTATGTGTGCACCAACAGCTGTTCCAACACATCCTTTTTAAGACACAGTGTGGTTATTATGAGTGGGGTGGGCCCCATGCACGTTGACTCGGCAGCAGCCAGCCTGCGCTGCTCCCTCCCAGGCACCCAGAAATAACAACAATGGAAATGTTAGAGTAAGAAGGTGGGGAAGTGGGTGGGCACAGACAAAGGGAGGTGGGGGCTGGTGATTAGAAGTTCTGGCACGGGGGCTCACTGATCGCGCACTGTAGCATCTTGCTAATGGGGTTAGAACTGGGGCAAAGCTAATGGCTCAGAGAGGGTGAGAACCTGCTTGAAACTGAGGCGGAGGAGGAGGAGGACGGAGTGAGGAACACAGTCAAGCAGGACCAGGAACATACTGTAATGAGAGATGAGAGAACGCGTAGGGAGCGAGAGGGGAGAGAGGTGGGAGGCTCCTGGGGAAGAGTGGAGTTCTTTCTCTGACACTTCATTTCTCTGCCATTTTGTTTTGAAGGCAGAGACCATACACTTTCCGTGCTGGGTAAATCCCAAGAGGGACATATTTATCCACCTGGGGTGCCTTCTCTGCCCTTCTGCTTTTGAAGAGAGAAGATGGTGGGATAGGTTAAGGGGGGAAGGGAAAGAGGAAGGAAGGAAGAGAAGGAAGGAAGGGAGTAAAGGCAGGGAAGGAGGAGAGAAGGAAGAAGGCAGGGAGGCAGGCAGGCAGGGAGGAAAGCTCTTCCAAAAACCCCGTTTTGGAAAACTCAAAATTAGAGGATTGCGCACTTGCAGGTGACACATGATTATGGGAGCATATATGGCTGCCCGTCCAAGGCCCAAGGGTGAGAAGGTACCTCCTCACAGTGGCCATCACCCTCCCATCCTGTGCGCCTCCCCAGCCCAGGAGCCACACAACCACACCGAGACCACCCCCCCCAACCCAAGGTGGGCTGTGCTTGCAGACCAGAGCCTGGGCCCCTCTGCTACCGTCTGTTTCCAGGCCCTGCGCATCTGCTGAGCTCTGAGGTGTCCCATCACTCAGCACCTCCCTGGGCTGGAAGCTGCCCGACCCCCACTCCACCTCCACTGGGAAGACCCTCCACTGTCACTCTCCCCAGGGAGCCTGCCAAGGTGCTTTGAATCGTTCATTGGTGGAACAAAATTTGTTGAGCTCCTGCTGAGCATCAGGCTCAAAGAAGATATAAAATACAAGTGCTTTGAGGTCAGGCCCTCAAAAAGCTTAGGCTCCACTGTGGTCGAGAACAGGAGTCGTCACCTCCTAGGAGAGGTGCCTGAGAACCGGGTTGGGGGGCTGGTGGACAGAGCTGCCAGCAGACAGACCAACAGGATGCACGAAACAGATGAGCCCCAGCCTGGGCAGGGACTGCTGTGGGCAGAAGGGACCAGACATGTGGAATGAATTAGGGAGACAGGCAGGAGCTGGAATTAACAGCGCAATAAAAACAAGAGTTAATTCGCCCTCAGAAGCCGGGGCACTTTACAGGGCGCGAGGCTGGGCTGACGGGCCCCGGCTGACTCCGCTTCCTGATGTGAGGCTCCCAGGAGAACCACAGCTCTGCACAGCTGGCGGCTCCTGGGGAGGAAAGGGACAGCCAGGGCTGACCTCGGGCACACCCGGGATGCGGGAACTCTCTCCGGTGCTCTGGAGGGGTTGAACCAACCACAAAACCACCTTGACCGTTCTTTTTCATTGTGAGACTTTTCCTTAAGAATGTGCTGAGTGTCACATCAGCCAAGGAGCTGTCAAAGCCTCTGGGAATTGCCATTAACATATTCTTAATACACTGTAACCTGCTGGCCCCTGTCGTCCCTGATTTGACACAAAACTCTAAAATGCAGACAGTGCTGTTTCTATTTTGTTTACTTCATATTTGCTTAATTAAGTGGATTACTCATCACACTGAGGGTTCTTCCAATTCCTGCCCCCAGGGGATACTGTGCCTTTTTCTTGGCCACCCAGCATGGCCACCCTGCTCCAGCGACTTGGAAGGAGGGGCTCCCCCATGTCATGTAAAAGGCAGTGCCCTGCCTCTTCCCAGGCTGGCCATCACAGGACAGCCAGGACCCCAGCCCACCAAGGATGGAGGCATGGCCCTCTCACCTTGGACTTGGGACCTAAGAGTTCTTTAGAAGGAGCTCTCTGTAGGGGGCAGCACTGTGGGACCATATGCGGCAGGACATTGTCCAGGGATACCCAGCAGTACGGTGGGTGCTGAGTCTGCCTGGCGTCCCCAGACCATCCCTGTGAGCCACCTGGCTGTCATCACACAGTCCCCTGGAGTTTCTCCCTTCCTATCCTCAGGCCCTGTTGGCTCTGTGGGCTATCCAATATCCTTTCAATTAATTCTTGTTCTTTTTTTTAAACAGACTCATATTTTTATTAACTACCCTAAATGTTAATTTTTGTTTGTTTGTTGTAGTTGTGCAGCAAAGTGATTCAGTTTTATATGATATATGTATATGTATGTATATATGTATGTATACATGTATATGTATATATTAATATATATATTCTTTTTCTGATTCTTTTCCGTTATAGGTTATTACAAGGTATTGAATATAGTTCCTGTGCTATATAGTAGTAGGACTTTGTCATTTATCTGTTTTATATACAGTAGTGTGTATCTGAACCCCAAACTCCTAATTTATCTCTCCTCCCCCCTTTCCCCTTTGGTAACCGTAAGTTTGTTTTCTATGTCTGTGAGTCTCTTTCTGTTTTGTAAATAAGTTCATTTGTATCATTTTTTTACATTCCCACATATAAGTGATATCATATGATATTTGTTTTTCTCTGTCTCACTTATTTCACTTAGTATGATAATCTCTAGGTCCATCTATGTTGTGCAAATGGCACTATTTCATTCTTTTTTATGGCTGAGTAGTATTCCAGTGTATACATATACCATATCATCTTTATCCAATCATCTGTCATTGGACAAATAAATTTTTTTCTGCTTCAAGCATCCAAAGGAAGTCTGTTCCTCCATCAAGCACTAGAGTGTCCCCATGGCTCACATGACCACAGCCCCTCAGAGGCCACAGGACTCTGTGTGGGCCAGTGGAATGGCTGGTCAGTGCTGGCGTGAGGTCTTCCCAAGCTCCTCTCCCCCTTCCTTTGATCTAATTATCCACCAAATAGTAATGAACAATAATATTGGTTGGTAGGTGTTGGGGATGTGGTGGTGAACAAACTGTAAAGGGTCCTTACGCTCAGAGAGCCATCAGCCTTTGTGCAACTGGCCTTTAGAAAACATTTGAGTTTCTCAACCCCATCTTACCCCCAGGCTGCATTCTCAAAGGTCTCTATGTCAATGGGAAGCACGTGACCTTGAGCTCTGCACAGGCACCCAGAGACACACACCAGGTCCTGGAGGCCCCCTGGCCGCCTGTCCCTGCAGTACTTCACCTGAATCCATCTTCTTTTAGCCCTGTTCTTGCCTTTCCCCATCAGAACCAACCTTTTCTGTGCCCCATTCCTGGACAGCCCTGGGCCCATCTGGAGGTCTAAATTACAGCCATTGCCACCTTAGTGGCCAGTAATTTAATAGTCAAGGCTTTTTACGAAATCTGAAGACAACAATCTTCTGTATGTAATCCCTAGAACCCAAAATTTTGACCCTAATTCTCAGAACTGGAGTCAATGGGGACAGTTTTTCATGGCCACATCTGACTCCCTAGAGCAGGGAATACACAGCCTTCTGTCCCACCTTCTCTGCCCACGCTCCCTCTCCTTTCTCCCCTGACTGCACAGCCAGGTGCGGCTCCCTTCACCAGCGGCTAATATCTACCCTTCAGAAGCCGTTATTCCCTTTCACGGAGAGATTGGCAAATTGCTTTTGGAAAGGGGGGGCATGGTTTCCCTTCCCACTGAATCTATCATTCACATTAGGTTCAGTCCTTTTTAAGAATGTTTACTTTGAGAGAACAAAGCCTGTTAACTTCAGCTGTCTGTTTTCCCCCTCAGAAAAAATACAACACACCATCTAAAGATTAAGGGAAAAAAATTGAAATTGATGTAGATAATTGAAGTCCACTAATCCACGGACTTGGAGGCTCCAGGAGCAAAGCGTGCGCAAAAAGAGGAGGGGACAGAAAACAGGTGACATTTGTGCAAAATGGGGTGTTCCACTTGTGCTCCCTTCAAACTCTGCAGACACCACTTCCTCCAAAACACTGGTCCAAATGGCCATCGAGACTTGTAAGCCCAAGGAAACTTCTTCAGGCTTCACGTTTCCATTTTTACCCCCATCCATTCTCCCCACGTGATAATTTGCTCATGTCTACAACAAAAACAAAGAGCCATCCAGAAATGGTCATCGAAGCCAAGGAAGTTCAGACCCCAACACAAATGAGGAGCTGCTTGTCATCAAGGGCAAACTAGACCACAAGTTCTGAACGTCTGTGGTCTGTCCACAGGGTGGACCCTGGGAAACCTCCAAAGGGCGGTCATCAGGTGGCCGTGGGCACTGCTACCCTGTCATCGACGGCGCTGCCTGTAATTTTCAAGCAGGACGCCCCACATCACACAACCCCAACATCCTTCTCTGTGCTTTTTATAACATAAATGCTGAGTTTTCGCTGAACAAGCCCTCACTTGTCCAAGCCTCAGATAGTCTGTTGTATAACACATGTAGATTGGTAGTTTTATCGTCTTTTGAAACACAGCAAATGCCATTCAAGGAGGAGTTTGGTGTCGTTTCACAGAAACACTTAAGTCATCCATTGCAAGCCCTGGAAGGGACTTTCGTGGTGTAATTTAACCTACTCATCTAACCAGTGCTTTGGACGTGAGGCTAGGAAAGGTGAGTATTGCATGTAAGTTTATGCAGATCATTCTAGAAAGAGTAATCATCAGAGTCCTGGCTTTCAGATTTCTGAACCAGAGCTCTCTTCACTTGGAGAGACCAGAGTCCACAACTGAACCTTTTAAAGGGACAACCTATTGGCCATGGTAAAAGAAAAGGAAAAGAAGTTACTTAAAATACAGAAAGAAGCTAGCAGCCTGATGATAGCCAATGAAGCTAATATAGCCTCTCAATTAAACCTTCTGCACAGAAGCCAAATTGTGGAATTTGAATTCCTCTTCTCATGTTCCGAAAGAGTTCCTAATAGCCATGGGTGACCCAAAGGAGAAAAAAAAAACAGAGGAAAAAGACAGCAGAGAGCCTGGGAAATCCAGCCTCAGACACCCACTGCCCAGGGCACAAAGGGATGCCCACTGGCTTCCCTCTCCTCCAGGGGCCCATGGCTACTGTGGGCATTTTACCCCCTCATTCTTGTGATCCCTATCAGGATGAGGTTGGGGGCCTCAGGTCCCTAACAGCTGTCCCCTCCTGAGGAGAGAGAGACTACAGATGGAAGAGTGACCGGTTGCCAAGGGCTGCCAGCAGAAGCTGAAAGGCACTACATGAAGCCCAACATCATTATTATTAAACCTACAATTTAAAACCAATTATGCTTTGCAGAAGACTGCAGCCTCCATTTAAACCACTCCTGGAGGAAAATAATAAGCTGGTTCTACAGAGTTCAAGGCAAGCGACAGAAGCGCTGATGCCACATGAAGCTGGGATTCAGGCACAGATTAGTAACAATGACCCTGGGTTCCCACTCAGATGGGAGCAGGACAATGGAAAGCAAATGCTCCAGAATGAAAACAAGATGCAAACACTCTCTGTTTAATGAAAAGCAGCTAGGTCTCCTTGCACTTTCAAGGTGAATTTACCTATTTGCCTCAGTGAGGAAAAGTCTAATGTGTAAATCAGAGGTTCCAGCCTGGTAGTCAGGCCCTCCCAACAGTGCTGGCTGGAATGAAGGAAAAAAAAAAAAAAAAAGCAAGATTTGCTAACATCTATAAATTGGGGTTTTCCATGCAAAAATTCTGAATTTGCAGCTTCTCTTGGCAAACTGGATTATCCAGGAACACTATGGCAATGACTGTCTAGAGCCAAGGCGCAGCTGTTGTGCCTTTAGATAGATGGATGGATTGGCACCTGCTCTCTTGTTCACCCCAGGCTCCACCACTCTCTCTCGCCTCCAACAAAGACCCTGCATCTATTGCTCTTATCACCTTAGAAAAAGGGTGACAAAGAATGTGAAATCTTTCTTAAAATGGCGTCTCCATCAAAAATGTTCCTGTACTAGTCCCACTTCACTTATTTACATTCTCCATCTGACATATCTTAGATGTGCTTGTTTGACTCCTGACCCAAATGTTCTTTAGTGTCCTGCAGCTGCTGAAAATATGAGTCATAGAAAAGTCAATGTCAATTTGAATAATATTTATCAACTGCCTACTGGGTTCAAGAGACTGCCCTGGGCCCTGGGGGAGGGGCTCAAAGATAATTGAGGCCCCTTGCTTCATTGTGGGCTTTCCAGCTCAAAAGACTGGGTAAAACCCTGGAGAAGATGATGTCATAAGAAAGGCATAAACCACCGTGGGCTTCAGAGGAGGCAGAAACCACATCTGGTTGGGACATCAGGAAAAGTTACATGGCTGAAGCAGCATTTGGAATGGGCTTTGAGGAAGGGGTGGTATTTTAACAAGTGAACAAGGAAAGCAAGAGAGAGCTGCGCAAGAGAGAACAAGGTGAGCAACTGCAAAGGCAGGGAAACACCAGGGTGTGCAGGGAACAGGTTATGCCTCCTGCAAAGACAGAAAAACTTGGAAAGAGAGGGGTTGGGCTGCTGAACTTCTGGGTTCTGTTCCCACCTCATCCCTGAGCCCAACTCCTACAGAGGCAGCATCTTAACTACTTGATGACAACTGAGTGATGCAGAGGGGCCACCATCACAAAAACCTCCTGTACTGAGAACAACCCCCGAACCACCTCCCTGGGTGCAGATGCCACAGAATGGGGTTAGGGCTTGAGGTTAGTGATCAGCATGTGCTGGCCTCGCCTAGACTCCATTATTCAAAGCAGCATCAACTGGGACCCAGGTCCCTGCGTGGGGGATGCCCCACTATGCTACATGGTCCTTGTCCATCAAAAGGAAACTGACAAACAGGAAATTAGCAAACACATGGGCTTAGCATCATCTTTCCACCCAGCTGCTGATGTAAAAAGTCTTGGAATTCAAACTTGACTTCCCATCCTATCCCATCCCAACCCATCCATCCTCAGAACCCATAGTCTTTACCCTTAAAATGCATTCTGAGTCCAAACTTTTCTCAATATCTAAACTGATGTCACTTTAGCCCAGGTTGCCTAGGCCTAGACCACTGTAAGCGCCTCCCAACTGGTCTTTCTCCCTGCTTCTGCCCTAACCCCTCAGAGTCTGTCCTCTGCACTGGTGGAAAGTCAGTTTGATCATGTTACTCTTCTGTGTAAGACACTGAACAGCATCCTATCACACTTGGGCTTTCAAAGTGCTATATAATCTTATTCCTGACTACCTCACAGGGGCTTTCAAAGTGCTATATAATCTTATTCCTGACTACCTCTTCCCTTCATCTGCTGCTCCACTCTCTTCGCTCCAGCTACTATCATTCAGGTATTTACTGAGTCCCTACCAAGTACCCAGCAACCCTCTAGGTGCTAGGAATACACCAGGAACAGGGATCGACTTGCACTTTCTTAAATGCAGAGAAAATGCTGCTGCCTCAGGCCCTTTGCACTTGCTGTTCCCTCTGCCAGAAACAATCTGTGACTCAGGTTTACATGGATCCTCACCTCATACCATTTACTCAGCCCTTCCCAAACACCCTGCCTAGAACAGCACACTTACCTATCCAGCTCCTGCTCGCCCTTTGGTTGCTTCCTGACACTTGTCACTTGCAGACCTTATCTTTGTTATAACTATATTCATGCATTGTGTTTACTGTCTGTCTCCTGCACTAGAATGTAAGCTCCCTGAGGGCAGGGCCTTCATCTGTTTTGTCCACTGTAGTGTCCCTCATATCTAGACAAATTTGGGCACAACTGCTCATTAACTACTTACTGAATGACTGAAATCAGGGCTAATCTGTAGGGCCCACTGGAGCCAGCACAGATCAGAAAAGGAGGATGTTAGGGCAAGTTGCCCAAGGGCTCGAGGGATGAGTTGGGCTCCAAAAGCCACCTGCAATGGAGATGAAGGCAAACGGGGACAAAGACTTTCTCAAGTGGGAGAAAAACCACGACCCAAAGTATGGAAGTGGGATTTGGTCTGGCAGAGGCTGCAGAGGGCAGGCTGGCCCACGTGACCCTAAAGGTCAGCTCCTGGGGACTCTGAGCTGAAGATGAAGTTGGATGGGAAGGGCAGCACCTGCCTGGTCAGGGCTCCATCTCCAGAAATCCTGATTCAGCCGGCCTGGAATGGCCCAGGGATCTGTATGTCCCACAGGTTTGGGAACCCCGGAATGGAGAACCCTGCAAGCCCAAAGATAAACACCATCAGAGCAGGATGCATTTCTAACACTTCTCTCCTTATCACCTCTACGAGCCTCTCCCAAAGGGGGGAGCTGGGGATAGCCAAGCTGGGGGAAGGACCAGTCTTGGGAGTGAAAAAAGCCTGTGGGGCAACCCTGGGTCACTTAGAGGAGGGCACAAAGGAATGCAGGTGAGCACCAAGAAGACGAAGACATGGGAATCGCTTTCATCTTTTTCACTCTTGAATCAGCTGCGCGATGATGGAGACAGATGTCTCCCCCCAGATTTACTGCCAAACTAATCACTTAACTTCTCTGAGCTTCATTTTCTCATTCTCTCACTTATCCTACTCATGGAAAACAAACAAACAAACAAAAAACAAATAAAAATCAGTGGCCCTATTATGTGTGGCTGATCTAAGCCAAGAGATGCGCAGATTGAGCATCATTTCCACCACTCAAGGCGCATCCAGGTCCTTCAGGAGACAGATAAGCAAGGAAACAGCTTCAGAACAGTAAGCCCCACCTCACAGAGCTGTTGCAAGAATTTAAGAAATAAATATAACCTGAGGGTCTCGCATAAAATAGAGTCAACAAAGTCACCTCCATCTTGCTTGTTAGCTTAGGGATGCTCCTATGTAAATGCTGACAAGGGACTGGTGCATCCCAAGATCAGGGTTACCCTAACTGCCCCTCCAGGACTGAGAACCACTGTCCTAGAGGCAGTGCTAGAGAGAGATACGGACCAGAACAGACACTGTCAGGTGCAGGGAGCCCAGCCCCACCCGAATCACAACACATAGGTAACCTAAAACCTTCTCCGAGTCTTTGGTTTCAACCTTTGCCCCAACCAAATGTGTGATCAGAGCTGCTGACGAGCAGCAAACTGGAGAGATTTAAATTTCATCTCCTTTTAATTTTCCCACCCACCCCCTGCCAAAAATGCCTACATGCAGGGAACAGCCTACGCAGAGAGATGGCCAGAAGGCGGGCAGCGGGAGAGAAGCATTGCAGATTCTACTGGTGGAGGGGTGAGTCAGGAGGACTGGGAGCCTCCCCCAGGCCAGGAGTGAGGGAAAGCTCCCCCAGCCCTGCTCCACTGGGGCCTTATTTCGGCTTCACTCAGAGCAGCTTTGGTTCTGTATGTTAGGGTTATGGGTTATGTTTTGAAAAGGGGGGACCATTTCTAAAGCAGTTTGGTGGCCACTGATCTGGTCCACCCACCCACCTGACAGGTGAGGAAAGGAGCGTGGGGAGGGAAGGGACACATCACCGTCACATGGATAATTTGTGAGAAACTCAGGTCTAGAATCCACGTCATCTGATGCCAGCACTCTCATCCCATACTGGTAACTTAAGTAAGATCACCACCACCAACACAAAGTAAAAAATGATATGTTGGGGCAGGCCAAGGACCTTACTTGCCTGACCGAATATCTTGATGCTCAATCTGGGAAATGAGACTAGCACTCCCAGGTGGCTTGTCCGAGCAAGGCCCACAAGCTAACCAGGAAAACAGCCAACCAGACATTTCAGAGGGACTCTCTGTAGTCAGGTCAGCTGCCCATTACATCATTTAAAATTTGTGACTTCAGTCCCACACAGCCTGAGTTTATTCATGGTAACCTAAAAAATGGGGGACCTTCTTGAGAATAAATGTATATACAGAGTTTTAACAAAGAAAACAAAAAACATATAACGTTCCTAGGGGACTCCAGCTCTCTCATGCTCAGTGCACAGACTTCTACACTCACTTGTCCATGACCTGCAGGTGGCACTGTGAGCCCCGTGGGAGAACATGTGGTCAGCAGGTCTCAGGGGTAGGCTTTGGGGACCGGGGTTTTGGAAAGCTAGCTCTCTGAAGTCAGGTTGGAGGGCCATGCACACTGCAGGGAGTGGGAAGGCACAACCTGGCATTTGGAAAAAAAGAACAAGTAGATGGATTTGACGGCTCTGCCCTCAGGAGGAGCAGACACTGAGCATGCCCTGGAAGTCTGCAGCATCGGCAGAAAAGCCACCAAGCCACGGAGCTCTCACTATGAGCCCCGCTGCAAGTGGGTCAAGGTCAGGAGGAGGTGGATGCAAAGTCACTCCTTGTCAAGTTCTGGGGAGTTGAGACAAACATGCCCCAATCAAAGTGAGACAGGAAGGGGGCAGAGCACAGCCACTCAAGGAATAACACAGCAATTAACACCAGAATGGTGAAAGATTTAACCCCCAGTAGGCCTTGAGGCTCAAGATGGTGGGAGATTTAACTTCTAGTAGACCTTGAGCTTCATTATACACCCATTGTGCTAGATTAGCATGGTGAATAACATGCCCACAGGCGCCATGGCAGTCCCAACGCTAGCCACAAAAAAGTCAAAAAGTGGGAAATAGCCAATTTCCTGGGAATCCCAGTCCCTTCCCCAGGCTAGTTAGACTGGTCCTTCCACTTATTAGCATATGAAGATACAGAAGCCCTTAAAAACTGGCAACACTGCCCTTCATGGTCCCTCTCTCTCTCTTCCCTTTTGGAGATGGCCTACACTCTGTCTATGGAGTGTGTACCTACTTTTACTCTAATCTGCGCACCCACCCCTGACAGCTCATGGCCTTTCTCTTGCCTTTCAATGTATCTCTCTAAATAAAACTACCTTTTCTCAACTGTGGCTCGCTCTTGAATTCTTTCCTAAGTAAAGCCAAGGACCCACACTTAGCGGGGCACATCCCAGGGGCTCAACCGAAGCCTGGGACATGGCCCTTCTCACGCCCCACATCCGTTTTTCCTGCATCAAAAGGGCCCCCTGGAAACAGGGCAGAGAATAGTGGGAGGGAGATCTTGCCTCAGTAGCTCCCAAAACTCAAGGTGAGGATGTACAGGAGGGAACACCTGTCATTTAAAGGCTGTCTGCAATGAACAAAGTGTCATAAGTTCTAGTTATTTTTGCCCTGAGATAACAGGACCCGTTTTCACTCTCAAAAGTATCCTCATTTAATAAAAAATCATGTGGTCACCCTACTCACAGGCCTTTTATAACATATTTTTCTAAGGGTGATCATTTAAAATTCCATTTCTGAGCACAATCTCATAATCTCACAACCTATGCCAAGGATGACACACAGCTGGCATACCCGTCCCCCGCCACCACTTGCCTCGCCATGGCAGACATTGCTAGTGGATCACAGCTCTCTTTCTCATTGATCCTCAACAAAGCCATAGAATCTTCTCAAAACAATTCTCCCGACAGCCAAGGAAATGAGCTGACTCATGCGTTGACACTGCTTTGCCCTTGCTGGTCGATATCTCATCTGCTCAGGAAGCCACTCGAGAGGGCTTCAACTTCCTGAGACCGTGAAGATACAGCCACAAAAGCCTTGCCCTGGCTGCACCTAGGCATTTGTCTTGGCCAAAGCCAAGATTATTCTCTTATTTTTTTGGGAGGGGGCGGTGGTTGGCAGTGACTTCTGCCCAGGATTCCAGGAATCCAACCAACAGCGCCTTACTTCCAAGCAGACCACACCAGCTAGAGGCCCACAGCGCTATTTAGAGCCTATATTTGTTGCTTCTGCTGCTCTAAGGGGCATTCTCGGCTGTCTTGCTATAATGCTAGGCCCTCCCTCGCTTTATGGATCAAGTTTCACTCGTTTTTGTTTTTTGTTTTTCCTCCCAGATTTTGGCTATGGTAAAAGGCACGATTCAGACAAATTCTGCTAACATTTCACATGCTGTTTCCTAGAACAGACCCTTTAGTTCTTGGTATTAGAACAAAAAAATCATTGACATGGTTTAGGGAACACCTCACTACAAAAGTATACAGTGAACATTACACTGAAAATGCACATTTTCACGAAGACAGGACATGGGGCCATAAGTATAAGCTGAAATCAAAGAAATCAGACCTTACAAAGAATGCCTTGCCTCCAAAAAGGGGAAGGGACCATAACAAGAAGGCTAAGAGGCTGATGGCCCTCTTCTCCAGGGATGCACAGGATTCTAATGAGCGTGAAGAGTAGAAAGGTGAGGGGCCAGTGGAGGGGGTTTTGGCCACAGGTTCAGTAAGACCTGGAAAAGGATCTCTTCGGTGGTATATGAAGACTTCCCAGAAGAGGGAGACTTCTAAGATCTGTTTGAATCAATTTGTTTTCTCAGCAAATACTTATTGAACACCTACTGTGTATCAGGCACTATTGTAGATGCTGGGAATAAAACAATAAACAAAACAGACAGAGATCAAAGTCACTCTCTTCCCCCTCCTCCAATTTACACACACACACACACACACACATAATATTTTTATTTGGATAGTGGGTTTACTGATTTTTATTCCCTTTTTAGTCCACCCTTATTTTCTGATTATCCTACAACAAATATTAATTTCTTTATTAATATGAAAAATCCTACTTAAAAATTGAATATTAACAATAAAACATTGAGCGCAAAGACCAGGAAGACGCAAGGCAAGGGAATCCAAAGGACATTTGGGGTCTGTTCCCTTGAATCATGGAGGCGGGGACAAGGGCAACCCAGTTACCTCCTATCCTCCAGTCTCTCCGGTGATCTTGTGAGGCCTCAGCTGGCAGACTTGGGGGTCCCCCAGGCAGAGATGGAGCTGGGAGCAGAAATGACACCCACTAACCCAGAGCTTCTTATCCTAGACTTTTTTTTAGCACTATTAAGCTTTTCAGTAAAGTTAACTAAAGCCCCCGGAAATAATTTGAATATATCGTTAGCTGAATAATTACACATACAAAAAAAAAAGGACAAAGAGAACACAGTTTTTATAATAAGATTCTTTCCTATTCAAACTACAAAGGGAAAAAAATCTTTTCTTCTTCTTTTTTTTTTTTTTTCAGAATTAGCACCAAGGTAATACTGGAGAAGAGAATAAATGTCAAAAGAAAAAAGTTTATGATTCATTCACATGATATCGGTATCAAAGACACTCTTGAAGCAAGTCATTTTCTTTCCTTTTTTATTTTTAAAGTGAATCAAGACCCTCTCTTGGACACCAGCTGTGACAGAAAGGGCTTTTTTGCCTCATAAGGATGTGGCAGACCCTCTCCTGATCCTCCTCCCTTAGTGGCCAGTAATACACATGGATGAGGCAAGTCCTGTCCTGCTTTTGAAACCAAACTAACAACTCTGTTCAAATCTCAAGGAACTGATATAACTTTCAGTACATGCACGTGATTTAGAGATGGAATCCACCTTAGAGCAGGGGGAAGCCAACCACACCACCGAGCCCTAGCCCTCCACAGGGCCGTGCTTCACGGTTCCGTTGTGGCCAGAAAAATTCCACCTATGAGCTCTTGAGCCTGTGCCTCAGAAAATTCCCAACAAACTCTTTTATGGACTTTGGAGGCCAGCCCTCCGTAACGCTGTTCCCGCACCGGTGAGAAGTTGCTCATGCTTGTGGTTATAAAACAGGCACGATTAAAGGGGGGGAATGGAAAGACTAGGACAGAAAAACTACACATCTGATGTCACCCGAGACACTCACCTGAGCCTGAAAGCACTAGTTTTGTCCTCTCACCCGCCAGCCTCTCGGAATGCAGAGCCATCATCTGGGACAGCAAACTACACGTCGGGTGTGCCTGGCTGCTCCGCTTCTTCCCTGGGGCATTTCCCCCAGTTCTGCAGTGTCTGAGGCACCAGTCAGAGAGTGGGCCCCTCTCGGAGTGGTTACAGGGGACTGGGGACGAATGAAGGGACGGGCAACGTCGCTATTATGAAAGAGCACCCCGTAGGAACCCGTAAGGACACCAGGGGCCTGCCTTCAGAAGACCGTTTACCCCTCCTTCTAGCAGTAAGTTCACCTGTTCATTCCATGAGCGATTTATTGGCTGCGAAATGCTAGGCGTTGTGCAGGATACAGGGACAGAAGATTATGACCGAGTTCACACTCTAGTGGACGAGAAAAGCCAGGCAACAACTAGCAGTAGGATATAATCAAGTATGAAAACGTGTCATACAGACTCACAGGAGGTCATGGTTAGCGGACGGAAGGCAGGGCAAATGCACCAAGGGGAAAAGAGCCCTCACGTTATTCATACGACAGCCTCCGAAGGGAAGGGCAGACTCAGCTTCCCTAAAAGAAGATTTGGAAGAGTTTCTAAGTTTGTTTAGAAGCTCACTTTTCCACCCAGAACTATCAATTAACATACAACAGAGAAATTACTAGATAGATAGATAGATAGATAGATAGATAGATAGATAGATAGATAGACAGACAGACAGATAGACAGATAGAGTAATAGAAACAATATCGTATGATTCACACCATCCAGCAGAAGTTGGTAAGTCAAATGCCTTCAGAAGCCAAGCAGGTAAATCTGATCAAATACCTATGTTCTAAGTGTTTCACCTGCATTTTTTCACTCAGTCCTTGCCTCAATCCTCTCAGAAGATACAAACATGATCCCCACTTAGATTAAGAAACAGATGGTCCGGCAAGTTAAGGCTTGGCAAGTTTACAAGTCTGGCCAAAGTCACACAACCAGCAAATGGGAGAGCAGAGACTCAGTGGAGGAAGTTCTGCCCTCAAAGCCCCAGCCCTCCACCGTCTCTCCCCTCTCTTGCCACGTTGAGGGAGGGAAGTAAGCGCTGTGGCCGGCTGGGTGCTGAGGCCTGGGCTCCCATGACAGTGAACAGCCGCTGCTGAGCTCTAGCAGATGGGAGCCATACCAGAACGCCAGGACCCTGAGAAGTAAACAAACAAATCCATGCTTAAAACTGAAATCTGGCATTAAAATATCGACAACAAATTCGAGCCTTAAAAAATAAAAACTAAGCACTTGGCAAATCCAACAAAACCATCTGCCATGAGCTTCAGCCTGTGTCCCTCCAGTGGGCAACCTCTGCCTTTCACTTTGCCAAGGCTCATTACACTTATATGGTTTTACCTTTCACAATAACCTCATGAAGGAGTTATTATTATCTCTGATGCATGGATGGAGAATCCCTAAAGGCTCCAGGAGGATGACTGACTTTCCTGCAAAGGCACATGTTCACAAGCAGAGGGCCCAGATTCAATGTCCAGGCTCTTGGCGAGCCAAGCTGGGCTCCCCTGAGTTCCACCACCCTGGTCAGAGCCTCCACCTGCAGCCTGCTGGAGAGAGTTGGCCTTTGATTGACAGGTTGTTCCCTTTTCCCTGTGAAAATGTAACCATCCATAGGCAGGGGCATGGGTTTAAGTATTTACTGGTCAATGCACCTCGCATTTAATAAATGTGTGTTTGCAGGAATGAACCAGGTCCTTTTCAAAAAGCGGCCTTCCTTGCGGGGAAGAGTTGCAGACAGCATGAGAACAGGAATCGGGGTGGGGTGGGGGGTTATAAGGAAGAGCAGACACCGTGGAAGCATCGCTCTGCTTTGTAGTCTTGCCTAGAACTGGCACTTGTGGGTCCACTCCTGTCCTGGGACACTTGGCCATGACCGGAACTCGGAGTATCCCAAGGTTCCTCCCAGACTCTCAGCTACTAAGATAGGGAAGTTTGGGTGAGAACTCCGGTACTATGACCAGAAGTTCAGCTGTCTTTTGATTAACCTGTGGCTGTCCTCCTGTTCATCACAACAGACCGAAACGCAGAGCTGTCTCGCCCTTGCCGGTCTCAGCTCAGATTCACTGTGGAGACACAAATGCCTACATATGAGACCCTAAGAAAATCCTCAGCAAGAGCTTTTCTTTAAAAAAAAATTAAATAAATTCTGACTCTTAATTGAATCAATTTTCATTGCAAAAAAAAAATAGAGAAATACATAAAGAAAATAAAGTCACCCACAATCTCACCAATCAGACACGCCCACCATTTTGGATTCTTCCCTCAAATCTTTTCCCAAAGTGTGTGTGTGTGCATGTACGTGTATGTGGGTGTAGTATTTTGTGCTTAATTGAGGTCATACTCTATGTTCTGTTTTAAACTTGTATTTTCACTTGTTATGTCTTAAACATTTTACCATCTCATTATAATTCTTCAAAACCTGACATTTTAATAACTGTGCAGTACTGTAACAAATGGATCACCATAATTTATTTCACTAGTTCTCTTCCTTGGAATTTAGGTTATGGCCCATATTTTGGCATCATAAATGATGCTCCAATGAATACAAAATTGTCTCTATTTCCAAGTAGTTCTTCAAGATGTACTTCTAGAAAAGGAATTCGGGGTGAAAAAAAGGGTGTGTGCTTTGAGGCTGTTAACACACACTGTCAACATGCCTTCCAAAAAGATTAGCAATTTACTAGCAAAAAAAAAAATCTTTGCCTCTTAGTTTTCCTTAACTTCAGAAAATACTGCTCTTCTGAGGAGTTGGGGCTCCCACCCCTTGGGTGTCACTAAACCAGACTTGGGCAGTAACTGCATTTGTGTTCTTCCCAGTGAAGCTTTTATTTCATTTCGCTTCATTTCTGACTAGTAAATGAACGTGCAACACTTGCTAAAGAGGCAAAAATGCACTTTACTGTTTTTAAAAGGCCTCTGGTGAGTAGGCTGCAGTGAAGTTCTGTGAAACGGCTGAATCTATCCGGGTCGCATAAATCAAGACGAACAGGCCTGGAGGAGAAGCATTCCATTTGCAATGGCAGCGGCGGTTCAGAGCTGTGTGGCCAAAATGCCCATTAGCTGTTTGTCAGGAATATTTTTAGAAAGTGCAGAACAAGGCCGTGAGGAGGGCCAGGGCGACAGAGTCCCCGTCTCCCCAGGAATCCGCCCGCAGCCTTCGGAAGCCAGCCTGGAATCAGCCGTGCTCCCTGCACTGATGAGCCCGGTGCCGACACACCCCAAAGAGCACTTAGAGGCGCAGCGGCCAGAGCAAGGCCACGTGGCTGCTCAAATGTCCCTCCAGGTCGTCACCATTTCCACTTAGTGCAGGGAGGGACTTGCTGTTATCGGACTGTGCAGACGTGAGAAGGTTTAAGGTTAAAGCTGAGGCCCCCTTCTGTGATGACTCAGACCATTATTTCACAGCTCTCTGAAATGATTCTGGGGGAAAATTCCATGATCTAAGTATATTGTAGATTTCAATCTTGCTAACATTCAAAAAATGTCCCTTTCCTTGCTCTTCTTCAAGTCTGTGGTTTTCTATAGTGAATGAAGCTTGTGGCAGAGCTGTGTGACCCTGAGTAAGTCACTTAACCTCTCTGAGCCTCAGTTTCCTTATCAGGAAAATGGGGCCAATAATAATGTCTGCCTTACAGGCCTCTCTTGAGAATTAAAATTATCCACACAAAGCACTCAACGTGGGTGGCGGGTATAGCTCAGTGGTAGAGTGCATGCTTAACATGCACGAAGTCCCGGGTTCAATCCTCAGTACCTCCTCTAAAAATAAATAAATAAATAAATAAAATTTAAAAATAAATAAAATTAAACCCCAATAACTTAAAAAAATCATAAAGCAATCAGCAGAGAACTGGTCCTGTGAGACACTCTAAGCAAGTGCTAATTTTAATACTAGACGTCATTGTATAATTCAAAAGCTATATATTATTGGCACATTTGACTTTTGGAAACCACTGCTCACTAGCTTCCCCACCAGAGGAAAGGAAAGAAAAGAAATGAAACCAAAAGAGTCACATTTGCATTATTTTAGCCTCTGCTATAAGCCACATAATGGGAGGAGGAATTTGTAACAATGCTAAAAATAAAATTATTAAATGACCCGTGGCTATTTCTGTTCCCATTTAGCAGCAATCAGAGAATATGAGGACACACAAAAGACGTACATATGCGTGAACTCTGCCCGGCGTCAGGACTTCAGTTCTGTCCTCCCCTCTTCCAACAATGAATGAGCAGGCTGTCCCAAAGTCCCAGGAAATGGCTGAGCCTCTCCAGCCCCCAGGTGTGCTTGGGCCCACCTTTGGGCTGGGCAGCATCGGAGACTTGGGGTCCAGCCTTATCTTGATACCAACTAAGCAAGTCACTTCCCGTCGCCGATAAAATAAGGCGATTGAACTTGGGGTCACCTCTAAGCTTCTTTCAGCAGTGATATCAGAGTCTGTGGTTCTCTCTTCATAATCACTTTTATGATCGAAAATATTTTTCCCTGTGGATCTTGTGAAAGTCTCCTCTTTTATATTGCAGTTGTTCACAGCAAGGCGAGCATGTGAGTCAAAGAGGGCTGAATGTCAAGTTGAAATAAGGTTACACGGCTGCTGCTAGACTTGTGGGTTTCAGGGCAAAAAACCTGCATCAAATTAGGTCAAGTCAACAGGTATTTACTGAACCGCTGCTCAGAGGCCCCCATGAGACACTGAGGAGCCCACCTGTCCTGTATGGACTTCCAGCCTGAACAAGAGCCAGGAAGATAAGCCAAAAGCAAGAAATTTGTTCACTATTTTAATGATTTGTTTGTTTACAGTTGACCCTTGAACAACGTGGGGGTTAGGGGAACCGATCACCTGCGCAGAAAATTCACTTGTAACTTTTGACTTTCCAAAAACTTAACTACGAATTGGTCTACTGTTGACCAGATGCCTTACTGATCACATAAATAGTCAGTTAACAAAGATTTGTGTGTGTGATATGTATTGTGTATGGTATTCTTACAACAAAGTAAGCCAGGAAAAAGAAAATGCTATTAAGAAAATCCTAAGGAAGAGAAAATACATTGACAGTACTGTGTTTGTCAATATCATAGGCTTAAGTCATCTGTTTACAAGGGGAATTGTCTGTCTGTTAGTACCCACATCGATATTCTCTTACAGGATACAGAACACTGTGGATGTTGTATGTATGACTAATATTAGACATCAAAAATGAAAGGAAATGTGAAAAATAAATTCCTATTTATTTGCAGGGATAACGATTCACGCATTATTAGTGAAGAAGCACAAGTGTGATTGCTTTAGTGTAATTGAATACGATTGCTTCACAGTAGCCTAGCATATACACTAATGAATAAACTGTTATAAAAATTTTAAAATCCTCACCAAAATATTAGCAAATAGAATCCAACAACACATAAAAAAGATTATACATCATGACCAAGTGGGGCTTATCCCAGGGACACAAGGGTGGTTCAACATACACAGATCAAGCGATGTAATACATCACATCAACAAGAGAAAGGACAAAAACCACATGATCATCTCAGTAGATGCAGAAAAAGCATTTGATAAAATTCAACACCCATTTACGATAAAAACTCTCACCAAAGTGGGTATAGAGGGAACATATCTCAACATAATAAAAGCTATATATGACAAACCTATAGCCAGCATAGTACTCAACAGTGAAAAACTCAAAAGCTTCCCACTAAAATCTGGGACAAGACAAGGATGCCCACTATCACCACTCCTATTCAACATAGTCCTGGAAGTCCTAGCCACAGCAATCAGGCAAGAGAGAGAAATAAAAAGGATCCAGATTGGAAAAGAAGAGGTAAAAGTGTCACTATATGCTGATAACATGTTACTATATATAGAAAACCCTAAAAGGTCCACACAAAAACTACTAGAGCTGATCGAAGAATTCAGCAAGGTAGCAGGTTACAAGATTAACGTTCAAAAATCAGTTGCATTTCTTTATACTAACGATGAATCAACAGAAAAAGAAAGTAAAGAAACGATCCCCTTTAAAATAGCACCCAAAGTAATAAAATACTTAGGAATAAATCTAACCAAGGAGGTGAAAGAATTATACACAGAAAACTATAAACCATTGATGAAGGAAATTAAAGAAGACTTTAAAAAATGGAAAGAGATCCCATGCTCTTGGATCAGAAGAATCAATGTTGTTAAAAGTGGTCACACTGCCCAAGGCAATCTACAGATTTAATGCAATCCCTATCAAATTACCCAGGACATATTTCACAGAATTAGAACAAATCATAATAAAATTTATATGGAACCATCAAAGACCTAGAATTGCCAAAGCATTACTGAAGAGAAAGAAAGAGGCTGGAGGAATAACTCTCCCAGACTTCAGACAATACTATAGAGCTACAGTCATCAAGACAGCATGGTATTGGTACAAAAACAGACATACAGACCAATGGAACAGAATAGAGAGCCCAGAAATGAACCCACAAACTTTTGGTCAACTAATCTTCGACAAAGGAGGCAAGAATATACAATGGAATAAAGACAGTCTCTTCAGCAAATGGTGTTGGGAAAACTGGACAGCAGCATGTAAAGCAATGAAGCTAGAACACTCCCTTACACCATACACAAAAATCAACTCAAAATGGATCAAAGACTTAAACATAAGACAAGATACAATAAACCTCCTAGAGGAAAATATAGACAAAACATTATCTGACATACATCTCAAAAATTTTCTCCTAGAAGAAATAAAAGCAAGAATAAACAAATGGGACCTAATGAAACTTACAAGCTTCTGCACAGCAAAGGAAACCATAAGTAAAACAAAAAGACAACCTACAGAATGGGAGAAAATTTTTGCAAATGAAACCGACAAAGGCTTCATCTCCAGAATATATAAGCAGCTCATACAACTCAATAAGAAAAAAATAAACAACCCAATCCAAAAATGGGCAGAAGACCTAAACAAGCAATTCTCCAAGGAAGACATATAAATGATCAATAGGCACATGAAAAAATGCTCAGTATCACTAATTATCAGAGAAATGCAAATCAAAACTACAATGAGATATCACCTCACACCAGTCAGAATGGCCATCATTCAAAAATCCACAAATGACAAATGCTGGAGAGGCTGTGGAGAAAAGGGAAACTTCCTTCACTGCTGGTGGGAATGCAGTTTGGTGCAGCCACTGTGGAAAACAGTACGGAGATTCCTCAAAAGACTAGGAATAGACTTAAACATATGACCCAGGAATCCCATTCCTGGGCGTATATCCAGAAGGAACCCTACTTCAGGATGACACCTGCACCCCGATGTTCATAGCAGCACTATTTACAATAGCCAAGACATGGAGACAGCCTAAATGTCCATCAACAGATGACTGGATAAAGAAGAAGTGGTATATTTATACAATGGAATACTACTCAGCCATAAAAACTGACAACATTATGCCATTTGCAGCAACATGGATACTCCTGGAGAATGTCATTCTAAGTGAAGTAAGTCAGAAAGAGAAAGAAAAATACCATATGAGATCGCTCATATGTGGAATCTAAAACAAACAAACAAACAAAGCATAAATACAAAACAGAAACAGACTCATAGACACAGAATACCAACTCGTGGTCGCCAAGGGGGTGGAGGGTGGGAAGGAATAGACGGGATTTCAAAATTGTAGAATAGATAAACGAGATTATACTGTATAGCACAGGGAAATATACACAAGATCTTATGGTAGCTCACAGAGAAAAAAATGAGACAATTAATATATATATGTTTATGTATAACTGAAAAATTGTGCTCTACACTGGAATTTGACACAACATTGTAAAATGATTATAAATCAATAAAAAATGTTAAAAAAAAAAGTTTGAATCCAAGGGGGAAAAAACATTTTATGGGCCAGTATTACAGTCATTTTCATAATACAGTATTGGAAACATTGTTATATTTAAAAAAAAACTGCTTATCTGTGTTAGGCTGATATGCAGTTTCTTCAATTAGGAGAGAGGCATATTATATGGTGATGTAATTCTTTGAAAGCAAAGTTATAAAACAGGAAAATTAACACACTATTAACTTTATATTAAATATCATTAATCTTATGTCTTCGAAAGGACAGACTAGCATCTACATATATTTTATGCATTCATGACATATCTAACTTTTTCTTAATTTTTTTTTTTTGCTATTTCTAGGGTATATGGTTCATCTGTTTTTTCAAACTGTTGCAAATATTTAAAAAATTTTCCAACACTTATTAAAAAAAACCCCACTATAAGTGGACCCATGCAGTTCAACCCTAAGCTGTTCAAAGGTCAACTGTACTTACGAAGTTATCATAAATCATTAAATATTTTATTGAGGAATATTTTCCATCCAGTGAATAGCAGAAAATCTATATAGCAAAACACAAGATACCACTAGAATCACTTCTATTTTCAGTGATTCTGATTTAGCACATTCCTCTGCCCCTCCCCACCCCAGGTAGGACCAGCTTAACAAATTTATTCCTAAAACTTCCACCTTAGAATTCCTTTGTGCACTTTGTAATTTGGGATATTTTAAAATACCAGGTTTATGTTAAATGGGCAATGGGAGGTCATTGTTGGGCCCTTCTTGGTTATCTCCAGCAAGCTGGTGCCATCAAGCTATGGCCGCTTATCTGTTCTGTCTTATAGATAGAAGAGGCCAGCAGGAGTCAAGCAGCTGGAGAATGGGAGAGTCTGTGACGCAGTGACGGCACCCTCCACGTCGTCTCAAATAAAGACACTAGGCAAAACCAGAGGGCGAGGTCCACCAACACAACTTCAGAACAAGCCCCCTTCAGCTCATCCCTCCAATCCGACAGCTATTTCTAAAGACGCCCTCAACCTCTCCACCCCCAACCCTCACAATTCATAGCTGCCACGACTCTCTTGGGGACTCGCAGGAAGACTGCTCTGGTAGCAAAAGTGAAATTTGGACAAGTGTATCTAAGAGTTCTGATCGATCAAGAAACAAATCTGTTTCCCTCAGTAGAACCCTTGGAGGCAACAGATAGAACTCAACCTAAAGAACAGAAGACAAAAAGGGAATTTATTGACACATATACAGGGAAAGTTCACAGGGAAAGGAGAGAGCTCTCAGCATGACTGGATCCATATACGCACTCACCAGGAGCTGACTTTTCTGTCTTCTGTGCTGGCTTCATTTCCAGCTGGCACCGTGCACATGGGAGCAAAGATGGCCACCAGCAGCTGAACATGCTTAGAAACCCCAGCTGAGAGCCTGTGAGTTGGGCCTCTTTCTCAGTGGTTCGAGCCCTGCCATGAGTTTTCCTGTGTACACCGTGGGAAGGACATGCGCAGAGGGGCCAAACATGACAAAGCACTTCAGGGACAAGAGCCGTCAATCAGTCAGGAGACCACCTCTAAGCGAGGGTACGAGAGGAAGGGGAGACGGAAACCGCCGCTTCCCCTCCATTGGATCAGCCTGCCTCCTGTTCTTGGAGGTGTGCTTTTACTTTGCTAAATACATCCGTAAGATCTTTCACTACATGACGCATCGTCTCCCGACTTATCTTTCAGGAATGACAAGAACCGGGGTCTTTACCTTCTGGGGTAACATCCCCTAACTGAAGGCTGAGCTGTCTGAACCATAATAACCCCAGGCTTTGTCTATTCTTAGTGTGGTACATATTCGGTACTATTTGAGATTCTGTTAAATCACAAAGAGTTGTCCTCAGTCAAGAATCAGAGTATAATCAGCACCTCAGGGCACCTGTAGGTAACCACCATCCTGACTTCTAACACCACAGATACGGTCTTGCCTGTTGCTGCACTTTATAGAAACGGCATTGTCTGGAACGCGCTCTTTTATGAGGTGCACTTTTCTGGATGTACATTATACTTCAGTAAAAAGTTTGTTTTAAAAAAAGAGCTGATTACGACATTTTCCCTGCTCTCCCAACATCAGAAACTGTGCAACTTTCAAGGCCTTTCTCAGCTTTTTCAGACATGGCCTTGTTTCCCTTTGATAGCAAATTCTTTCAGCATCTGCAGTAAACCACAGGTGGCCAAGGTCACAGGCAGTGGGGCCCAGGCCAGGGACTTGCCACGCTCTTCAGCCCCCTGCCTCCTTCTGCACAGCCTGGGCTCTGTCATCTCACAGTGGGGCTTTGGGGAAGACCCTTTGCTGGTCTCTGCACCTGCACAACAGAGGGGAGCAGAGGGCAGCTGTCAATCAAGCGTTGGTCTGCCAGTAAACCTTTGAAAGCTCGTGGGCAGAAGAGACAGATGACATCATTGGGTCACTCCAGAGCAGTGATTCAGGAACCCTTTAAAGAATAATAACAGTTACAAACTGTCCCCCCATGTCTCCACACTGAAGCTCATCTGTGGATAAACCCCAAGAGTCTATGAATTCCAGGTGAGAAACTCTATAGGGCCTAACTAGGGCAAGCCAGCCAGTGGTACTGGCCACCCATGGGAAGCAGGGTGCCCTCTGCCCTAGAACTGTGCACACAGGGGATGGAGGGCTTCTACAAGGTTTGTTGTAGACAGACTTCCTGGAATGGGTGAGAAGATGGCTTAAATGATCTTTAGGGCTCTTTCTAAGGCTTGATTTCAAAATGACTCAATAAAACCAATGCTGAGTGAGTGAGTATGCACTATGCTGCCCTGTGCCCCAGGTTACCCGGCAAATACAGGGCCCCTATTATTCTGGGCCTCTTACTGCGCATGCCCAGCTTGTAGTCATTTCCTGGATTTGGACATTTTAAACTAAAGCAAAAGAACAAACATCATCATCAAAAATACTAGCTACCCTGAAAAAGGCTTTCTTGGGGGCTTTTTGGGGGTGTAATGAGGTTTATTTATTTGTTTTGAGGAGTGGAGGTGCTGGGGATTGAACCCAGGACCTCGTGCATGCTGGGAACACACTCTATCACTGAGCTATGGCCTCCCTCTGTCTGCAAGGGCTCTTCTGCCTCTAATAATCACCCTCCAGGCTGGAAACAGAAGAGGCACATGAAAATCAACCACTCGCAAAGCCCAAAGGGCATGCATTTTAAGCTTGAAAATGCCTTGGGAGGGAGCGCAGACAGAGACTGGAGGAGTGATTTCCCCTAAACCCGAAATAAAACGAACAAACTCCCTCTAGCCCTATCATGGTTCACTCAATCTCAAAGACACAACAGTACTTGAAGGCCTCAAAATCAACTATTTCATTTAGGCAGATCCAGCAAATGCCATGAGAATCATCACCCAAAGACCCACCCCCACTAATCCTTTAATCAAAAGCTTCTTTTCTCTTTTAGAGCAGGAATACATGAATGTAACCCAGACAACCAAGTGAACCCAGGTCTTAAAATGCTATAAAATGTAAATTATTTCAAGGTCTAACCTATGACAAAGCTGATGACTTTCTCATTTTGAGACTTATTCCAAGATACCCTTGAAAACACTGATCCCTGATGTGCGCTGTATGGGACAACCACTCAGCCATTTACCAGGTAGAGATTTCTACCCCACCCTGACTCTCCAATGCCTTACACACCACCCACACCCACACACACACCCATATTAGCGGCTTGGCTTCCTGGAGTAATTTCTTCCTTAGCTGAACTGTCCTCCTTATAACAGAGTGGGGAGCTACCCTCTCACATGGTCCACCTGAGCAGAGATGCACTTGCACCAGAATCACATGCCCCAACCCTCAGCGGTAACATGGTTAGGTCCCGAGAAAAAGCAATTGATGTGAGTGGCTATACTCCTCCAGTATCTTGTCCAAACAGCTGCTCCTCATGGCGTCTAAAATTAGAGGGCAAACAAGAAATAATTTATCCTCAGAGCTAGCTTGTAAGACAGACTTTCCATTCCTTAAGAGGCATGAAGAGTTTTTACTCCGTCTCTACTAAATCTTGCAAGAAGTACATAAGGAATGAAGAAGAATCATGAAGCAAATACTTATTAAACACCAGCGCTGTGTATGGCACTTGAGACAGAAAGAGTTACAAACTACAATATTTGTCCTCTTAGAATGTGTGATCGCTTTGCGTGGAGAAGCCACATGTATTGAAAACAGATACAAACATTTTGTAAAAATAACTCTCAGGGAAAAGAGATTGTTCTTAAATTGGTAGATGGACAAAAACAGCTGGGGACAGACCTTGAAACGTTAACCCCACATTCCTTCCAGTGTAGTGGAAAACACAGACCTTGAAGGAGGAACAATCTGAATTCGAATACCATTCCCATCCTGTACCAGCTGTGTGATCCGGACGAGATGCTGAACCTTTCCAAACCTCACTTCTTCCATCTGTGGAACAGGCCTCAGGCCACCTATTTTGCAGGGCAGTTGTGAGCATCGAATAAGACACAAAATTCATAGAACATGGAAGATGTGCATTGCATACTAGCTGTAATATAAACAGCACATGACAGAGAAATTACTCCGTAACAGTTCATGAAAATAGCTATGAATTGGAGGCTGAGTATAGGACATCCGCTACTAACTTAATCCTCCCAACCACCTTGCTATTAATCATTTTATAAGTTATTTTATGTTTAATTTCATGAGCATTGCCTTTGTTAAGACAAACTAATCTTTGCAACCAAGAAGTCTATAAATTTCTGAGTTTTCCAGGCTAGACAGACGTGCTAAAGAAGCACCATATCCAGTATGGTCAGCTAGCATCCTCTCCTCACTGCCACTAGCCCTTGCCAGGGAGCATCCCCACAACAAGGGCCCTTCACACTCGGACAGTCAGGGGACTCGCATAAACACATTCGTGTTTTGTATTCAGCTTAAAGTACGTTCCTTCTCAAAATTCTTTTTGTCCATCCCATTTAGTGGATAATTACTTCCCTTAGGGCAGTGATTCTCAAAGAAGGGGAGGGATTTTGCCCCCTGGAGACAGACTTGGCTGTCACAAGTGTGTGTGTGTGTGTGTGTGTGGTGGGGGGGTGTTCTGCTACTGGCATTTAGTGTACAGAGGTCACCCCTATAGCGCCCAGGACAGCCCCTCCCCCACTCAGAGAACATCCCCCCAACAAGTCAGCAGTGCCGAGTGCGCCTGCCTTACGTGCAGAGCGGGAATCTCAGATTTCCTTGTAACTATAAGTCCTGCCCAGAGATGGTCAGAGACTGTTTCTTGGTTGATGTTAGCACCCAGTTTCAT
The DNA here is from genome assembly GCF_009834535.1 of Camelus ferus. Classification (NCBI taxonomy): domain Eukaryota; kingdom Metazoa; phylum Chordata; class Mammalia; order Artiodactyla; family Camelidae; genus Camelus; species Camelus ferus. The sequence goes on along the minus strand of NC_045698.1, from coordinate 22,190,064 downwards.
CAAGTGCAGCCTTGTGTATTTTCAACGGGAGACAGTACTGGAGGAAAGAAGGATTTCAACCAACCTCATGCTCAGAAGGGCCCAAATTATATCTCACCAAAATGAAGAAATGTAGCCCCAGTCAAGCCTGCTGACAGCCAAGGTCAATGCCATTCCTTGCAAGGAAGTTCTCATTCAGCCCCTTAGTATCTGAATGATGGATACTTTTGTGAGCCAAACCTATGCTCCGGACCACAGCAGAAGGTACAAGGCGAAGCCTTACATAGGACTATCATCCCCCGGTTCAGGCCCGCACCTGCCCTGCACACCCGTGATTCAAAGGAGTCCCCCAGTCTGCTGAAAGGACAGAAACTCAGCTTTTGGGGTCTGGGTCTCCTTTCTCCAAGTCTACTCTTCTCATTCTTAATGACACCTACCATGTCGAGCAAAATCCTACGGCTACACACTTCCAGTAGCAAAAGGCAGGCACAGACATCATCTCAATGGCCTGCAAGAGAGCCCAGAGCAGGGACCTCGGCTCACATGTTATAACTGAGGAAACGGAAGCTCAGGGTGGAGTGAGTTTCCCCCGACACGGTGAGGGGAGGGGAGGAGGTCTCCAAAGCTGAACTTTTGCCTCAAAGTCCAGCGCTCTGGCCACCCCGGCACACACCTGCACGGGGAGCCTGGGCGCCTGTTTGTCCACTACTCATTCAACAGGGGCCAGAGATCTGTGAGATGTGCTGGTCTCACAGCACTGAGAGGATGAAATGTGGGTATCTGGCTGCCACAGCTGAGCCCAGGGTAGGAGAAGTACAGAGCCAGTAAATGACCCGTGTCTGGTGCGGGCAGGGGGTGGGGGCAGCCTGTGAGAGGTCTGAGACTGATGGTGACCTGCAGGAGGAGACAGCAGAGGTAGGGGTAGGAAGAGGTCTGGCCGAGGGTGTGAAGGTCCAAGATGGTTTACTCCTTTGTGAAATATTTACTGAGCACTCTGGGCCAGACGCTGTGGATACAGAGCCAACAAGGCAGATAAGATCTCCACCTCGTGATTTAGACTCTAGGAGGAGAGAGAGATGATAAGTAAACCAAAAAAATATAGATGATTGTGTTAAGTGCCAGAAGATAAACAGGAAGCTGCAAAAAGAAAATATCCAGGCTGGTGGTAGCACTATTTAGACAGAAGATCAGGAAACTGCACTTGGAGGAAGTGCCATTTAAACTGGGGGGGGGGGGGGCACATTCTCTGTCTGGGCAGTGGGCGAGGGTCCCTCTAGGAACCTAAGGGTGCGCTTGTGGGATGGCCGCTATGGTTGGAGACAGTGGGAGGGAGCGGGGTGGTCAGGGGCCACCACATGTAAGGCCTTGAATTTTATCTGAGTGATGGGAAGCCAGCACTGGAAAGTTTAATGCAACAGAGACGTTTCTGTTTTGAAATGTCATTTGGCCACAGTGAGAAGAAGGGACCAGAGAAGACCAATTCTGGAAGCAGGACACTGGTCAGGGCGCCTTGGTCCAGGCGTGAGATGAAGGTGCCTTGCTTGGGGATGGCGGCAGTGCACCTGGGGAGAAGGGGACAATCTGAGAAGAAGGTGGAAGCAGAGTGGACAGGACTTGCTGATGGAAGGGTGTGGGTGAGAGACGCAGGAATGAGGGCTGGTGCTGCATTTCTGCACTAGGGCGATTACCAAGTGATGCCATCTGCTGAGATGGGAAAATGCAGAAGAGAAACAGATTTGGGGGAAGCAGAGCCCCGCATTCCAACTCTCTAAAACAACCTCAGTCTGAAAAATATCCTCATTCTTAGCTTCCTCATTAGTAATAAATACTTATTGACTAAATGCAACATTAAGGCACTGCTACTGATTCACTTGTTTAAAAAATCTAAGATATGGAAAGTGGGAAAAAATTTGCCAAGCAGGTGTAATTTGATTGCATTTTAGATTTCAAAAAGATAATATATAAATATATAAATGCTAGTTATCAAGGGACTTGTATTTTCCACTTCATACTTTCCTTATTACTTTTTATAACAATTTTTTTTTTTTTTAGAAAGAAGGAGTTACTTCTTTGAAGTCAGGCTTTGTGTTTCCAAAATGCCTCTCTGAAAATGCACAGCGTACCTCCTCCTGGAAGCCATAACCTACTAGGACATCTGAAGGGAAGGAACGGAGTCGGGAAGGCAAAAGACACAAGCCGAGTTGATTATGCAGACAGCCCCATGCAGGATGCCCTGAGCGCTTTCCAGTCAGCTCTCACAAGAGTCCGCCACTAATGCATTCAGATTCCAATCTGCCTTTCCTACTTGCTTCATCAGTTCTCATTTTTTAAATGTGGCACACTCACTGTGGAGGCATGTTTAAACTCAGAGAGGGAGGGTCTTTGTTCTTATTTAGCTCCAAGCTGCTCCCCCCTTTAGCTTCATCCCATCAAGATAAGCTGTCATTAATCACCTTCTCCAGGAAGCCTTCCACAATTATCCCAGGCTATTAACAACTTTTTTTTTTTTTCCTGGCCTCCATAAGCATGCATCATACCAATTATAGCACAAAAATTAGTCCTACTAATTTCTGAACATGTATCTGTTTCCTTCATTAGGTGGGGAACTTAGAGTGGACGCTTGTCGTGCTTTTTGTCTACCCAGTGCCTTCTGATCCGTTTGCTGTGTGTATAGAACTTCCCATCTTACACATCTTTAAGGCAGAGGCAGAAACCTGTTTTTCCAGTTTCCCTTGCCAGCTACGGTCCTGGCACGTGAGCTGGGCTCTGCCAATCAGATGTAAGAGGCGCGAAACAGTGGTTGCCTTGTGGAAGCCATTTTGGTAAAGGCAGTGGCAGGCATTCTACTTTCAGAGACATCAGCAGCAGAAAATCTTACAGTAATGTCTTGCCCTCAAGTGACACTTAATATCAAGCATTGGTGCCCACCCACCAATAGGAGCAAAAGGGTCTCTGTAGCAGTGATATCCCAAACTGGCTGCTCTGCTTCCAAGCCAGTTCTGCCTCTGTTGGATCCTCCTTAATAAATGACTTCTCTGTTTAAACCAGGGAGAGGGGATTCTGCTGTCTGCAACTAAAGTTCTTAACTAACAACTGAGGTCCTCAAGGCACAGATGGAATCCATTCATTTCTCTATTAGTCTTGTCTAGCAAAGCGTTATCCCCTGTCCACCTACAAGAATACTTAAAGGTGCCCAATTATGTTGAATAAATGAAAAAAAAAATGAATGGAGAAGCCAGACTGCAAATGATTAGGTTCTCAAATCCCCATTCTTTCAGCGATCATTCAAAAGTGTTATTCGTCCAGTAAGTCTGCTGGCTAATTAGAGGAGACACTCAGGAATGTTGTTTCTCGCAGTGATTGTCAAATTAGGTTCCTCTGGAAGATTGGTGGTTTCCATTGCTAAAACTAGGTAGTAGCAAGTTTTTCCAAATACATTAAAAGAATTTATTTGGTACGTGGAATTTTGTCAGTTTCAAGTTTCCACTCAGAAAGTTTTAAAACTCTGGCACCTGCTACTGTTTTGTCAGCAAGTACAGTGGATGAAAAAAATAATTGACCAAGTAAGCAAATATTAGAGCAAAAATGCAAAACTGCGGGTCTGCTTAGTTCAACAAATTTCCGCCTTTCCACGTGCATTGTGTTCACCGCCCACTTAACATAGCATCCTATTTCCTGCTAGTAAAGGTGTTCTTAGTTCCTATCATGGAATCCACTGATTCAATCTTGTATTGAATGGACACCATTGACTTACAAATTCTTGGCCACCTGAACATTTTTGAGAACTGCATTTCTAAAGTCCCTGCCACTGTGCACTCGCTCTGTGATGGGCTGAATTGTGTCCCCAAATCCGTCTGTGGAAGCCCTAACCAGAAGTACCTCAGAATGCAACTGAATTTGGAGACGTGGCCTTTAAAAAGGTGATTTCATTAACATGAGGCCCTTAGGGCGCCCTAATCCAATATGCCCGCTGTCTCCACAAGAAGAAATGTGGACATACCAGGGGCATGCAGGAAGAAGACCATCAGAGGACACAGAGGGAACACAGTCACCTGCCAGCCGACAAGAGAGGCCTCAGGAGAAGCCAGACGCGTCAGCATATTGATCTTGAACTGCCAGCCTCCAGAAGTGTGAGAAAATAAATTTCTGCTGTTCAAGACCTCCAGTCTGTGTTATCTTGTTATGACAGCCCTCAAAACAAATACACCTTCCTTCTAGCTTCCTGGCCTCAGATCTGAGCTGCAGACACACAAGGGAGCCGCCCTGGTGCTCCTGGCCCAGGCCCGCCTCCTGCCCCGCTTTGCTCTCTGCACCCCTGGCTGGGAAGGCGGAGGAACAAACCCCAACTGTGCTCCTGGGGGCACACCCCGCTGGCCCCTCTGCATCACCAGCCCCCTCAGAGAGTCATGCCTCTTACTACAAGCGCTCTCCTTCCTGTGCTCTTTCTGGGCAGCACAAATACCATGGGAAGGAATGACTTTCAAATTCCAGGGATGTGACTGAGTTACACAGAGGAGCGGACAGCAGTCAGCCGGTATGGGACCCCTGTGCAAGGCTGCGGGGGCATCAGGACCGGAAGAGACGCACAAAGAGGCGGCGGGAGGAGACCCAGGACAAACTGCCCACTTCAAAATTGTCTCTGGCCTTGTGCTGGCTCCCGGCTCCTGCCAGAGACAGTGGTTTCTGGGCTGAGAGAGCATTTTAAAAGGGAGTCTCTGAGTGGTGAGGGCCCTGGTGGTTAGAGGCTCCCCACTCACCCAGCCTGGCGCCCTCTCCCCGGGTTCCCCTCCCAGATGCCTGCACCGCTGGTGCAGCTGCTCTGACTCAGCCCCGGGGCTCTGCTACGCCAGCCCGGACCCACTTTAACCAGGCCTCTCGGAGGGTGGCTGGGGATACAGGGAGGCACTGGCTTTTCTTCAGTGAAGCCACGTGGTGTCTCTCTTTGCAGTCAGTAGAGATGGAGAAGAAAGAAGGATGGATTCAAAGACAGCTTTAGAAACAGTGATCAGAACCTGATGGCTGGGGGTGACGTGGTGGGAGGTGGGGACCAGGAGGAGCTCAGATCACTCGGGTTCTGCCCGAACAGTGGGGTAGACCATGAGGACCCTGTTAGCAGGGACTCTAAGGAGTAATTTTGGAGATGATGGTAGCTTTTATTACATCAGTTTTCACATTATAATAAATATATTTATGTCTCTTTCTCCAACCAGACTGGTTACTTCCTGAGGTCAGAGATAGCATTTCAGCTATCTGAAACTGCAGTGCCTTAGACACCATAGAGACAAAGTTTCGGGCCTTTCTCTAGGCTCCAGGCACAAGTCCGAGCACCCATTTAGCACTTACGTAACAGACATTAACTGGGAGCCCACCAGGTGTCCAGGACTGGATCAAGTGCTGTATGAGGTCTAGAATTGCACAGGCCAGACACACAGCCGGCACACAATATATGCTCATTGTCTCCTGGGTAAAGATGTTGAAGGATGGCATATTAACTATATTTTCCTATTTTCTGTATTCTTGATGCTCTGGTATCTGGGCGCTTGCTGACCTGAGAGAGACCACCCCTCCCAAGGCTAGCCAGTTCCTAGAAAGAGCAACCCCCTGCCTTCGAGCCCATGCTTCACATGCAAACCAACCAGCCCAGAGCCCCATCTCCCAACTGCCTCCTTTCTCAAGCTCCCACACTTGACCCCTGCTCTAATCACCCCAGAACATAATCACTCCGGTGGTACCAGACACCTTGGGGCAATCCCTCAACAGGAGCCCAATGAATTATTCAAACAAAGCAATCCTAAGCCTGTTTGCCCCACCTCACCCAATCCTTCCCACAAACACCACAATAAAGGATTTGCCCCACACTTTCTCTTCACTCTCCTGCTGCCTCCTGACCATCTCTGGTGCTTCCCCAGGGGCCCCGTGTGGCATGTGTGCCTTCTGTTTCTAGGGACTTGTGCGTATGCATGTCCATCACCACAGTCATTTCTGTGTCTGTGTGTCTTACCAGGCATGATTAAAGCAAATCCCGGGTACATTTTTAAACAGATGGTTAAATGTGAATAAACATTCAGTAACTGTACAGTAATAACCGGTTCCTTCCAAGCAGTGCAAAGTGCATCTTCTTCAAAACAGAGAAAAGAGGTGTTAGTTCTAGCTATCATTATGTTAAAATTGTATGGCAGTGAGAGAGGAAGTGAGATTTGGGAGATGGGTCAAATCCAAAGACAGGCGGTCCCCAAACTAGCGTGAGGTCAGGGTTTGGGGCAAGAATGAAAAGCAAAGAAAGCAGAAGAATGCTTTTCCACCATACATTCTGTAGAGCCTTGCACAGGCTGGGAGAACACAGGACACTCCAGTTAGCAACTGCTGCATCAAAGCCTAGCCTCTTCCTTTCAGGAATGGCTTTATTAAAGCCATGCAAACCAACGAAACAAGGAGATGAAGGAAGCATCCTTTTTGTGATGTTAATTGCTTAATGGTGCTGTTGGAAGTTCTCATTAATCCAGAAAGATGACGTGAGAGCACAGGCTCATAAAGCATGTGGCACAACATCTGGTATCAAGTGAACACTTGACAAATTAGAGCCCTTGTTGCTGACGTCCTTAGCAACTGGCGCAACGGATTCTCTAAGTGGCTTTTCCAGTAAACAATGTTTAGATGACCAATTATCAGAAGGACAATGAAATGAAATGAAATTCAACATTATGGCTGGACGGCACATAATTTCATGTCCCTTTGATGCCTTTGATGATTTGGAATACACTTTAAAGATCTCATTCAGCTTCCAATGTATTATGAATAACATTAACTGCCTCTGTATCTTAATTATCATAAAACCTACCCTGAGTATTTGTGGTTTCCGGATGTATACAAGGTGACTTGGGGGGATGCTGGGGGACCACAGAATCACGGGACCAAGAAGAAGTGTGATTTACCCCTGGGGCATCTGCAGAGCTATGACCCTTCTCAAGGATGCCAGCCGTGTGTGTTTATCTCCAGGGAAGAACCAATCTAATCTTGAAAAAATGCTATGACTGCCTCTCCACTAGAGACCTGAGAGGAACAAGCAGGAAACAGGTGTCCACGAGCCCTGCTCAAAATTGGATATTGACTTTTTCCTCCTCACCCCACCCACCCATGGATCAACCCAGGTTCCACAAAATTAGATAATTTATTAGAAAAAAGGTAACATAAATTGTGATGTCTGCTTCTTCACATTTGTCTCTAGGGATTTTATATGCACAGATGAACCCAGACACCTCAGTACACAACTGCTAAATCCACCTTCTCAGTTTTGAGCTCCAGATATGGGAGCATAAGCACCTGATAAGCACAGAAACTCCAGAGGCAAGAAGGAACAAAGTCTTTGATTGGGAGGCGTGAGCTTGAAAAACAGGGATGCTTAATGCCATTAAACCCTACTCCCATTCCCACAAGGCTTCCAAAAGCTTCTCTTGTCACCTCCAGCACACCATTTCCTTCTCTGAAGTCTTTAAACATCCCCCATTCACCTACCAGGATATTGACTTCAGCATCTTCAGACTGTTGATTCAAACAAAGGCCAACAACAAGGACCAAAAGAGCTCAGATACACGTGGAGGCCGTGGACATGTCATCAGGAATTACTTGTGCAGAGCACAGGCTGCCCAGTAACCTCAGCCACAACCGGCACCTGGGGCCACGTGACCAAAAGCCCTGGCTGAATACCCTAGTTTCTGATCCAGGCAAACTCTCCTGGCAAAACAGAGAGCTGAGCCTGTGACTAACAACCCGTTTTCACCCTCAATGCCTGTCTGCAAGGAAATACAGATGCAATATATTCAGATTCTCTCCTAAAGCTCATCTTAAGTTGCTACCACCAGGAGAAATGCCCACTTCCTTTCTGGGAACTGTAAGGAAGGACACCAAGGCATATAAGAACCAGACCTTGACTTCAATTATCTAACAGCCTAATTAGGGATAATTAGTATGCAGATGAAAAGGTAATTAACAACGCATGGCAGTATCCAACAGTGGAAGCTCACTCAGCCTGTTTATAGAAATCCAGAAACTAGGGTGGTCCAGCAAAGCTTGGAGGAGGCAGGCTTTGAAGGACAAGCAAGTTGCAGGCAACCACTGAGAAGGAAATGAGCCCTGCAAATGGGGGCATGTGGCGAAGCTCACAGCAAGTTCCGAGGCCAATCAATACACCTGTCTCCCTTCTGGTAAGAGCATGGCATGGTCAGACCCAGGGATAGAATAAATCTCAATGGCACAAATGATGCCACCCTCCATTCCACACCCAAGACATACATGACCAACACATCGTAGCACTGAGCCTTGATGTGGTCTCAATCCTTCTCAACACTGCGCTCCAGGAAGCCACTAATAGTCGATCAGAGTTAGCACTCATGGTAAAAATCACTTCTCCCTCCCTGAGAATGGGGTAAACCTGGCTGGGTGAGGGATTCTGGAGCTGGATATGTCCAGATCGCTGACTCGGGATGGTTTCCTGAATGTAAGAAGCCAACAGATGTCATTACATCTCACTCCTGGAGCCTTCTGGCAGAGGTTTGATCTTGAGGGGCGGGTAGGCTGACACTCTTACAACCACAAAGGCCCTCTGGGCATCATTAACCTCGATGTGACCCCAGGCTCCAAATCCTCCCAAATTCTGCCAAAAGGGCCTTGGATCCCCAAAGACAGCCATCTTCAATTCCTTCCCTTCCTGTGCACATATGCCACTTCCCTATTGAGAGGCCAAGTCTATTCCTCCATCCCTTTGAATCTAAGCTGCTCCAGGACTGTTCAGTGGAATATGGCAGAAATGATGCTGTGCCAGTCTGGTTCCAAACTTTAAGAGGATTAGCACTTTCCACTTCCTCTCTCTCGGGAGCCCAGAGCCTCACATCAGGAATCTGGTGACCCTGTTAACGAGACTGCGTGGAGAGACCAGATGCAGAGGGAGAAGCCCTGGAATTACAATAGAGAAAGCGAGAGAAGCCCAGCTGTCTCAGGGCCCCAGCTGAACCCAACCTTCCAGCTCTGCACTGCCAAGGTCCCCATACCAGAACGAACCCTTCCTAGATCAGCCCAGCCACAAACTGAATCCCACACTGAAGGATCCAAGTCAGTGCAACGTGGAGCAGAAAACTGCCCAGATTCCTAGCCAAAAGAATCATAACAATAAAATGATTGCTCTCTTAAGCCACTGAATGTGGAGTGGACTGTACTGCAACAATAGACAACCAGGATTATTTATGCAAGGGCCCCTGCTCCACAGGCAACTGAAGGCTTCTCAGGGCTCCAGGCTCCGGTGTTGACCCCTGAGAGTCCCCTGGGCCTCACCACATCCAGGACAAGTCAGGGGCCTGCATTCCAGAGCAAGACACCATGCTTCTGATCACCCACAGCCTTGGCATCAGCTCACTGCTCACTCCTGCCCTTTAAGTCAACACATACGACTTCTAAAGAACCCAAGTTAATCACTGACTTCAAGATTCAAAGGTTCAAGTGTTGTCTAGTCTTTGTTCTTTTTTAAAAAGATACAAAGGGAAAACTTCTCCTCTTTTTGAGATTGGTGCTTTTGAGAACTGCAGCCAGTGCTTGGGCTATGGACTAGAGGGTAAGTGAGTTCAGATCCACCAAGGAAAGCCTGCAAGTTGGCTGGAGATAACCCTCACCTGCTCCAGCCATGGGGTCATCACACATCCAGGGTGCACCTGGCTTACTGAGGCTCCACATGGCCTGAAAGCTCACAGGGGCCAACTAGTTCCTTTGGTAGAAGATATAGAGACTTGAAGATGAGATGTGGCTTGTTCAAGGGTCAAAGCAGAAGTTAGTGCAGACTGCAGACACCACCAGGCCCCTGAATCTGTCCAAGAGTGACATACTCCCTCCCTGTACTGATGGCATTGGGGAAGAGGCCCACCGCTCCAGGGAAACACTTCCTTTGCACACCCTCTGGTTTGTGGTGGCCTCTGCACCATCCTTTAAACCACTTTTGGTTTAAGGCACATGTGCACAGTCAAGCACAGGCTTACTTCCACTTTGGGGTCTCTCTCCAAGAGCTCCAGGAAAACTGCACCACAGGCAAGAGCAAAAAGACCCTCTCTTCTATATTTAACTCCCTTTCCCATCCCCCAACACACACACACACACACACACACACACACACACACACACACACACACACACACACAGAGTATCTCTAGGTATAGCACATTTTCTGGTTTGGTAGTACACATGTGGACCCTCTGCCTTCTAATTACACTGAATTTCATATTCTCATGCAAAACCACAAGGACTGAACCTTGCTGGTTCCTGTTTTAGCAAAAAGGGCAAATTCAGACCCCTCTGCTGATACCCATCTGCCAGTGAACATCCTGTATGAACCCGGGACCTGCAAATGCCCATTGCTGCTCTGACCCCAACTTGAATGCCAAGTCTTGGAGGCATCCCAGAGAGACTCGACAGGTCAGAAGAGCTCCTTAAACAATAGTTATTTTCACAAGGCATTGCTGGAAATTGTTACAACATGTGCTTTACCAATGATGACAGCCTCCTGGCCAGATGTGCTCCTAGGTACTCCGCAAATGGGTTATCACCTCTAATCCCCACAACAGCCTGAAGAGGGAGGTTCTGGTATTTCTATTCTTTCTTTATAGATGAGGAAACTGGGGCTCAAAGAAGTTTAGAAGCAAGCTGGAGATGACCAGAAAGTAAGCTGCAGAGCTGGAATTTGGACAGAAGTGCAGCCATCTCTAAACTCTATGTTCCAAAGCACCATATTGCATTGCTTTTTATAGGTATAAACATACCTCCATACAGTTCGTAGTGTAATTCATTCCAAACATATAAAACCATCACCCATATGACAGTCTCAGAATGGCACTGGGACCACAGAAATACAGTCCAGCAACCAAAGGGGATGTCCAAATAATTCATGTTCTTTTTTTTTAATTGAGACACAATTCACATACAACATTGTATTAGCTTCGGGTGTACAATACAAAGATTTGGTATTTGTATATGCTGTGAAATATACTTCATGATCTTTACATGCATTTTTCAAACATCATGGAGGAATTTCACAGACCATGGCTATATTTCCTACAATCTCCCTTTTACCTCTAAGCCATCTCCTTCATGTGCTGTCCTGTACCTTTCCAAGATTTCCCCCAAATCTCCTTCCCCAGATACAAACAGAACTCAAGGAGAGTTGCTATTACCCTGTGCACACTCTCCTTCAATGAGTTTTTAAGGAAATGTTTTACTCTGACTTTCCTTAGGGCTTTGCGAAAGATACTGGAGGAAACTTGGTGGTGCCTGGCCCCCGGCTTGTATCCACTAATTGAAACACGACTAACCTGGCCTTAACCCTTACAAGGACCTACAAATAGGCAGGGCCAGAAGCAAGTGAGCTGAAACGCTCCTGCGCAGGGAGGGCAAATGGGAGAAAGGTTGGGGACACCTGGGTTTGCTTATCTTATTGATTGACTTTTCAAACACAGAATCTATAGTCATATGTCAGTGAAAAGCTTCCGTGTATATAGACCCACAGTAGCTTGGCACAGGTTTTGTACACAGATTTCCTTAAAAGGGAAAAAAGACCATCATCCATAAAAGAGTTGGTGTATATTAAAGTTATTAAGAGAATAAACCATGAATTCTCATCACAAGGAAAAATATTTTTCTTTTTTTGTATCTATATGAGATAAACCTATTGGAAATCATTTCACAATATATGTGAGTCAAATCATTATGCCATACACCTTAAACGTATATAGTGCTAGGCCAACAGGCACATGAAAAAATGCTCAATACTGCTAATTATCAGAGAATGCAAATCAAATCTACAATGAGGTATCATCTCACACCAATCAGAATGGCCAGCATTAAAAAGTCCACAATGATAAATGCTGGAGAGGCTGTGAAGAAAAGGGAACCCTCCTACACTGCTGGTGGGAACGTAGTTTGGTGCAGCCACTATGGTAAACAGTATGGAGACTCCTCAAAGGCTAAAAATAGACTTATCATATGATCCAACAATCTCACTCCTGGGCATATATCCAGAGGGAATCTTAATTCAAAAAGATACATGCACCCCAATGTTCACAGCAGCACTATTTACAATAGCCAAGACATGGAAATAACCTAAACGTCCATCAACAGATGACTGGATAAAGAAGTTGTGGTATATTTTTACAATGGAATACTACTCAACCATAAAAAATAGTAAAATAATGCCATTTGCAGCAACATGGATGGGCCTGGAGATTGTCATTCTAAGTTAAGTAAGCCAGAGAGAGAAAGAAAAATACCATATGATACCATATGATCTCACTTATGTGGAATCTAAAAAAAAAAAAGACAAATGAACTTATTTACAAAACAGAAACAGACTCACAGACATAGAAAACAAACTTATGGTTACTGGAGGGGAAGCGGGTAGGAAGGGATAAATTGGGAGTATGAGATTTGTAGATACTAACTACTATATATAAAATAGATAAATGACAACTTTATACTGTATAGCACAGGGAACTATATTCAGTATCTTGTAGTAACTTATGGGAAAAAGAATATAAAAATGAAAATATGTATGTTCATATATGACTGAAGCATTGCGTTATACACCAGAAACTGACACAACATTGTAAACTGACTATACTTCAATAAAAATATATATATATAGAAAAAAAAAAAACAACAAAAAATGTATATGGTGCTAAATGTCAATTACATCCCCATTTTTCACAAAAGAAAAAAAGGAGGGGGGAGCAAGAGAGTTAGTTAAATTTTTCTTATTACTGCCTAAAAGCTAATGATTTTAGAAGATGGAATCAAATCAGTACAATTATTCCTATGGCTTCTTGGAAAGCATCATGGAATCCCTGTTATTATCATAATCGTTTAAAAATAATTGGCGAAAATTACCAAAGCCATCAGGACCCAACTTTAGAAAACGAAGTTTAGAAGAAGATCCAGGCTGAGGGCTTTCCTTGTCTCACCAAAGCAGCAGGAAAATAGGCCTGAGCTCTGGGTGACCCCTGACACTGGAGGGAAAGCCCAGACTCGGGTCCACCATGTGGCACAATTCTAGGGGAAGGACTCTAGCTCCCCTGAGTTGATCAGTGCACATCCTGTACCTGGCAGCCCAGCTTTCTTAATAAACAATGATTTTCAGAGACAGTATTTCCTCTTATGACAAAACAGAAGCATCGATTTCACCATAAAAATAGATCTGGGGGCTACAGAAGTTAGCTGAGAAGAAACAAACATAATCCAAGCCCAGAACAGCCAAAGAAAAACACATACCCAGGCCCCTGCCACGAGGTCCCTCCCCAAGGACACCAGTCTCCCATGGGCCATTTATGGTTGGGGCCAGATGCTGTAAGTGAGGGGTATGCAGTGACTACTGCCATCCCCTCACCATCTACCCCATGATGTGCAACTTGAATTTGTAATTGTGGGCGAGTTATATCTGTCCTTAGAGTGGGGCAGGAAGGGGCCATGGGGAGGGTGCAGGGACTTAGCTGAATAGGTTGCAAAAAATATAGTGAAAAATGCCAGACCAAAACTGAAGAGATTGAACTCGGTTGCTTCAAACTATATAAGCATGCCCCTTCCTGCCACCCCAGCCTGGTACTGTCACCTCCCGCTGAGGATGAGGGCTGCTGTGAGCCCTGTTATAACCACAGCGGGGGTGGGATGCTCTCAGATATGCGAGGACAGATTGATGATGTTTCAACTGTCTTCTAAACATGAGAAGCTTCGAGATGCTTTAGCCTGCTGGGACGGAAGTTCACTTTTGCAATGTTCCCCTTCTCCAGGCTGGTGTGAGTTTTATCTTTCTTAGGGACTGTATTACCCTGCTCTGGCTGCTGTAACAAAATACCAGAAGGCTGGCTTAAACAACAGAAATGTATTTTCTCACAGTTTCAGAGGTTAGAAGTCTAAGATCAAAGAATACACCTGGCTTTTACACTGTGTCTTCACGTGGCCTTTTCTTTGTGTATTCTCAGGGGGAGAGAGAGCCAGCTGGTGTCTCTTCCTGTTCTTGTAAGGACACCAGACCTACCAGATTAAGGTCCCACCTTTATGACCTCATTTATTCTTAATTACTTAATTAATTACCTCCTTAAAGACCCTATCTCCAAGTACGGGTCACATTAGGGGTGAGGTCTTCAACGTATGAATTTTGGAAGGACACGATTCGGTCCATAACAGAGGGCATAGGTCTGGCAAGGAGACAGCAGACGATTTTGCTTTTACGGAAATCTGCCTTCTGCCCAGGCTCTCTCTCTCGCAGCCTCCTGCCGCGCCTTCTGCACAAGTAGGAGACTCCCTGTCACTCACCCCATGTCCACCTGCCTAATATGCTTCTCTGCTACTCCTGCTCCCAGCCATCCTCTAAACTGCTGCCCACGGCAGTCCTGCTCCCTGGACTAGATCCCCCACTTTCCCCAGATGTAACCTGTCCCACTGCCTGCTAATCCTGTTCTTTATTTATAAACTGAGGTCATTTCTGAACATGTGATCTACCCTAAGTGCTTTGTCTGCAAGGAAGCTCCGTCAACACTGCATCTGACAACTAGAGATGTATACAGGACCAGACGGCAAACACCTTGGCCAGTGCTTTCATTCATTCATTAATTCAACAAATGTTTACCGAACACCTACACCACCCAGTCATTAATCCAGTCCCATGGGATCTGTCAGTGAATAAAACAGGCAATGATTCCTTCCTTCAGAGAGCTGGCATTCTTCCTGTCCACATTTTCCCTTTGCCCCGATTTTGCAGATTCTTAAAATATTTATTTTTCTGTGTCTTTTTGCAAATACTTCCAACCTTATACTGTATAAATCTATCATCTTATTGTACTGCATATCTTTTGCAAGTGTTCAACTGCTCTTAACAAAAGATAGGTGGGGCCATTGTAAGGAATAAATTAGATGATACGTGTAAAGTCCCAGGCACATTGTAAGGGCTCAAGACAAGGTAGCTTTCTATCTTTTAAAATCCCAGATAGTCTATAAGACCAACCTCAAATCTCTTCTCTCTCCAGGTCTTTAATGATGCCAGAAAATGCAAGGATTTTCTTTTTTTTTTTTTTTTTTTTTACTGTTTTTCCTTAGTACCTATTCACCTATTGTATAGTTTGACACCTTGTTAAAGTCTTTCACATATAATTTGCTAATTCTTTCCTATGAGTAAATCAGACTGCTTGAGTAGATTGTAAACTCAACGTAGATTCTTCACCCACACAATACAATCTAGATTTACATAAGAGATGAAGTAATGTGCAAGCATTCTCGCTCCCATTTTCACTCTCTCTTTATTTTATTTTTTAAAATCTGGCCCTCTTTACCAAACAATACTCGGTCCCTTAATTGGGGTTAGGAGAATTCTTCTGCATTTAAAAAGTAATTTGATTTACATTGCTACAACACATCCATCATGGACCGTGGGATAAAAGCACTGACACGTCAAACAAAAGAAACATTTTATGTAATAAAAGTAGAGGACAAGAATATTACTGTGTTTTCTATAATAGGAAAAATCTGCAGTCAAAATATCTGGGAAAAAGACCATTTGTTTAGTCAATTGTGGTGTATCCATTGGATGGAGTCTTATGCATTTTTAAAAAAATGTATTGGAAGGCTCTTTAATGAAATGGAAAGCACACCAGAACTATTAGGTGGGCGGGGCAGGGGGATGGGGACAGGAAGCAGTATTTCAAACTGTAGAGTATATGCTCAACTTTGTAAACATTCTATTTACGTATCTACGCACACACAGAAGAAAAGGTTGAAAAGGCATGTCTTGCAAAATGAACAGTATCTCTGGATGGTGAATTAATTGATGAAACTTACTCCATTTTTATACAGATATTTCTTGTACCATCAGGAAAACAAGAACACACATTGTGTTGAAAACTGAAGTTAAAGAAGGACTTCAAGGCATCGCTTTAGGGACAGGCGCTGCATGGGGGCCTGTGAGGGTTGCCAGTCACCCTGCGTGTGGGGTCAGGCCCTTGCCCTGGCTCCTGGCATTTGGAAAGCATTTCTTGAAGTAATAAGGGTTGCATTTCTTCTAAAACACCCCATAATTTTGGCTTTCCACAAAATCCAATGGATGCTCTTTACAATTAAGGCAAAAGCTTCTCTGGAAATAAACACGAGTACGCTGTCCTTCCATTCAGGAAGGATGAAGCCCATCGGGCTCCCACGCATGGGTGGGGCTGAGAAGACCAGCCGGGGACCAGTGATCATTTCCTAAAGAGAACTGGGAAGGCCACCATCTGAAATAAAGCAAGTGCGAGGGCACCGGCCACCCCTCCTCAGTACCTCTCCTCTGCCCCAGCAGACTGAGAAGAGACTTCAGAGCAGCTTTCCAACATCCCGCCTCATTCCTCCAGCCACATCCATGTGGGTATTTTTAACAAGGCGGAAAACTTGCGATTCTATTAAAAACACATGTCTCTTGTTTCAAAGAATGGTTAGCAACAGCCACTGACAGTCAGTAAACACACCATCAACCAGGGGAACACACTCATTGAACTTCCAAGTCTCAAATTCTAAGCATTATATTTTTACCAAGCAACACAGGACCTTCCGGCTGGAATAAATTTTGAGATAATCTCTTGGGCCTTCTCTCTGACTTCTGGAGAAGACTGTGCGATCTGCTTGAAAACAATAACCGTTCCCATTTTTACCATTGCTCAAAGAGGAGAGAGCAGATCAGTAGGGCAGCACTTTGAGAAGTGGGAGAGAGGAAAGGAAGAGAGGGCTAATGAAAGACAGAGTGGGCTGAGCTGGGCGGCTGCGTCAGCTCCGAGATGGATCGTCAGTCAACATGTGTCAACTGGAAGTCCCTACTCGAGTAAGGGTTTTACTTAGACACTGCATGGACTGAAAGTTTGTGTCCCCTTAAAATCCATGTGTTGAGGCCCTAGCCCCTAGTGTGATGGTTTTGGAGGTGGGGCCTTTGAAAGGTAATTAGGGTTAGATTAGGCCATGAGGGTAGGGCACTCATGACAGGATTAATGCCCTCATAAAAAGAGAAGGAGACATGAGGTTTCTCTCTTTCCCCTCATGCACCAAGGAAAGGCCATGTGAAGACCTAAGGAGAAGACAGTCGTCTGCAAACTGAGAGGCGAGCCCTCATGGATCCGCCGGCACCTCGAGCTCGGTCTTCCCAGCCCCCAGAGCCGTGAGGAAGCAGTGTTGTTTAAGCCAGCCGGTCCCTGGCATTTCGTTATGGCGGCCCACGCTGACTAAGACAGGCAGCCTTTTAAAATAAAGGAAGGTGTGAATTTGCTGGACTCTAAGGGCTGTTCACTGGTGAAGAATGTGGACTCTGCTATGAGACAAACTTGGCTTTAAATCTGTGTCCCCACTTAACAGTTCCAGTAGCTGAACTTGTCTTAAGATCTAGTTTTCCCATTTGTCCAAAGGGGCAACAAGGATGCCTCCTTTGTGGGACTGCTCGAAGAATAATACGAGAAAAAAGGTCACTCACAATGGGCGCGGCATGTAATAGTTCCTAACCCTGTCCCCTGTCTGCTCCCAGCAACACTGTGATAAAGCTCCCGAGCAAGTCAATATGAAGAACATAGAGACCAAGGCTGGGATGGGGAGAGACAGATAATCAGCCAGCAAATAATGGAGAACTGACTGTACATCTACGAGCTGGAGTTTCTGCAGGAACACAAGCCACACGGCTGCTTAGAAGCCAGTTCCATGCACACAGATTACTAAGCTTTTAAATGCTTCTCCTCAAATCCCGATGCTTACTTACGGCAGAGGCAAGTGAAGGGAGGAAAGCTCCAGATCAGATATTTCAGACTCCAGGAAAGGAAACAGGAAGCTTTATTTATCTGGGCTCCCCGGCTTGCTAATTAACTTGCGGACTGGAAACTATTCTCCTGTGAGAGCGCCTGCCCATCTTCTCCTTATTAGAAAAACATCTGCTCATTATCCCCATGGTTTCTGAATGTGAGACAGAGGGGGAGTTACAGACAGAGGGTATTTCCCAGAAGTAAATGTGTGACATCAAAGCCGCCTCGGGCACTGTGGTCCGAGCAGAGTTAGGGCTTCAGGGAGATTAGAACAGGTATTAGTTTTTCTAAATAAAACAGGAAAAAAAGACTTTAATCTTGGAGGTTCAAAAGGGATTGCAAACAAAAGGACACCTGTGTGTATACTAGAGGGCTGCTGTTTAATTGGTCAAGAGAAAGCACTTACCCTCGACTCCGCCCCTTTTCCATTTACATCCCAGGCCTCAGTCACTGGACAAATATTTAGAGGATCTACCATGTGCTCAGCACTGGGTCTGGACAACAATTCATCCCCAAGGGATGAGCCCTGGGGACTCACGCTGAGAGGCAGGTGGCTCTGGCAGAAGAAGCGCACGTGCCTCAGAGGCAGCCCAGCCTGTGTGTGGCCTGGCCACTGTGTCCCAGATCCGGAGGGACTGAGAGCCGGTGGCCTGGTAGCACCCCTGGGAGCTGGGAACCCACGCTGAGGGCATGCTCAGCTCCTAACACAGCAGGAAGAGTCTCTCCCTTGTCCCCACCCGCTCTCAGGTGACCCACCCCCCAGGTTTACCCAGGTCTGAAGGGTTTCCTGGGATGTGGGACAGTCCTGGCAAACCAGGATGAGTTGGTCACCTTGCTCATGTCCCCTCCTCTCCTCTCGCCCTTCTGCCCCTTGGCCAGACAATGGCTTCACACTTCCCTCACAGGGAGACTCATATAGAACAGTTCAAAGAATTGGAGGTGGGTGGGGCTCAGTTTCCTTATCTGTAAAATGGGAAGAATATAAGACGTCCCTTCCCAGGGATGTTGGGGATATTATCAGAGCCTTACAGGAACGCAGCCACTCTGGCTTGAATAAAGTGCACAGAGGGATGAGGCAGGGGCCAACTGCATGAAAGGACTGACAGCTGGAGGCTGGGGTTGGGGTAACGGAGCAGGAACCTAGGGAGGGAACAAGGTTCAAAGTAAGGTCCTCAAATCTTGCGTTTCCAACCATTGGAAACCGTCCGTTTAACTTGCATCTCAAACCCATCCACCCCTCGCCACCCCACCCACATTCTGTCTCCCAGCCCTTTCCTTTCCAAACTTGGCCTCCACCTCTTTCTCTGTTCCCTCCTATCCCCTGAAAGGCCACACCCCGGTCCAGACTGAAATTAGGCGTTATCTTTGCTCTCTCCGTATCCTTCTTTCTCTGGACCCCACTTGTCACCTCCTTGTGTGGAGTCTTCCTCCCAGTCTCTCTCACATCTTGTCTCCTCCAGTCCAGTCCTCTGTCCTCCTGTTATTCAGGACAAATTGCTTCTCCGCTGCAAGAGACTCCTGTCTCCAGCCTGTCCCCTCTGACCAGCCTCCACCCAAAAGCCAAAGTGTGGTCTTTCTAAAGCACGGAACTGATCGTCAGACTCCTCGGGGAAGACATTCAGACTAGTTAGGGCATCACCTACCCTCCTTTCTAATCTGGCACTTCTGAGTCCCCCAGATTATGTCCTTCATCCCTCACCTTTCACCCTCAATTTTAACTATTATGAACCACGTGTGGTTTCCTGGACTTCATGCTGTTTCATACCTCCATGCCTTCGAAATTCAACTCAAAAATGACTTCTGGGAAGCCATCCCTAACCAGCCCCCGCCTCACCTTCTTAAGGCCATTTTGGATTTATATGCTTCTCTTTCCTTCCCCAGCACCCTCTACCATCACTCCTACCATAGTGAAAGGTATGTCTTTCTCCCCAGCCAGAATGTAAGTCCACTACAGGCAGGGACCTCATATTACTTTCTTTCCCATCCCTAATGGCAGCCCAGCGCTTGGAGCACGCCAGGCACTTACAAATATCTGCAGAGTGAGTAAGTGAAAACCAGGAGCCTCGCCCATACAACACAAAACAAAGCCCAGAGCAGGTGGATGTTCACAAGTCAGATGTTCTCCACTACAAGGAAAGAAAACACCCCAAGCAAAGACAGAACCTCCTGCCATCCCAGCCCTGGCACCTCCATGTGGGCAGAAAGTCTGACCCAGCAAGCAGCTTGAACTTTGGAGGCAGGTGACCTGGGCAGCCATCTGTCCCTGCAGGTGGTCCTGTGTGGCCCCAGGCCACTTGCTTAACCTCCTAAGCCTTGGGTTCCTCTTTTTTCATGCGAGGATAATAATAACCTCCATCGCTGTGTTGTTGTAAGGAGTGAATGAAATTACGTATGTAAAACTGTTAGCCTTGGGCAGACACTTAGAGCGGGTCCTGCCCAGGCCCCAATCTTCCCGTGTTACCAAAGCAGGGTCAGAGCCTGGTAATACCTATGCTCCTAACACACATGCAGGCAGCCCCTGCTGGTGAGATTCAATTTTTAAAACCAAGGAAGGAGGCAAAGACTGTAAACCTGGGGTGCTAGGCACGGCCCAGGGCACCCTGACTGGGTCAAAAGTCTTCAGGCTCCCTGACTTGGGACATAGAAATCTCAGAGGCTTCCCCTCATCCAAGGTGTCTTGCAGGGTCATGCCAATGCCCCACCACTCCCTGCCAGAAGAAAGAGAAACAGAAGAAAGTCTGAAAGAGAACATAAGGAAATGTTAACAGTGGTTCCCTATGGGGACCAGATTCCAGGTGACTTCTTAAATCACCTGAATATTCTTTTCTATTTTCTAAGCTTTCTATGGTGAAATTCTCCTGCTGTCTAAAAACATTTACAATGCCACATTACACTTAACAACTGGGACTAGTTTCCCTGAGTCCCAGGTGAGTTATGCCCCTGGGAGAACAGTTAAGTTGTAATAGCCAGTCCTGTTCTGGAATCTCTGACAGGGGAGGTTCAGGACTCTGAGGCCTGGGGTCAAAGGATGCTACGATGACCTTGGAACTTGGGACCATCAAGCAGAATCACTGCAGCCTTCGAGAGGTAGCTGACCTCCCCCAGTGGAGGATGCGGCTCATTCAGGGTACCCTCAGTTACCTCTGTGGCAGGTGCTGGTGGGTAAGAGGAGCCCAGAGCTGGGGACAGGCAGTGAGGAAGAAAGGCTGATGCTAGGGCATTTCACAGGATGGGTTTCCAGGGAAATATGCCTCTGTTGAAAGAAGATAGTGAGAGAACCATTGCAACCAGCCAAAGACCCCCAAGTTTCTTGTAAAGGGTCTTTTGGGCTCAGTTAAGAAGAGGTGTGGAAGAACTCCTCCCCTGGTAAAATCCCTGTTCCTGCACCTGTGCTTTGTTCCTTCATTCACTCACTCACTCTTCATTCTTTAGTCACTCGCTGAGCCCCTGTGGGCACCAGGCATCGTGTCTGGGGCAGTGTGATGAACTAAGACCATCTTCCCATCACCACCACCGCCACGCAAGAGGAAATCTCAAGCAATAATAGCAGTTGGGCGTTTGCTTTGCTCGGCAATGTGGAAATAAAGAGAACAGCAGAGACAGGAGAGCTGGCAGGAGAGAAGAACTCTGGAGAAGAGAATCAAAAGACGTCTAAGCAGGATTTTGAAGGCTTTAAGCCCCTTCCCCATGAAATCCTCGGTCAAATTCGCACCCTTCAGATGCTTTTGAAGTTGGGCCAGGCAGGATCTCAGCTGAAAGCAAAGGCTGACCAAGGAGGCCCAATCAGCTCTTTCTCTTACACCCAAATAAAAAGATGCTGTCCCTGCCCTCAAAGAGCCTCTGGTGGGAGGAAACCTGCAAAGACAGGAGCCCTTCAGGTGGTGTGTGCTAAGGAGGGAGTTAGCAGGGCATCGGGTGCAAAATTTAAGGGACTTCAAAAAAAAAAACACAAAAAACTGTAACCAAGACATACACAATGGATGCAGTCGTTTGCAAGATCAAAATCAGTGCGAAAATGCATGATGAGCAAAATGTCACAATTTTAAATAAAGACAAGATCGTGGACAGGGCCGAGATTAGGGAGAAATCAGTGAGGTTGATTCTTCCAAATGTTGATACTTAGTTCAAGGTAGACTTTTTTTGCATTAAAATTAATTTTTTAAAATATCAACTAAAATACCATGCCCCTTGATTAGTGCGTTTTCGGGTGCTCTTACATTTCTCACCCAGGCTGGGCCCCAAGGGGGCACCTGGGGAGGAGGGACCAACTTGGCCTGAGAGGCTGGAAAATATATGCTTCTCTGAGGACCCAGCATTCGAGGTGGCTTCTGAAGAATAAATGGAATCTAACATAAGCAAAAATAAAAAAAATGTTTTTAAATGCAGGCAATCTAGCCGAAAGGCACAGCCTGTGGGAGAGCATGAGTGCCTGAGGGAAGGGCCGCCAGCAGCACGTAGCTGGAGTCCCCGTCTCATTTCATCTCTGGCCTCGCCGCTTGCAGGTGAAACAACAGGTCGCACCAGGTGACCACTGAGTCTGCCATTCAGCATTTATAGAGCAGCTCCTCCACGTCAGGCTGGGTGGATTTGAAAAGAAAGAAAGTGCAGAAGCTGTAAGAGCCCCTGGCCCCTAAGAGCTCGTGCCAAGCCAAGACGCCCAGTGTCATTTCTGGCTCATAACATTCTACAAATTTCCTTCTTTCTTTCTTTCTTCCTTCCTTCCTTCCTTCCTTCCTTCCTTCCTTCCTTCCTTCCTTCCTTCCTTGTTACCATTATTACAAAAGTGTTATTTTGGAGCTGCCCACATGATATCATTTTCCTGAAAAACAATGTCCAATTCAATGCAGTTACATGGTGATGACCCACTGCAAAATGGCTTTCACAGGTGACATCTCCTTTGCTCCTTTGCTCACCTGTAGACCAGAGTGAGCACTCTCATCTCTCAATTTTCTAGAGGAATCTGACACTCAGAGCATTTAAATGACTTCCTCCAAGTTTTCTGACCGCAAGGGCAGAAGTGGGTCCAGGATCCAGGTCTCCTAACTCCTGTCCCTTCATTGATTTGTGTAGGGGATTGAGTGAGCAACCTGGAGGACAGCAAGTTTGTTCCAGTTTCATAGAAACTTTGCTAAGAGCTTCCATCTGATCCCAGGCAACCCTGAATACACACAGGCCACTCTGGTTCATTCTGAGTTTCCTGCTGGGGGTGGTAAGAAAATGACCAGCCTTAAAGCTTCATCAGCAGAAAAGACAGAAAAGGATGCTTTCCTCACTCTTCCCCCACCCCGACCTACAGATTCTGACCCCCATGGAAGCAGCAGAGTGCTGGACCGTTAACCACACAGCAGGCCTGGTCATGCACATCCTCTCCACCCGGGATTCACTTTACACACCAAGGTCCCTGCCAGATCTGAAAGCTACCTCTTCCCATCCTGAAATGAAAAAACAACAAGCTGGGAACTCTATGCCAAGCAGGGCTGCGAGGACAGCAATATCCTGGCTGGGAGCAGTGCCCTCCCACGTGGTGTTATCGGAGAGATGCTGCCTTCCCCAGCCTAGACTTGGCGACCTGTCCTCCCCAAGGCCTGGGCAGCGGTGGGTTGGATGCAGTCACCAATCCTGCACAGCAAAGCACCTGCTCCCAGCAGCAGGCCATGGGCCCTCGCCAGGCCCAGGTGGGGAAATGGGCCTGCTGGAATGGCATCATGCTGAGCCCTCTGAGGTCCGCATCCCTCACTGGGGAGGCTGGCAACCGGCCTGAGGAATGACCAGCAATAAGGTTTCACATTCTGGCTGACATGAGCTGGCCCACAGACGTGGGGCAGGAGGACCAGGGTGTCAGAGCTACGGACACAGAGAACAGTCCAGAATGCAGTGAAGGGTAGGAGACCAAGTCAGACCAGGGCCTTGTCCCCTCTTTGGCGCCACCCCTGATCACTCCCCACACCTCCTCGCTGCTTTGTATTGTCATTGTTGCCATCACCATCATCACCACCACAGGGTGCAGCCCAAAAGGATACATCCACATTCTCATCCCGGCAACTTGTGAATGTTACCTGATTTGGAAAAACACTTGGGTTTTTGCAGGTTTGACTAAGTGAAAGATGTTGAAAGGAGGCACCTTAGCCTGGACCATCCAGGCCCTAAATGCATCACACGTGTCCTTCCAACTGAGAGGCAGAGGGAGATTCGACGGAGACTCAGAGAGAGGACACAGAGGAGAGGAGGCGGCACTGTGACCACGGAGGCTGAGAAAGGAGCGAGGCAGCCACAGCTGTCAGAGCTGCAAGAAGCAAGGAAGATTCTCTCTTCTTCTGAGGCAGCGCAGCCTCGCCAACACTTTGATTTGGGACATCTGGCCTCCAGAACTGGGAGAAAATAAGTTTTCTGTCGTTTTAAGTTACCCAGTTGATGATACTTTGTAATGGCGGCCCCAGGAAACAAAGATGCTGAGCTCCACGCTGACCCCATCCCGGCGGCCCTTTCTGAGCACAGGCAGAACCCCTCGCAGCACATCCCAGGCACCCGGCAGTGTTCTCGGGGCTCTGCCAGGTAGGCAACAGCCCCGTGCATTATTTCCATTTAGTGGAGGAGCAAACTGAAGCGTCACGATGTTAAGGAACTTGCCAGGGAGGTTTGGGACCCAGCTGAACACAGCCCCATCCGACTGCCTGTTCTGGCTAGAAGACCAAAACTGCTCTGACAGTGTCTTCTTCGCAATCACCTAAGGAATCTGCACATGGGAGGAGAACGCATTTCTGATCCCCAATGATATTTTTACCAGAGCTATCTCTGAGGCTTGGCTCATTCCAAGAGTCAGGGGATGACTAACTGTGGGGCCGGGAGACAACGTTTCAAATGGCCTGAGGGTCGTTCTGATGAGTTTTCCAGCACCGGAAAAAGCTCCAAGGGCGCCTGTGGGAATTTCCCATTCTCCCTCCTGAAAATGGACTTTGAAGCTAAGACCCCACCAAGAGACCCCTCAGCCTTGACTATCAGAGCAGTAAAATAGCACAGGACTTTTGTCCTCTCTTGGAACAGAGATTAAGGAAAACTGGACACAGAAAAGTAACTTCATAACCTTCCAGAGGTCTCCCTGCCCCAGAGAGCAGAGCATCAGAGAAGATTCCTGAATTTTCCTTCTCTAGGAACGAGAGAAGAATCAGGGTTAGCTCCACTCAGGAATCTAAGGATGCGATCAGCCACGGCAGGGCTCTCAGCAGAATCCAGTCAGAAGGGGCAGGGGTTGGAAAGTAAACTTCACACCCATATCTTTAAGTGGTCTTATTAGGCGCACCACATACACAGGAAGGGCTGGCTGGCTGGGCCCAGTTTCACTTGTACAGCAATATACCTTATGGCTGGGTGTGGTTCCACCTGGAAGTGGGTGTGGACAAGTCCATCCTGTATCCCACCCTGCTCCCAGACCCCAGCGGCCCCTGAAACAGAGCAGCAGCCCTGATGCTTTCTGGGCTACTGCCTGGGTATCCAGAGATGTTAATTACCACAGGAAGGCCCAGAAACTCAACAGAAACTGTGGTTAGGGTATCACTGCCTCGTTGTGACCTGGCTAACGACTCCCTGCTCTGCTCAGAGGAAACCAACCCCATTTCCTCAAGAAGAACAAATGTTAAGTCGACTTGTGATATATACACTCAAACTTCATTGAGGAGAAAAGAAAGGGAAGGGCCTGGGTGGTACGCCCCGCCCCAGACTTGGGTCTTCCAGGAGTGAGAAGACAGCCTGCTGGTCAACCCCTCGGTGTTCCCAGCCCTCAGTGCTCGAGGCTGCTTGTACATCCAGCACCCATCCAGCCACCCGCTAGGGGAAGTGGGAAAGTGGGTCAGAGGCTCAGCACCCAGTACCTCAGGTTTTGCCACAAGGTGTGTGGGGTAGGGGCAGGGAGGTGATGGAAAATAAGGAGCAGGGAGAAGCATGGATTGTTAGCAAGCCCAAGGTTCTGGTATATTCTATGTGTAACTGGAGATTCTCAAAGCATGGGACTTTGGAGGTCAACAAATTCAATGGCAGCCAATCCAGTGAGAAAGGGACCAGGCCTGCTCACCTCTTTATCCCTGCCCCAGGGCACTTGTTAGTCTCTCCAGGGCCTTTGCATACCAGGACCCAAAGCTCTGGCTTGCAATTCCCAAACCCACAGAGCTTTGACAACTGAGTTCGTTTTGTAAGGTATTTGGCAGAAAAACTTTGCCTGATCTGAACTGCCTTGAGGCCATTTAGAGTCTTTCCTCATCCTCCTTTTACAATAGTCCTACACTTTGCTGCTGAAATTTCAATTCATTTGATTATGGGGTGTTACTCCAGACCCCACTGGAAGTGGTGTATAACATATTACATGCATCTCTTGACCTTTCTAGAGATTAAAAAAAAAAAAAAAAAGCTGAGTTCTGAATCACACCTGGCCCTGAGGTCTCCAGTGAGGAATTGTGGATGTGCGGTTCCGAGGCTGGACGTGCTTCTGTGCTTCCCTGCCGGACCTGGTCCACACCTCCAGGAAGTCTTCACTCATTAGCCTGACACTGCTGTGAGCACTCCCCTGCTCAGAAGCCTTTCCTGAAGCTTGGTGACTTCATTTGGACTTGCTGATGAACCTGTGCATTTGTGAGTGTGAGAGTATACTTTTGTCTATTTTTACATCTCAAATGAATTCCCAGATGAATTAAATTCCCTCTGGGATCTAATAACCTGTTGGGGTCCTCCTTTTAAAAGACATTGTTTTTTAACCTTCACCAACTCCACAACCCTGAGGACGGCAGGTGTGCCAAGATTCCGAGCATGCAGGCCCTGACCACACTGATTCCCTGATTCCAGACCCCGGCAACTGCAGGCATGACAAGACTAGAAAAGTCTAGAAACAACAGGAAAATTCAATAAGGTGGCAGATTACCGAATTAATATAAGAAACTTGTTAGCGTTGGTATATACAAAAATAATAGTTGGAAAAATACGGTGGAAACTAATATCTCCATTTTTAGTAGAAGCTAAAAAAGATTTTTTAAAACTTTTATATATTGATGTTCAATAACATAAATAGATATAGATAAATATAATAAATAAATATTCAATAAGAAACATGCCTGACCTATTAGAAGAGAACTTTAAAACTACTGATAAAGAAATTATTTTTTTTTAGTATCCTAATGGTATTATGGCCATATTTTAAAATAGTGTCTTCATCTTTTAAAAATACACACTGCCACATTTACAGATGGAGCAGTGATGTCAGGGATTTGTTGGGAAATAACATGGGGGAGGAGTGGGAGTGGACAGGCAGGCATGGCCACGCGCTGAGTGGTGGAGGCTGTTTGCTGGGTACAGGAAGGCTCATTTTTTACTGTTCTCTTACTGTTCACACTACTTCTGTGTAATGTTCTAAATTCTGCATATTAAAAAGTTCTTTAAAAAATCTATCGAGGGACCGAAGAAATTTCTTAAATTTAGAAAAAAGCCTAGCTTGCTTTTAGATGAAAAGTTTCGATGACTTTTTTTCTGTGAATTCATTTATAAAGTCAATGTGAACCCAATTAAAATACCAACAAGGAGTACTTTTAGATAATAAACATGTAATAGCTAGGACAATTATGGAAGATAAGGGGTAAGGGGTTGGGGCCCAGAAAACCTGGCCTTATAAGCGCTAACACTTATTATGAAGCTACAATAATGAAGGCAGTTGAGCAAAGGAGAACAAATGGGCAGGGCAATGGTGCAAAATGAAATTCCAGACATCGGCTCAGGTGCCTACTGTGGTTCTATTGAAGGTGTTGAACAATCAGCACCAAACAGAACAGACAAAAATTCTAAACTTTAAATAAATGAACAAATAAGAAAATTCATATAGTGATACATGTTGCAGAGAAAATAAAGCAAGACAATGAGATAAGGAGTGATGAGGGTGACACTGGAGTTGAGACCTAAGGAGCAAACCATGACAAAGATGATCTAGAAAAGCCCATTCCAGGCAAAAAGAGAAGCAAAAGCCAAAACCCCAAGGTTGACAAATGAGCTTCAAGTGTTCAAGAGACAGAAAGAAGATCACAGATGACAGCAAAAGAGGCCAGAAGATAAACAGGGGCCAGATTCTATAAATCTTGCAGAGGCTGGGGAGGAGGCTGGATTCTAGTCTAACTTGAGATGGAAAGCCATTAGAGGGTTTTAGTTTGCAGATATGATCTGATTAGCATTAAAAAAAATTACTCTGGCTACTATGTAGAGAGAGGACCCTATAAAGACAAGAATGGAAATGCAACTTCAGTTTTCCCCAGCAATGACCTACCCAAGAGGTGATGCTGGCATAAACGAGGTAGAAGTGGTGGAAATGTTAACACATGGTTTGACACAATATTTACCTAGTACCAGTCTGCTGATGGGTTGGAAGTGAAGGAGGAGAAAAAGAAAAGGAATCAAGGATTAAGACTAGTGCTCTGGTCTGAGTCACTGGGTAGATGCTGCTGCCATTACTGAGAAAGAGAAGATGAGCAGGTGCAGGTTTGGCAGTGATGGTAGTAAATCAAGGACTCTTATCTCTATCACCTGAGATACCTATCAGACATCCAAGAAGAGTTGGCAGTTGGCAGGTGGCTGCTACAGGGGCTGGAGCTCAGCTGGGGGAATGTATATTTGAGCATCACAAGCTTAAAGACACAGTAAGTGTGATGTTTCAGATCTATAGGGAAAATAGAGTGTTTGATAATCAGCACTGAGACCACTGACTTTGCATTTGGGGGAAAAAAACCCAAATGAAATGTTTTACTTATGATTTACTCTGCTGTGCAAAAGCTTGTAAGTTTAACTAGGTCCCATTTGTTTATTTTTGCTTTTATTTCTATTGCATAGGTAGACTGCCCTTCAATATCTTGTAATAACCTTTAATGAAAAAGAATATGAAACTGAATATATGTATATATATGCTTGACTGGGACATTATGCTGTACACCAGAAAATGACACATTGTAACTGACTATGTACTTCAATAATAATCATCAAAAATCCAAATGAATTCCCAATTCAAGCTCAGAGCAAAATAATTTGCAAATGGGTCAAAAATTTTAAAAATATCAGTGAGTGTACTCTTGTTGAGAGGGTAAATTTGTGCAACCTTACTTCGGGACAGTATGACATTGTTTATCAAATTTAAAATGCATGTTTGCTTTGTCCCAGTAATCCTACTATCTGTATTAATTCATCCAACAGATATGCATGGAGGAAATCATGTGTACAAGGATGTCCACTGCAGACTCACTGCAGAAAAAAATTAAAACAAGCAGTGTGTCTCAACAAAGGACTGGTTAAATAAATGACCATATATCCATACAATGGACTACTGTGTGGATGACACAAAAGATGAAGGGAACCGTTGTGTGCTGATCTCAAACTATCTTCAGCATACATCCAGTAAAGTACAGAACCCCCGGGTTTTATTATCCTCCTGTGTAAATATGTGTATATTTATGTATAAAGGCTTTCAGTTTCATTTTTTAGTCATTCTGCACTGTTTGAATTTTGTAGACATGTACATAATTTACACTTAAAAAACACCAAAAAGGATTATAAAAACAGTGAAATTATTGGTCACCTTTTTGTTTTCTTTATACTTCTGTGTATATCTTTTTAAAAGCAACCTAACAAGTATTATTAGAACAGGAAAAAGAAAAAAAAACTTCAAAAAACATGGTCCCACAACCTACCCTCTAAGACTGTAGACAAAGCATTTTAAATCTCCATGAAAATCTTATGACCTTCTTTTTCAATTTCCTTTTTTTTTTTTTTCACATTCTGATCTAATAAATTTTGTACCTTCAGGCTCTGTTGGAAGCAGCCTGTACCCAAAGCCAAGCTGTAAAAGTTGCAGGGGAGCTACAGAGCTGCCAAAGAGGGTGTTTATTGAGCAAAACTTAAGGGTTGATGCAAATTGCTGGCAAACACCAGATGGCAGGGGTCAGAAGAGAGATCACCTCCAAGAGATAAAGTCAGAACACCAGTCAGGGCTGGAGAAAGATACATGACTCCTATCTCATTTGGAGCAAGGGAGGATATCACGGGATTCCTGCAGCTGGCACGCACACTCACAGCATTGGGAGAAGGGGTCTTTCTACTTCAGCTCACGGTTGGAGGAGTGAAGCTGGGGAAAAGGCAGGAGCAGAAGATGCAAAGGATTCAGGCAACCTGCGGTGGAAATGGAGTGTCTTGGCCTGTGTGAAATTCACCTGTGGTGCTTTTGAGGCTTCGTTGCTCTGAAATCCCAAAATAGCTGAGCCGTGTACTCAAGTGCACACACATGACCTAAAGACTGAGACAGCACTAGATCTATTCCACCACGGAGGAGAAAACAGTAAACAATGTAATTAAATGGTTATCAAGAATTTTAAAGAGGAAAGGGAGGCACCAGTTAGCCCTTATTTTAACATTTCTTTAACTTTTAACATTGTACACCGTATTTAAATACAAAGTTAATAGTGTCAGTTAGTACTAGACTTATTTGTCATAACAAAACCTTGTTTTTAATAGGAAGCAAGAGCGTACTGTTCCACTTCTCCCAATTAAGCACCTTTATAGAAAGAAAGCTGGGCTGTGGGAAACTCAAGGCTATCACTAAAGCACTGAGACCTCCCTGGGCAGTCGGCCTTGACTGTGGACATACTGCCTTGACAGAAATAAACGTATTTGCACTGGCCTTAAATACTCAAACTTTAAAGTGACCACAGACATCAGAACATCCCATTCAAGTGCTGACCCCTCTCATTGCCATATCTAATCTACACCCCCCTGGCTAAGCTTAGGTAGCTCCCCCTCCTCTTGGGTCCTACAAGAAATGTACAGGAACAGCTGCTGCAGCCCCACTGTACCCCGTACTCTCACCTCCTCTGGCTTAACCAGTCCCAGTTCCTTTCCCCTTCCCCCTTGGGTCCAATTTTCCAATCGTATAATTATCTCTGTGGGTCTCAGGGAGAAGAAAGCATGTGGTACTCCAAAAAAACTACACCCTTCTTTTGGTCCTATCCTCTGCATTTTCTGCCCCTGGTAAAGGAATCTAAACTCTGCTACTACAGTACATTCAGTTGGAGTAAGCACCTCTCCAGCATTCTTCCTTTTAAATGTACTGTTGCCTTCCTGGGAGAAACTGCCACTCAGGGGAGCTGGGTTTTTTTTTAAAGGAGTTTTTATATTCATCTAAAGCATCACATGCCCTGAGAGGAACAGAGAAGGGCTGGAGACTGGGGTTTTAGGAAGAGAGCTTTTTCTAAACACCAAATCACTCAAGCTTGTCCACGCTGTCCCTTGGCCAGAAAACAAAGATTCAAGGTTTAATGCAGTCAGAATCACCACAAAAGGGGGATGGAAGAAAATGTATAGACCTTGATTCAAATAGTTGCTAAAATCAGCTTGTAAATATCTTAAAAGACTGTCTAATCAAACATTTTTACGGTAAACTTTTTATTATAAAGACTAACTTTTGAAAAGAGTTTTATAGTTTTGAAAACTTTCCATGTAGCACTTTGTGATACAATATGGTAGGAAAAGCAAAGTTGATAGGCAGACAGATACAAATATATACTATATAGTTATTATATACACATCATATATCATATTGTACATATACTATAAAAACATATATAATGTGTATAATATAGTATACAATATGTATATGATATTAGGAACATGAATCTCAGAGAGTTTTAATTTCTTGTGGCCATAAAACTGATGATAGAAGTCCCTGGATTCAAACCTAAGCCCTGGACAATAAGTCCTGTGGGAAATCTTTGATATCTATGATGTCAAATAAGTTGATGTCATCTGCTGTTCACAACCCAAGATGACAGATGACAGTCAAGTTTTAGTTGTTATTAGAGAGGAAACGTGTATTTCCTGTAAGAGAATCCCACAATCAATGCAATTCACCCTATTTTGCTTTTTCAATGCCCTGAGATACTCTGATGTTAAACAAAGATGTTACTAAATGCACTGTGGTATCCTGGATAGGATCCTGGAACAGATAAAGGACATTACTGAAATCTGCATAAAGTGTGCAGTTTAGTTAATTGAAATGTGCCATGTTGGTTTCTCAGTTCTGACCAGTAGCCCATGGTTATGTAAGACATTAGCAAGAGGGGAACTAGGATGAAGGTATATTGGAACTCTTACTGTCTTGGTAATGTTCCTGTTCATCTAAAATTATTTCAGAATAAAAAGTTCATTAAAAATAAACATGTTATAAATCTCAATAAACCAACAGTCTTAAACCTTTAATGTTTATCACATGTTAAAGAAAGGAAACAGAAGTAATTTTCCACCCAAGTGGTAGCTGCAGGATTCAGAAGCCTATAGTGATAATCTGGCAGTCAGCTCCATTCACAGAAAAAGCAAAACCATTTACTTAAATGATGGTAATTATTTTGCAGGTGTTGACCTTGAGGGCAAGAAGGCTGGGAAAATCCTGGGAAGGAGTTCAGAGGTGGCCAGTGCCCCAGATGGACATCAAGTCTTGTCTGAGAAGCCGAGACGGCCAGAGAAGCACGAGCTAGACCTGTCAGTACAGTGGATCTCTCAGACCTGCAGGAGACAAGCTGTCAGGCTGGGCACAGGCTCCCTGCGCCCACAACTGGGAGGTATTTACAAACCCAGCAGGGTCTGGCACCTGCTCAGGGATTTCAAGGACAAGTCTGCAGTGTTTCCAGGGAGCAGCTGAGTGGTTAAACTCCCAGGTCCAGGCGAGAAGCCTGGCAGCCCTGGGCTGCAGGGCCCCCAGCTTGCTCCTGGCCGCCCACAGGTGTTCACCACCAGGGTCTGGCCGTAAAAACGGGTCCAGCATGCACATTGGTTCCAGGTAGCGCAGGAAGACTTATCTTCCTGAGGCTGACCTGGGTGGGGAATATTTTTTAAAATAGGTGTTTGAAGTGCAGATTTTCTCCCAGTCATCAGGAGGCTGAACTGCACAGTCAGCCCACTCTACCTCCCACTAGCACTTGACATCAGAGATTTTATTCGGACCCAGTCCTATTCTGACTTCCTCTCCCGTTAGATGGATGCGAGGAAGGAAGTGTTTCTATTATGTCGTCTGCAAAGCAAAAGTTTGCCGGTTCTCCCTACCTGCTCTATGTGTTCCATCTGACAAGAGCCTTTGCTGTGAAAGGAAGCTGGAGTCAGCATCAGACTAGATCAGACTAGGATCCAGGCAAATTCTGGTGACAGGTGGCCAGTGAAGGATCTTTTTTCTAGGCCCACCCTCCACTCTGCTTTTCTATGACACCTACGCCAACTGTGAATGAATGAATGAATGAATGAATGCATGGGAACTTAGCAAGCCTTCTCAATCATTTTGTGAATACAAAGCATGTTATAAGCATAAAAGCATTCTGTGTCTGATATCTAAGCAAGATGCTACAGAAGATGCATTTAAAACTTTTAGAGCTGAGCATTGTGGAGATGATGGTATTTGAGGATTTGATTAAATCTTATATACCCCGTGCTCTTAAGTAAGTTTAGGCATTCCACAGAAGCCTTTGAAGGTAGATTAACAATCCATGGATTATGCAGTCTCAGTATTGCAGGATCTGAGAGACTTAATAAAAAGAGGAACCTTCAAATATCTAATATTTTTGTTCCTGAAAGGAAGTAGATTAAAAATGGGTAAGCAGACATAAACACATAACTTTCCAAATTTTCAGCCCATTAGTTGGAGGTCAGAAATACCACTGGTTTCTCTTCTGTAAACAGGTACTATTTCATAGGGATGCTACAGAGACAATTAAATGAGCTAATATTTATAAAGCATGGGAACAGGCACATCATAGGCACTGCCTAAACGCTTGCTTCAAACAACACAGTTCAATACAACACAGCACTCCATCACACAGCACAGTGACGAGTATCTTATCAGGCCCCACACCCCACAAGACACCTGTGACGAACCTCAGAGTCCTCCTCAGAGACAGCGTCTCTCAAGATGAAAGAGAGGCTGGCACAACCCGCTTTTTAAAATCCTCAGCTTTCAAGAGGGAGACTTTTGAAAGCGTAAGCTACTGGAAATGTCTTTAATCACAAGCTGCTTTGCAAAAGAAAAAAAAATATTTTGCTCTCCACAAGAAAACGTGGAATCTGAGCCAATCCGGCATGGGTCCTTCAGTCAAGTGTGAGGGAAATAAAGAGCTCCAGTAAAGTCACTTTAATAGGAAGACAACGGTCTGGTAGGTATGGCTCCCACACCAGCAAGAGAGCCCTCTGCCTTGGTTAGTTCCATGGACCGGGGCTTTGTACCCCGAGACCACCACCTTCCCCACCTCTCTTATCAAACTGGTCTGGCAGGAACGAAACTTTTTTGACATCACTAAAAGTCTTAAAAAAAAAAGAGACAGAGGAGTTATTTAATAAGGCAGGACCCTAGCCAGTTTGCCCTTTGACATAACTTAAAAGCAAAATAAGAAACACAATTTAAAATGCCCAGATTCGAGAGGGTGAGGGGCTGCAAGAGGGAAGCCCCAGCTACAGGAGGGGCCCCAGCACACGGCCCTCCAGGGAACTGCCCTCTGACAGCTGCTTCCAATGTGGGGCTTTGAGGCCCGGCTCCCAGATCACAACCTAGGGCAACTCTCAAGGGCCATCGTCCAGAGCTCCCAGGAGTTGCGCGAGTCCTCGGCTGAGCCCGCACTGCAGCCCAGCCACCACCTCTGCCAGTCCCACTTCCGACTCTACCCCTGCGGGGTCTGATCATGACAAATCCCCCTCTGCACACACCCCTGGAGCTTCCTCCATGCTGTTACCACTCAGAGAGGGCCTCCCAAGGAATTCAACCCACAAAACACATGGGCCCTGAGTGAATGCCCTGTTGATCATCTTTCCTACATATTTGGGTTTTTATAAAGCACTTTATTGAGGTATGACTGACATACAACAAACTGCACGTATTTAAAGCACACAATTGTTTTAATGATTACTTTTAACATATGTATGTATCCATGAATCCATTATCACAACTGAGATGATCCTTAGGTAGATGGGGGGTCTCACATAGATGGTGAGTCTCACATAGATGGTTGTACAACACAGAACCATGATTTGGTGCCTTCTTGGGCTTTAGGCTCCAAAGTCCCAAGTTTGAATCCTCCATGACTCTCAGCTCTGACAGAAGACAGTGCTACTTGACTCCTCTCTGCCCTCATTTGTCATATTGAGGCAACAACAGCACCAATCTTGAAGGGCTGTTGCATTGATTAAATGAAATCCTGGAAATAAAGCTCATGGTACTATGCCCTTAACAAATTGTAGCCATTAATGTTTTATGATAATGACTCCCAAATGTTTCATCTGTCCCTACACTCCTTCCCTCTCCACATTTCCCTAAAAGGTTCCATCATCACTCCCCCAGTTGCCCAGAATCAGACACATCCAGTCAGCCACAAAGTTCTGCCCTGTGTCCTTCCTCCACTCCTGCCCTCTCCTGTGGCCAGCACCCTAGTCCAGCCTGGTAACATCTCTCACCTTCACTTGTAGAACTGCCCAGTTCAGTGCCTTTGAGACATCTGGATTTCACAGACCAATAAAAATTTTACAAATTATTTTTGGAACTGAAGGATTTCTCTCTCTCTCTCTCTCTCTCTCTTTTTTTTTTTTTTTTTTTACTGACAAAGAAACTAATGAAATACCATTGAGAAATACCATAATTTAATTCATCGCAAGATGGTTTAACCTCTTCCAACATAGGAAGATCTGTAAGTGCAGTACAAAGCTCATTTTTAAATGAAGACGTTTAGCTTTAGAAAAATTCACTGTATTGATCTTGCTTTCCTGGTTCCTCACCAGACAGGCAGACACTCCAGCACTGAACAGCACCTGTCGTTTCAGACAGAATTTGGAAGCTTGTTGGTCTAAGTCATCTTCTTGACTACTGAGTCAGCTTGGGCTGCTAAAACAACAGATTACAACGGACCGGGAGGCTTAAACAACAGAAACTTATCTCTCACAGTTCTGGAGGCTGGAAGTTCAAGATCAAGGTGCCAGCCCATTTGGTTCCTGGCAAGGATTCTCTTCCTGCTTATGTCTTCATGTAGCAGAATGAGAGAGAGAGAGAGAGAGACAGACAGACAGACAGACAGACAGCACTCTCATGTCTCTTCTTTTAAGGGCACTAATCCCATCCTGAGGGCTTCACCCTCATGACCTAATTGCCTCCCAAAGGCCTCATCTTAAATACCATCACAGTAGGAATTAGGGCTTCAGGATATGAATTTGGGATGGGGTGGGTGGGGAGAAACAAATACTCAGTCCCTAGCACTGCCTAACCTCCCTCCTCTCTATCCCACACAAATCCTAATGCACAGAACCTTCCTGCTGGAAATCCAAGGGTCACATCCTCCTGCCCCGGTTAGGACTCATCTAACAGAACATCCCAAGCTCAGCCAGAATGTAGTAGTTCACACTTAAGAGCTGGAAATGCCTTCTCCCATAGAAACGTGGATACACGACGTGCCTCTGGAAAAGGGCTGGCGTTCCCACTTGAGATGTCCCAGTGGGGATCCCAGCTGCCCAATTTAGAGACCAGGATGGCAGTTCCTTGTCGCCCTCTCACTTCCCCACACTGGGATACCTTCTTTGAGTGACCTTCCCAGTCACTTTTTTCTCCCCACATTATCTTAAACCTTCTCACTAAGTGTGGAAAAAGATCTCCTAAGAATTTTTACTGTTACCAACAATAGGAAATAGACAATGGCGAAAAATAACAATGGGCAAGGTGACAGCATTTCTAGAAGTCTACAAAGAGTTCGTTACCAGAATAATTCCTGGGTTCAATGGTACATGAAGGGATGGCTCCTCCCACCTGCCAGCCTCATCTGCCTTGGGCTGTCCCTGTGCCATAACTGCAGCTGCATCTTTGGCTCTGAGAACCATGCCCTAAACCCTAGTCTGCAGAGACTATCTCCTCTGAACCTCCTTGAATTTCAGGTCAGCACACCTGGGCTTCTCACCTTCTATAAGGAAGGCTCCCTCTTCCTATTTTCCCCCTTTAAAACTCAAGTTAAAAAAAGAAAAGACTTGAAAGTGCGACGTGGGCTCTTTGAGGACAGAGAGTGCCCTAGTGAGATCCTTGTACGTATCAAAGGCCAACTCCGACCTGCTGTCACTCACAGAGGAAGGTTAACTCCTCCCTGGACAGGCAGGACAGGAGGCCCCCGGGCTGGATGGGGGCACTGGCAGGGGCGGGGAAGGCAGCAGCCACAGATTTAATCAACATGGGGAAGTAAGAGGGGATTAGAGAGACTGGTCAAAATTATGAGCAACTGTAGGGACACCTTTGAGCCTTTGGGTCCAACCAAAGCTCTCTCTTCACTGCTGTGACTCAAAAATGTGGTCCCCAACCAGCAGTATCAGCATTGCCCAGAAGCTGGATGGAAATCCAGAATCTCAGGCTCCTCCCTAGACCTACTGAATTAGACTCTGCATTTTAGCAAGCTCCCCGAGTAATTTGTATGTACACTGAAGGCTGAGAAGCCATGTTTAAGAACATCTCGGTCGGAGGTTCTCAAGCTGGGGAGATCTGGCCTCCAGGGGTCATTTGGCAATGTGTGAAGACACTTCTGGTTGTCACTGCTGACAAATGCTCTTGGCATCCAGTGGCTAGAGACCAGGGATGCTGTTAAACATCCACCAATGCACAAGGTAGCACTCACAAGAAAGAGTTATCTGGCCCCAAATGTCAAGAGTGCCGACACTGGGAAACCCTGATCTAGGTGAAAACAGCCCAGAGGACTGGATAGGAGGTTCTAGAACCTTGCTCCTCCAAGAGTGGCCTGCAGACCAGCAGCACTGGCACAGGAAGAGGCTGTTAAGTGCAAAGACTCTAACTTAACCCTACAACTATGGAATCAGGACCTCCAGGGTGGGGCCCAGGAACCCGGGTTTTAACAAGCTCTCCTCATGAACTGCATGCATGCTTTCTGCTTTCAGAATTTTGCATTGAGAAGCATGAGTGTAGACCATGGGTCTCTGCCTTTGGAATGGCCATCAGGAAAGGCAGGCACAGCCAGGTTGGCCACCTGTCCAGGATTTCACATCAGTAACAACTGCAGTCTGGGTTTAAAGAAGGGCCAGTTCTAGAAGATGTGGAGGGCAGTGGGGCTGGCACCAGCCTCTTTGCTACATAACTTCAAGGACAATGGCTTAGAGGTTCCAGCCACCGCTATGAGCACAGTGTGCCAGGTGCCTGGTCCTGATGCTGACCACAAGAGCATCCTGGCATGACAGGGCGCAGGAAAAGGAGAATGCAAAGCTCTCAGACAACAAAGGCCAGATGACATTTGACAGGCCATTACTTCCCTATGCCCCTGGGATGAGAATAAGGAAGATGTTGGTGATAGGGAACTATATTTAATATGTTCTCAGCCCTTCATTGTCACCTCCTCTGAAAAGCCTTCTCTGATTCCTCCAATGGAGTCATCATCTTTTTTTTGATGTTCTCCATTTACTGTGTTCATCTTCCCGCTGTCCTACTGTACTGTGAATTCTACTGATGCCCCTGCTCGTAGCAGAGTTGAGTTCCTTGAGGACAGGAATTACAATGTAGCAGATATTGTGGTCACAGCCCCTGGCACACCCTCCCTGGAGAGCACTACCCAGGTCCCAAACTTGCTCTCGGGTTCTTCTGTCTCCCTGCCTGAGGGAAGGGCCAGAGAGCCTACGCCCCCAGAAGCAACCTGCACCCAGTGAAGGAATAAGAGTGGGAGCTGGTGGACAGATAACCCAGAGTCCACTTAGCAGTTCTGAGGTGTGTTCCGTACAGTCTCTTAGAGACGCGTGGATGGACTGAGCACCCCACCCACCCCGGTCACGGCAGTAACCACATCAGCACATCCCTCCCTTCTTCATTCACCTCCCCACTTCTCACCGCGATCTCTGGACCTGAATGAACTTCCTGCATCTCAGCATCCGCTTGTCTCAGCATGTGCTTTTTGGGGGCACCCAAACTAAGACAAGTATTTTACTCACTGAATCCCCAGGATTTAGCTCACTGAAGCCCCAGTATTTAGCCATTTTCCTAACACAGAAAAATGCTCATAAAAATAAGTACTTACGGAAGTTGAATAAAAGTTCCAGTATGCCTGGAAAATCCAAAGATGATAGCAACCCCAAAATGAGTGAACCCCCCTCCACCCGATGGCCTGGGTGATATAATCTGGAAGACTATATCTACAGTTCTCCTGGTGTTTTGGTCAAAACTAAAAACAATAGTCTCCTGACTACAGTAACAATATAATTTCTCATCACTATGTACAAAAAGAGGAGAGCTCAGTGACTAGGAGTGCTAGCTCTGGAAATCGGCAGAACTAGGCTCACAGTCCTGGCTCCAGTACCTGCCAAGTGACCTGAGCCTCAGTTCGTCACCTGTCAAAGAGGAATAATAGTACCTGCTGGCAGGGTCATGGGGGGGGATTTAATGAGATAAAGGGTTTATCAAAGGATTGCTCTGATTGTACGGCCCATTTCAAGCAGCTGTCCTGTTCACGGCGGTGACAGATGGTAGCGGACCACCGGGAACATAACAGACACGCAGCAAACAGTTACTGGAGGAATGAGCGAAGTGATAATCCAAGAGTAGAATATACGAAACCTGCAAAAACTCCTTTTGCCAAAGCTCCTGTGAGGAGGAACAGGAATTTTTCCTGTTCATTAATCCTACTTCTGTTACTCAAAAGCCGTGGGAATTTAGGAAAGTCACTCAATCTGTCTGAAGCCCTCCAGGCACTCCCTGTGAGGCTTAGACTAGCATTAGATCATTCCTAAGGCCCCTTCCAGGCCTTCACTCCGAGGTGAAGCAACTCTTTGGAAAGGGCGGCAGAGCCTTTTCACACCTGGAGGCTGGAACAGAACAGGGAGCCGCAGGTGGGCCGACGTGCTCAGCCCCGGCGCCACAGACATTCGGGCAGGAGAGTCCAGCTGTCTTGTGCATCATTTAGTGGAACCCCTGGCCTCCACTCACTAGATGCCCCCAGCACCACCAGTGACAACCAAAAATATCTTTAGACATTGCCAGATGTCCACTGGGGCAAAATTACCCCTGCTGGGGCACTCCTGTGGTAGGGTTTGCTTCCCTTAGTGACCCACAGACCTGCAAAGCCTTGTGGTCCAGACCCAGCCCCACAAGGACGAGGTGGGTTTCCAACACTGCTCCTTTGTCTTTGTTAATCTGTTTTTATTTTTATTTTTAAAAAGCCTCCAAACCTCCAAGAAACTCCTGGGATGCTCTTTCTACTTTCCCCCTCTTATCCTTCATTCCCTACTGCCCCTCATTAAAGAGCCCGCCCTTTGGAAATGACCAAGCACTCACTGCAGATTTTGAATTATTCTGTTTTCCCTAGTCTGTCATTAGCCATATTTGCCTGCAAATAAGATGGATGTTTTTAAAGCTCATCTACTCGCAACCCAGGAACATAATCCCCTCCCAGGTTATTACCATCCGTTTATGACATTAGGAACAGCAGGAGACCAAAACTCCAAAACCCAAATGATCTTGACATGCAAATGCGTCATAAAAACCAAGCCACGGCAGAAGATTTCAAAGGATTTATTAGGAATGGAGCCGCTGTTAACTAGACAGTTCTGAGGAGTTTTCCAGGCAATGGGCAGAGTGGCCATTGTACAGCAGGCCAATTAGACCTGAAGTCCTCTGCTCTGAGTCAGGGCCCTCTCCTGGGGCCGGTGCCTGCCTGGTGGCGGGCAGCACCAGCGATCTGAGGACAGAAAGGCTTCCAAATGGCTTTTTCCATATGGCTTTTTCCAAACAAGGTCGTCTGTGTTCAATTCCTTCCTTTGCACCAAAAAGCAAATTCCGGTAAAGACTGGAAACCAAACCTACTTATCTGCTTGTATTCAATTACAGCAATGAAAAAAGGTAATTCGTTACTCTGCTCTCCCCACAGCAGAGCAGGGGTGACACTTTTCTCAAGTAGCATCACCCCCACCACCTCCTGCCTTTGATGACTTGTAATGGCCCGTCCCTGCTGCGGTACCACTAAATACATGCTCTGCCCCATCGCCATGGACCCTGTCCTTCTTCCTCTCTCAGGGCCCAAAGGTCACCCTTTCCACAGATCAGCATGGAGCTGACTCCTCATTTCTCAGGCCTCTGCTCTTTCTCATCACTTTCTCAGAGCAGCCTTCCGCACCTACACGATCTAACCAAGCCCCCTCCATCACTCTCCAGCTGCTTATCCTGCTTTATTTTTCAAGCGACATTTGGTTCCTGAAGTTACACTGCATATTCATTAGTTTGCTGGTTTTGTACCTGTCCTCCCCTCTCCTGAAATGTGAGTGCTCTGTGGGGCCAGAGCGTTGAATGCCTTACTCACCCCTGCAGCCCTAGTGCCAAGAAGAGTACAGAGCAGGTGCTCTGTAG
Organism: Camelus ferus; assembly: GCF_009834535.1. Classification (NCBI taxonomy): domain Eukaryota; kingdom Metazoa; phylum Chordata; class Mammalia; order Artiodactyla; family Camelidae; genus Camelus; species Camelus ferus. The sequence goes on along the minus strand of NC_045698.1, from coordinate 22,148,865 downwards.
GCTTGTGGTGAAGGAATGAAAATCTGTAGTAGGGCTGACAAATCACAAGAAACAGAGCAGACCACCTGGGAGACAGAGAGCCTCGGGGTCCCTGAACAGATGCAAGTCACGTGCTGCTCTATCCCATCTCAGAGATTTATTCTGTGCTGGGGATTCTTTGCCAGTCCTTTCCGTATCTGTGATTATCCTCCCGTAATATATTGGTCCAGCCCTGGGCTTCAGAAAAGTAAGCCTTCAGACCGGAGTGGGGAAGGACGGAGAAACGGACAGCATTCTGTGGAGAGCCTGTGGGGTTAACAGAATGTCCTTCCTAAACCATCCTGCTAAGTTTTTTCCTGAGCACCCAGCCCACAGGTCTGTTTTTAGGCCACCCTAATGGTAACCTCAGCAGTGCAGGCAACCTCATAAATGCAGGATCAGCAGGTCCCTTGGCATGTATGAACTTGTCAAGATAATCACAAAAGGCACTTTGCCTTGAGATCATTAAAAATAATTAGTATGAAAATATTTTCTGAATAAGGAGATAAGTCTAGCTGCAGGAGAAACATGCTCATTTCCTATATCCAAAAATTAAAACCCCATGTTCCTTTCTAAGATCCTGGGCCTGTTGAAACAGGAAGATGCATTCCATCCTTGCTTCGACCCAGGAAGGTTCTGCACTCCCTCAGGCCTCTGCCTGGAGATTGAGGCTGGCTACCCAGCCGTCTCTTTCTCCTCCTGGTCCCAGAGGATGCTTCCCCAGGGAGAGCCTCTGCCTTGATTTGAGTGTCCCACTCCTTAGCCAGCATTTGGACAACGTTCTCATTTATTCTTTAGAAATAAGCCCTGAGAAGCAAGTCCTGAAACCCACTATTAGAAGTGTAGGTTCCTGAACGGAGTAGGCCTGGAAGCCCCAGTCTACCTCTCTGCCTCCCAAGAGCTGAAGTGCTCACCTCCAAGCTCTCCGAAGGTCATAAAGGTACCTGCCTCCCTCCCCAATCATCTCATGCCTTCCTTGCCTCCCTCTTCTCCCTCAGTGTTCCCTGACCCCCTGAAGTTTACACCGTGGAAAACTTCCATTTGATTAGCAGGAGTGCCTTCCTAGGGGCTCTCAAATCCCAGTAAATAAAAACCTCCTGGCTTTGCCTCTCTATAGAGCCAGAACACATACATGCAACCTGCATGTGTGGTCCAGGAAAGGCTTCTTGGGAGAAATGCCTGGTAAGTTTGATGAGATGTTGAGTTAGCCAGGGGAAGGGCAAGTGAGGTGGGAGCAAAGTTCTAGAGAGAGGAAAGAGCATGTGCGAGGTCCCTGGCACCCCAATTCCAGGCTGGGTGCCTCTCTTCTGTGCCTGTGTATCCTGAGGGACCCCCACCAAGTACTTACCAGACAAGAGTGGAGACAGCCATCTAAACACCACAATCCCATAAAACCCCCTTCCACAGTGTAGACTCCTCACTGGGGCTACATCCGCAGCCCCCTCTTCATCCACACAGGGCTACGTGGTCAGTGATGAAATGTGAGGAGTGACAGCTTGCCACTTTCAAACCAATGCATCCCAGAAGAACATGCTTTCTCCCTCCTTCCCCTTCTACCAGTTGGAGGCAGAGTACACGGCAGCCCTAGGAAACAGTGGGAACGGTGGGGACACAAGATGGAAAGAGCACTGAATCACCACCTGGAGGAGAGCGACCTACTGACCAAGGACTCTTACATGAGGCTGTTATGAAAAAGAGATGTAATTCTCTGTTATGTTTAGCCTCTAAAACTTGGGGGTTTAAGTGTCATAGCAGTTAACATTACCCTAATACACAGACTAGGTAATCTTTATTTATTTCACTATAGGTAACCTCCTCTCGGTAGTAGGGGTCCCCATTATATTGCCAGCACCCAGCAAAAGGTGGATATTGAATAAACATTTGTTCAATGAAAACAGTCCACTGGATGAGAAGGAGGGCCTTCTGAGAACCCCTCAAATCCCAGGAAACAGAAAACTCCTTACTTTGCCATCAGGCCAGCGCACACACTCACTCACTCACTAACACACACACCACACACACACACACCTGTACACACATCCCTAAGTTTCCACACAAAGGCCACAGGCAGTTCACGGCCAAACCTGCCCCCGCTGTCTTGAGATTCATGCAACAGCAAAGACCATCCTAGGAATGACCCTTTTGAGATTCTCTCTCGCAGCATGGGTATCACACACAGCCAAATGCCGCAAAAGAAAACTGGAATAGGAAAGAAAAAGTCATCAAGAAAAATCGTCCAGATTTCTCATGATCTCACCCGTGAGTCAGATTTGCGTTCGGGATAACAAGTAACTGAGTAGACCAGAACAGTCTGTCTGTGAGATGTCAGCCTGCCAACTTCAACAGCGTGGAGAGGGCACACATCTTCAATTGGCTTAAAAGGACAAATCTAGTGCACTTGTTTATTATTTTTTGCCCTTAAAAAAATTCCAAGGTGAAACAGTCTCCCGTTTAAAAATAACTCTCTTGGAAACGAAGCTATAACTCTCTTTTAAACGCTGATTGCCAAGTATCTCCTTTTTTCCATTTTGTGCAGTGGGGAAAAGTCCTACAGCAGAGTCTTTGCTGTGTGACACTTAGAAAGCTGCCTCACCTCTCTGGGCCTAGATTTGTTCATTTATAAAATACGAGATTAAAATAGATCATCTCTAGTAGTTCACAGAAGAAATCATTGTCAGTGGACGGGAAACCGAATTTTTCATGCCTTGTAAGTCTTTTAATATTCATGGAAATTATTCCTAACAGAAACGGGTATTTTTTTTTTTATGAGCAGCTTAATTTAGAGGCACTTATTCATCTAGGACAGAACGGGAGGTCCACAGCGCTGCCGACGTGAGTGGGTCTTAAGTGGTGAGAGGCGGGAATGGGATGATTCGTTCTCAAGTCACTAGGCAACACGTGGAGCACTGAGCTATGGCTACGTCAGGACATTTTCTTCTTTTAGAGATAGGAGAGAATGTAAGAATCATTCAGCGCAGTTACTTCATTCGAAGTGTGAAGAACCTAGCATCTAAAGATGCTGGCTACCAAAGCTACACAGTGGCAGTATATAGGACTAGAACGGAGTGTTGGCTGCTGGTCCATGACTCTTTCCACTTGACCCAATTCTCTCTCCCAATCCAGCTTTGCACTTTCAACAGTGACAGTGTTTACACTGTTGCCACTCTGAAAAATTTCTCTGAGAAAAAAAAACACTGAGAGGGGAGCTGTTTATTCTATCCATCTTTAGGCTTGGGAGTTACTGCCGGATTTTATTTCCTCCATCCTTGCCTAACTCTCCGGCCCACAGACTAAGAGCTCTGAGTGCTCAAACAATAAGGTGTGGATCAGGTGAAAGATGGAGAGGTAATCATATATCTGAGCGTGTGTGAGAGGAAAAGGGCTCCCTAGAGTTCTGGGAATGGCAACTGACGAGGGCCACACGATAACCAGCCACAGCTTATCTGCAAGCCCAGTCTTTACAGCTTGGCTTTCAGGCCCTCGACTCGGCTGTCCCCTCGGACCTCTGCCTCTTGCCCAGGTACTGTCCTAGACAGACTGCCTTCCTTTCTGAAGCTTAACTGCTGTTTTAATCAGACCTCTGGTTCCTTCCAGGACAACGGGTTAGAGGCAAAAATGAAAATGTAAATATTTGCTTATATAGTCTTTCTACACCTCAAGCCAATCCCTCTTCCCCAAATATGTGGCATCTCCTCCCTTCTCCTCAAGGTCCTAAAAGAAAACCCAGGACGGCCCCCTTCGGCATTTGTCACACAGCAGGCTACCTCTGAAGCTGGGACCTGCACTAATTAAATGCCACCCTGAGCAAATGGAGGCATTAACCCTTTCTCATTCGTTCCTTTCCAAGCCTCTGGGAACTGGGAAGTGGTGGCCGAGGAAGAAAACCGCATTTGGGTGTTAGGCTTGCTCATTAAAATGATAAAGTGTCTGGAGAAATGGAGGGGAAGGGTGATAGGCGAATAAACACACAGACATATTTAAGAAGAACTTAAGTAAGCTCTGAATTTATTTATTTAGGCTCTGAGTCCAAGAATTGTTCCTTCCTATTATCCTCACAGGTCTGCCTGCATCAATGAGGGCACACAGCTGACTACCCGCAACTGAACTGGAGTCTGTTTCCAATGCCAAATAGAAGGCAGTGGCTTCACAAAGACAGTGAGCTCTGGGGGGCCTGGGAGTCTGCCTGTGAGGCCTGGCCTCCTTAGGAAAATGGCTTGACCCTCGAGCTTCTGACTCCTCGTCCATGAAATGTAACTAGTAATCTCCAAGAAAGCACAAGTGAGATGATGGGGACAAAGGAGACAAGAAGAACCTATTAGCTGCTAAATTAAATCTCAGAGCTGATAGAGGCATTAGAAGTCCCCCAGCCCAATCTTGCAACAATCCTCCAGCCTCTGCTTGATGCCTGCAGTGGAGGGAAATCCCCTGCCCCTCCAGGCAGTCCACGCTGCTTTGAGACTATAATGGCTAGCAAGAATTTTCCCACCATGGAGCTGTATCTCTGTCCCTTAATTTCAGGGCTTTGGCCTTTGTTCTGGCTTCTGGACCAGAAGTGAAAATCAGGCTTAGCAGTCCTGCACAGGAAAGCCATTGAAAGACTTTATCTGGCCTCCCAATGGCTGAGAGTTGCAAACCTCCCACATGCAAATACACAGAACCACAGCGAGGTGGAAGTGAGTCCACACTTCTGTGGAATCACTGGCTGAGGGGGTACCACTGGCCAAGCCAAGGAACAGAGCAGAAGGGACAGCTTCATATGGGAGAGGGGATGAGCTCAGTTTGGGACGTGTTGCTCTGGAGTGGCTGAGGGTTGCCAGAGGGAGATGGTCGGTAGACCCTGGCCATGGGGGTCCCAAGCTCAGAGGAGAGTAGGGGCTAAAAGTACAAATTTTGGAGGGATCGGTATTGAGGTGATGGCTGAAACTGCCCAGAGGGGAAACTAAGAACACCATTGTTTAAAAGGCCACCATCAAAAAAAGTAAAAGGGAATAAACGTTGTTGCAAGAATAAAGCCCCCCATGGAGAGGAGCTCAGAGAGGAGGTGAAGACTAGGCCTCAGCTGAAGAGGTAGGAAGAAGTCCCGGAGAGATACGGTAGCAGAGAAGCCAGAGAGCAGTGCTGCAGAAAGGAGGAACCACTCAGTGGGTCAACTGGAGTAAGTATGGAAATGTTTCCATTGGGTTTGGATGTCGAGGCCTCCTGTGGTCACGACAGGGGAATTTCAGCAGAGGACTGGGAATGGAAATCAGATTGCACAGACCACTGACAGATTCACGTGGTATTCAAGAAGTGAAAACAGCCAATGCAGACCAAATCTTCAGGTAATTTGGTTGTTAAGGGTATAAAGGCAGAGGGGACTTCATTAAAGAGGGGTATGGCTTGCACATGGTGGAGAGGGATGGCTTATAAGCTGGGGGAGGTTAAAGACAGGGGAAAGAGTGTGCTGGTTACGTATGATCGTTACACTGAATCTGGGGGAACTGTTCGATCAAAGGAGGGAAGTTCTCTCAGACACAGGAAAGAAAGGGTGCAGGCGGGATATGGAAATAGTTCATAAGTGCGGAAGCAACATGAAGGGAGTTTCCATTGATTCTTTCTCTGAAGACAACTTTAAGGTCCCCAGCTTGGAGGGAGCGGGGGAAGGAGAAGGTCACGGGTAGGGGTTAGAGGGAGGGGAAGAGTAAGAGTAGACAGTGCAGGGTACAGCAGGGAAAGGTCCTGGGGACCCTGCAGAGAGACTGTGCACTTGTCCCTCAGCCTACATGGCTGATGAGTCTAGAGGCCGTTATTCAGCATGTGCATCAACCCAAACAGACGGTGGGGTTTTTCTCTTTCACAGAAAGACTCAGCCACTGGGACACAGAGGCAGAAAATGCAGGTGGTTGAACTTATTTGGTGCAAGGATGTTGGTCAGTGGGGACAGAAAAAGGAAAGGAGAGCGAGTGTTTAGCGTGTTGGCGAAGGAGTGGAGGAAGTGATGGTCCATAGGGGCATGGGCGGGAAGAAGGACTTGGAAGGCAGCCATCACCTTTACTGCACATCTCTCTCATCTTGGACCATGGCCTCTGGATCTGTTACTTCACACCATGTGCTTCCCAGAGCAGCACACAATGGTCTAGATGTGTGGGACTAGTGCAGATGGTCAGCACTGTTTCTGGGATCCTCTCACATCTGGGATTTACACTTACTTAACAGTCACATCACAGGGTTGATGCACACTGATCATACAGTCAGATGAACTCCCTAAATCTTCTATACAAAGACTGTGGTTACAGCAGGTTCCCAACTGTCCTGTAATAAATGCAGTTGGTTTTTCAGACATAAGTGAAGGACCTTCACTTGAGCCCTTTGCTGATCTTGCAAGATGTGGCCTACCCTGTAAGTCAGCTTAGATTCCGGTTCTGGTGTCAAATAAGGTCACTGTGCTTCCCAGATCTGGGTCGTAAGCAAATGGGATAAACCTGCCATCCACATCTTTATTCAAGTCATTGATAAAAATGTTGAACAGGAGCAAGATAAATCCAATGGCTGAACTGTGTCTGACTCTCACTGCAGAACCCTTTCTCTGGATGGACGCTAATCCATCAATCTCTTTGCCCGAGAACTTAGCCAGTCAGCTACAAATCACCACATTCTGCTACTGTCTACTCCACGTTTCTCCATCTTGCCCACAAAACTATCACAAGGGACCATCCCAACACCTTGCTGAAAAATCCAGATACGTTATGTCAACAGCTTTCCTATGATGTACTAGTCTAGTGACTTTATCCCCACTGGATAAACACACGATGTGCTTTTCTTTGCTGTGTCTTATACACCTACAACCAGATGGAAATTGGTTTATGACATTTTATAGCTTTAAAACATTTCCTGTCTCACCATGACATCACTTTCCCCAAAGGTGTTAAGACCTTAGTGTCTAAACCTTCCTCCTGCCCTGGGTTAACTTGATCCCCCAGGCTGCCAATGTGAAGGGCGTTAGTCTGATAATGAGACTATAATAGAAAAGCCACTATTTCACACAGAGGGAGGGAGCCCTATAAGGTGCCCCCCCCCCCCTTTGCCCTGGTCACGGAGCTTCCTCCCAGCCACCCTAAAGGGCAGTTTAAATTTATTTCCTTGAATCTGACTTTGAAAATAACAACAAATGTGATTACATCTAAGCTTTCTTGAGTGTCACTTTCAAACAAGATACTGAAATCCTAGGATTTTAAATCTTACGAGCTATATATTTAGATGCTTTAAAAAAAAAAACATAAGATGAGAAAGAAATACACCAACAATAACCCAGAGTAAAAACTGCCAGGGTGTTTATGAAGTGTACAGTCCCTAATTATGCAAAGAGTGACACCCTTTCCCCTCAGTAACCCTCCTTAGAAGCTGCCAATACATTAAACAAGAATAGTTTAGCCAATCCATCAACATCGGTTTACAGCCTGCTGCTGGGGACACAAAGAGGTGAGAGATATGGCCATGAGCCCTGGGAGAGTTTGCAGTCTAGTCTGGGAGGGGCTGAAAACAAAGAAAGACACTTTGACTGAAAGGTTCACCAACCAAGGCAGCATGTGCTGGATGCCAGGAGAAAGTGTGCCAGACGTTCTGGGAGAGGCTGCCAGCTGGAGGGTGGGGAGAAGCACTCTTCAGGGAGAATGAGACTTCCCCTGGGTCTTAAGGGATGGACAGAACTTAGGCAAGGGGTGGAGGGGAATTTTGGTTGGGTGTGCGAAATAAATGTGTATAGCCCATGCAGCTGAAAGAATTTAAGCCAGATCCAAACACCCTCTCACTTTTCAAATACAGTTGTAGGGGCACTGGTTCCAGGACCCCCATGGGTACCAAAATCGGAGGATGCTCGAGTCCCTATGTATAAAATGGCATAGTATTGCATGTAACCCATATACATCCTTCCTTATACTTTAAATCATCTCCAGATTACTTATAATGCCTAATACAATGTAAATGGTTGTAAATATTGGCAAATTCAAGTGTTGCTTTTTGGAACTTCTGGAATTCTTTCCCCCAAATATTTTCCATCAGCGGTTGGTCTGCAGATGCGGAACCACTGATAACACAGATAGTGAGGGTTGACAGCATACAGAGAAAACAGCCTGCTGCTCAACGGGAAAATTCACAAGGAAAACCCTCTCTGCAATAGGGAATCTGTGCCTCCCAAAGTTCAACCAAGGTCGGTCAGGCAGGGATGAATGTCCACTATATTCACTCCAACATGATGCTCCAATGAAAACCCTAATATGCTATCACACACAGCACCAATTTCAATAAAACCATCCCCTGAAACTTAAGTTTTGAAACTAATGGATTTTCTAAGAATGCAACAACATATACCACAGAGGGAAAATCCTGAGTTAAAAAAACAAGTAGTAGTTTGCAACCCTGGCTTCACATTAGAGGTAGCTGGGGACGTTCAGAAAATACCAATGCTTGTGCCTGTCCTACCAATTACAGCACAACCCCCGGGAGCATCAATATTTATATTACAAATACCAGCGATTCTACTTCATTCTCTCAACAAATTGTTTCCTGCTGTTATGCCAAGCCTCGTTCTAAGGGTCAAAGATAGAAGAGTGGATCAATTAGACTTCCCCCTTCAAAAAAATAGCCTCATAAATTCTACATTGCAGCGGGGTAGAGCAGGCAGGAAGGCAAATTAAGTCAGTCAAATATGTAAGTTTAAAAACTGACCCAGTGCTAAGGAGAAAATGAAGTTGAGAAATCTCGAGCTGGAGCAGGGTGGCCCGGAAGACATCACCAAAGGTGACATTTGAATCAAAACATTTGAATCAATGAAGTAGCAACTCAGCTACCTGAAAGAAGAACCCGCCAGGCAGAGGGAACAGCAGGTGTGGCGGCCAGGAGGCAGAAGAGTGCCAGTGTGGCTGGGGCTGAGAGACAGAGCTATAGAGACGGAGTCAGGGAGGACGGGAAGGGGAGGGCCTGGTAAGTGAAGTAATGAGTTCGGCTTTTACACTGAGTGTGATTCGAAGTTACTGGGAAAGACAGAAGAGAGAAGTGACACGATCTGATTTATATTTTACTAGAATCATTCTGGCTGCTCTGTTGAGAATATGCTACGGCGAGGGGAAGGGAAGAGAAGGCAATCGAGCAATTCCTAAAATAGTCCAAGTGAGAGATGAGGACAACCTGGATGAAGAGAGGCAATGAGGCACGTCAGATTCTGGGTATACACTGAAGAACTAACCAGAGACAAAGCATCTGGAAGGGGCAGGGCTGGGAATCAGGAACTTTAGATGTTAAAGCCTGAGATGACCGTGAGCAGAGATGTCAAGGAGAAAATGCTATATGCGATCATGCTGCATGCAAGTGGTACAAGACAGAGATGTGCTGGCATGAATTCTTGACTTACAGATGGCATTTAAAGCCATGAGAATGACTGACATGACGGATAGTGATCACAGAAAGAAAAGACAAGAAGTGCAAGTAATGAATCCTGGGCTCTCCAGCAGTGAGAGATCCGGGGAAGAGAAGGCAGCCAAGAAAACTGGGAAGAAATGTTGGCTGTTGGGCAAGGAGAAATGTCTGAACAGTATGATGTTCAGAGAGCCAAGGGAAGGATGCAATTCAAGGATAAAGCAGGGATGAACTGTGTGCATCAAATGCTTTGAAGGAGTATGGAAAAGGCTCAGAGTTGGTCCTTGGATTTAGCAGCAGAGACGTCATGAGTGACCTTGACAGTGTGTGATGTACAGCAAGGTGGTGAATCACTTCTCTAGGAGGTCATGTTCTTGGACATGGCTTAAAACATATTGAATATCTGTCTTCCCTAATAGGATCTAAACATCTAGCACATAGGAGATCTCTATCCGATTTACTGAAGAAATGATTGGGGATGTACCAGTGTATTGTTCATGAAATCATGTAAAATGATCAGTGTGTAAAGTAGAAATCTTCCCACTTTGAAAAATACTGTTGATGGAAAGATAACTCTTAAGACACTTGTATCAGAAGACACATCTTCCTATGCATCCTAAATTATAACTAGCACTGTTTCAGACTTCCCAGCTGCCCCAATAGATTATAAGTTTCTGAAGGGCAGGACCACTTCAGACTTCAGGGATTTTCATGGGTTAGCTGTAGATATGACCTGAAGTATGTAGTCCAGGTTCTTCTCCCCTCAGACATGCTGGTCTGACACTAGTTTCATTCATTAAAAAAAAAAAAACTTTCATAAGGGATCTTCTGTGGTCCAGGCACTGCACTGGGTGCTTGAGTCATAACATCAAACAGGACGTGGTTTCTGCCTGGAAGAACCTTCCAGTCTAGTGTTTCCAGCCCACAGCTGACATCAACTCAAGAAGTGGCTCTGGCTTCACATTAGACAGCAGTTGACATTCCTAACCAAAGCCACAGGTGATGGAACACAACGTGACACCGCCCTGATTCACCCAGGCCTAGATACAGATCTATCAGCAAATATGCCAAGGGGGTCCTTAGCCAGTTCCAAGTCTCCCACAAAAGCAGAGTTCAGGAGGCTTACTATGTTCTTGAAGCAATGTTTTCTCTGTTGTCTCTCCCCCATCTCAAAAGATAGTTAAATAATTTGATGGGATTGATAATTCAAGGCAATCTGAATTTTATTTATTTTTATTCCCCATGCATTAAATGTGACGTGCATATATCTTTTCTGTATGTGGTACGTGCTAAATAAATATTAGTTGGTGGGAAAAAAAATTATGGTTTACAGCCGTGAAAACAAAGTACAAACTCTAGGAGAGAACTGAGCATCACTGCTAATGCTACCTCCTTCAATGTTTGTTGAGATTTCAATGGTTTCATGGGAAACTACCTACTTCCTATCTGCAGGACCACCATTGTTAGCAAAGTTTACATGCTGTGTCAAGACGAAGATAGGGAGTAATGGTTGAGAAAGGATTATGAAAAATAGTAAGTTCAACTATCCTAGCATGCAGATTCCAGCATGGATTTTAACCAGTGGAAATCCAGAAGCACATCATGGTCCAGCAAATGAGAATGGTGGTGGGTGGCGATATTCCACCTGAGAACAGCACACGCAATTCCACCTGGGCTCCCTAGTGACTACCCACCTGCCTGTTAGCAGAAGCAATGAGCAGCTCTCCTTTGGCTGACGATAAAAATAAAGGAGACAGCTAATGAGTGACATTTTACATGCACAACCCTCTGGGCAAAGTTCTGGTTACCACAGCAAACCCCATTCATGACAGCAGAGGCAAAGCACTTGACATATCAAATGGCCAGAGTTCTGCTTTCCTACAGGAAAGTAGCTATATTTGCCAGACCCCCTAATCAGCCACTATAATACTTTCTACAAATAAAAGCCCAACACACATTTGTGGGTCTTGGCTATTCTCACAATTACTATTTGCCTGAAAGAGTGGCTTTTTGTCTGATGTTTACTTATCGGGATGCTGATGTAATTCTCAAGATGGAACTTATTTTTAAAAGGAGGTCCAAGGGCAGGGAAGAAAACAAATCGTGGCTTTCTCCTTTTCCCCAGTCTGCAACATTGGCAGAAGTTCCTTTCAGCTCCACATCTGGCAAAAGGCTATCCTTTGGCCTCTTCCATCACTGGCCCAAAGCTGGTGACACAGAAATAGACCAGTCTTTTAGCAAGACCCAATGCAGAGGGTCTGCTATCAACCAATCTAAGAAAGGAGTCCACGTTCTCCTCCTAGGGTTCTATCAACTGGGAGGAGACAGGGGGGCAGGAAAAAAAGCAAACTACAGAAAACTGTTGGCATGTAAGGGAAACCAAGAGGAGAAAGACCTCTGGGCTTCTAATGAATGCAAACAAATCCCTCCATTGCATTCTCCCCGCAGAGACGATCAGGGTGCAACCTGGTCATCTCTTGCCATTTCTGTAAGCCTTCAAGGAAGAGGGTTTAAACCATTAAGTCTTCAGATAGATCAGAAAATGTCTTGAGACTAAATGCCCAAGTGGAGAAAAAAAGAAATGAACTTCTTAACTTCTCAAGCTTAAGCCCCAGGGCCAACTTTTCAGGGAAACAGTACACTGAGAATCTGAGTAAGTATATTTCTCCCCTTTGTTGTAACAATCTGTGTCCTGGGGTCATGAGCAGAAGAATTAATTAGTAAACTCAGAGCCTTGTGGGGACCTTAGGGACCCTGGGCACTTCCTCCTTCTCAGAGACTCTATGGAATAACCATTAAGAACACAGGCTTGGGAGACAGAGATCTGGATTCAAATTCTTGCTCCAGCTCTTAATAGATGTGCAACCTCAGGCCAGCAACTTAAGCCATTTGAGCCTACTTCTCATCACTTGAAAGACAAGGATAACTGAGATCAGCGCCGGAAGGTGGTAAGTGCTCTATCTGGTCAACAGCTATTCACTGAGTTCCTGCTGTATACTAGGCACTGTTGTCAGCACTGGAGATACAGCAAACAAGACAAGGTCCCTGCTTTGACAGAGCTGGCATTCCAACAGGTGAGACAAACAATAAGCAAACGAATCACAACTTGATATCAAATGGATCAAGAGTACCATAATTGAACACCTGGGGTGACCATTTTAGATTATATGGTTGTGGATAAGATGGTCTATGAAGATTTGGAGGAAGAAGCTTCCAGGAACAGGTCAAGCCCTCCTCTGGGACACAGCTTGGTATGTTCCAGAAAAGACAGTGCGCCTGGGCACAGAGAGTGAGGCCAATGAGTGGGAACAGAGGAAATCACCCAAGAGGGGCCCGAAACATATTCAAATGGCAATGAGAAACCCCCAGGTTTAAGCTGCAGAGTGACAGGACTTGATTTGTGTTTTCAAAAGACACCTCTGGCTGCTCTGAGGAGAAAGAACTAGAGGTCAAGGGTACTTTGGGGAGACCCAGTTAGAGGACCAGTGCAGTAGGGGTCCGGGGACAAGTGTGGCAACTTCCACCAGGCGGCTGCCATGGAAGTGGGGAGAAGGAGGTGGACACTGCAGGAAGGGCCAACAGGACTTACAGGCTCACTGCTGAGGGTGAGGAAAAGAGAAGAATAAAGGGTGGTTTCTAGGTTTGAGGAATGAGTCTTGAGGGGGATGGTGGTGCTACTGAGATGGGAGGAGGAGGAGGAAAGAGCAAGCCTGCGGGAAAAATATCCAGGCTTCCATCTGGATGGTGCTGGGTCTCAGGAGCCCATTCTGCAGCCACGTGGAGATGTCAAGTTGGCAGCGGGGCAAACAAGTCTGGAACTCAGTGAGAACCAGAGACACAGACTGGGAGGCAGCATCACACTGATGGCAGATGAGGTCTCCCCAGGAGGGAGAATAGCTGGCGAAAAGGATCCAAGGTCAAGTCCTGGGGCAACATCATAAAACAATGAATATTAGTTGATGTTGGTACAATTTTCAGTAGACTGAAACAGGAGAGTGTTGGCCAGTAACTGTTATCAGCATCTTTGTATCCATCTCTCTACCCACCCATCCTGCCATCCATTCATACCACAGTCAGAGCACATTTACGAGAGGTAGCAGGGACTACAGATGGTCCCTGACTTACAAAGTTTTGACTTAACGGTTTGCCAACGTCACCATGGTACCAAAGTGATACACACTCAGTAGAAACTATCCTTCGAATCTTCTTTTTTCATTTTGAATTAGTTCTGCTTTATTAACTGTTTGTAAGGATCAGAACTTATAAGCAGCAATTTACTTAACAAGTCAAGTTGAGAACCTGCACTGAATTTTGGATTTTGATCTTTTTCTGGGCTAGCGATAGGCAGTTATGATGCATTGTCTTCAGAGGCTGGGCAGCAGCGGTGAGCTGCACGTCCCAGTCAGGTCCGTGATCATGGGGGTAAACAACCCTATGCTTACAACCACTCTGCACCCACACAATCACTCTGTTTTTCATTTTCAGTACAGTATTAAACATGTTACGTGAGATGTTAACACGTTTTAACAAAATAGGCTTTGTGTTGGATGATTCTGCCTGATGTAAGCGTTCTGAGCACATTTGAGGTAGGCTAGGCTAAGCTGTGAAGTTCGGTAGGTTGAGTGTATTAAATGCATTTTTGATTTAGGATATTTGCAATTTACGGTGAATATTATTATGATGGGTTTATTGTAATTGGTAACCACACTGCAAGTCGAGGAAGATCTGCAGTTCAAGGACACGAGCTCTGGAGCCAGGCTGCTGCACTTAAATCCCAGTCCCACACCCCCCTGTAACCTTGGAGAATTTGCTTAAACACAATGCATCCCCATCGCACCATCTGCAAAAAGGTATACACTGGGTTAAACAGTGGCTTCGAAATAGATACGTTCACATCCTGGTACCTGTGAAAATGACCTTATTTGCGGATGTACTGAAATTAAGGATCTTGAGATGAGATCATCCTGAATTATCCGGGTGGCCCGAAATCCAATGACAATGTCCTTAGAACACACACACACGGAATAGAGACTTGCAGACATAAGAGAAGACACAAGCACACAGAAGAGACTGTGATGTGGAGACAGAGATGGGAGTGAAAATGCCACAGGAGTGGTGACAGTCACCAGGAGGCTGGAAGAGGCAAGGAAGGCTTCTTCCCAAGAGACTCCAGAGGGAACAAGGCCCCGCTGACACCCAGTTTCAGACTTCTGACCTCCAGAACCATGAGAGAATAAATTTTGTTCTAAGCCACCAAGTTTGTCATCATTTCTCACAGCAGCCATGCTGCTGGAAACAAACACAGGGGTCATAACAGCATGGACCTCACTGGAGGGTGATGAGAATTCAATGAGTTAATATGGGTGAAGTATCTAGAACAGTGCCTGCCAAATAGGGAGCATTGGACCAGTTTTCATTTTTATCCCCAGCCTGAACACTGCTGGGCCCTGAAGAGTTGGGGGAAATGGCTGGTCAGCTTCAGAGACCCGCAAGAGAAAGACAGTGCCCAGGGTGCTGAGCAGGTGAGGGACCGGAGGGTGGGACTGGTGCTCAGGTGCCATGTGTGATCCCAGGTACCAGACACTGCTGAGCGCTGCTCCCCAGGGTCAGCAGTAAAGAAGTCCATATGCCTCACATCTGCTCAGATTTTCAAAGACGAGTAGGCGGTCCAGCGAGGGGTTAATGCAGTCCTTTCTGGTACCTTCCTGCCCTCGCGCCATCCCACCGCCTGCTCTCTCATGAGAACCCATGCTGATGAGGACACTCGGAGCACATTTTCTGGGGACAGCTGTCTCTTCTTTTAGCCTAATGATGCTGGGAATAACGGTGACCAGGGCGGGGTAGGGGCAGAGAGTTGGCAGTGGAAAACTGTGGAGGAAAGCGATGCCACATGTGTACGCTGAGTGATTTTTGTAATAATATTTGCATGGCTGCTTTAGCCTTAGAAGGTGATTTTCTTCACCAAGAGACCCACAAGAGCTCACTCCAGTTTTACCTAAATCTCTCTAAAATACACTGTGCCCAAAAGGGGGTGGGGGTGGGGGATGCAACTGAAACACAGCTTAAATCAGACATTCGATAAATGTCTATTGGCCAACACAGAAAGCCATCAAGTTTACTGACATCTTGCTTTATTAATATTGGCTCCATTCTCATCTTCATCCGTGGAAGAAATGTTCAAACATTAGAAGAGATTCTGCGATTATATTTGATCACATGTGTGCAAATATAAATAGTGTCTGAACCACTTCATATTCTTCAGGAGTGAGGGCATTGCTGGGGTTTCAGACTTGTTTACACCAACCCAAGAGAGCACGGCTAACAGAGAGAGGGGCTTGTGGAATACTGAAATTCCAACGCTATCCCAGGACGCACAAACAGGACAGGTAAGTTCACACTAGAAGCCATCTGCAGAGCGCTGGCCTCTAGTGAAAGGGACAAAAGAGCCAGTGTTCAGTCCATCTTCCCCGCCCAGGTACCCCAAGATCTCATTAGGAGCGATGGTAGCCAGACAGGGCCCTAGGGGAGCAAGTCTCCCAAGCTCTGCCTCCCCTCCCACGACCTTCCTCGAATGCCCGGAGGCCTCCCCCGTGAGGCAGCCTAGTCC
This sequence comes from Camelus ferus, assembly GCF_009834535.1. NCBI lineage: Eukaryota > Metazoa > Chordata > Mammalia > Artiodactyla > Camelidae > Camelus > Camelus ferus. Next base: position 22,132,850 of record NC_045698.1, on the reverse strand, counting down.
CCGCCACCTTCTACTGAGAACATCATGATCCAAAATCACCCTCTCTCCCAGCCTCCTCCCAGCACAACTTGTATTCCCTCAGTGGGCAGGTCTCGGCTGGGATTCCACAGCACTGAGGTATGGTAGGAAACCCACTCTGCACTGCATCCGTGCATATTGATTTTTAGCAAAGCAGGATGATCACCCTTCAGAGGCCAGGACGACAGAGTGTGTGTGTGTGTGTGTGTGTGAACTCGGACGAGTCAGTGGAGGTAGCAGAGTCAGTCAAAGTCAAGCGCAGGCAAAGCCGAGTGCTGGTGGCAGGTGTTGAGAAAGAGGAGACCATGAGTGGCTCAGTCCAGATTCATTTCCACTCCTGCCAAAACCCTCAGAGGACTCAGTCTGGAACATCGTTTATTAAGGGCCACATACACCACGAAAGCCCCTCCTCGGAGGCTGTTCAAACACCACAGATCCATTCTGGAACGTGCTAAATTTACTTCAACCTGAAGGCAGGGGATTGGATTATGCTTCTTCAGGGATTTGCAAATCCTTCAGAGTATGTGAATTTTTTTTTTAAATCCTCCTGTGGATAGCTAGACATTTCAGGCTGCTTAAGGCAACAAAACTTCCCCTATCTCCTTGCTATTATTTCCTCTAAAGCTGTAAAATCAGTGTGGGCAAAATTAGTCCTCTTTGCTGTAAAGTTAGTTCCCCAAATCCTGCTTCTCCAAAACCCTTTCACGTGTCCTAGAGTGCTTGATGAGCCGCAGAAACACTTGAAAACGTAAAAACAAGTAATCCAAGAATAACCTAATCAGCCAGATGTTCAGTGCTCTCTGGTTTCATTAGACTGCTTCATAAAAAGAGTTAATTCTTAAGTTTTGATTTTCTGCAAGTTAATAGCCCAGTCGCTGTTCATGCAATGTAGGTAATGTAGGCACCCCAAAGCCAGCAGCTCTCAGAATGGGGGCTGTTTCCGGGCCCCTTTAAGAATGTGGGGTGGGGTAGGGGGGTAGACGCTATTGGCATCGGAGAGAGGCCACAACTGGGGGGCAGGCCTCCTCCAGGCAGCTGAATAGACTTGAAAGACAAACGTCTTCTCCACACTCTTAGTGCCTTAACAAGCCATCTCTCGGCTGGGCTGCCTTATCAGACCACAAAGGGCCTCTTCAGCTATTGAGTTTTCAAACCGTAAATGCTCCCAGTGTTTTCTTGGACACACTTGTAAATAGAATGAATGCTGAGCTCTTTAGATCACAGGCAATTCAGATCTGAATCAGATGCTCTACCTGGTTTCCAATCCTGTCTGCCCGAAGCGCAGAAACCAGAGACGTGGATTCTCTCCCAAGTCCATCATTTTTCCATTTCTCAATATGGATGTTGTAAGAGCAAGGATTAAGTTTTTTAAAATGTCATAAAGGTATCTATCATTTTATATGTAACCTATGCATAAGATCAAAGGGCATCATATCTAGACCGAGACCACCCAGGTGGAAAAATAAATCAAGAATAATCAGAGAATGTATTTTTATACTTCTCTTTCCTTAAAAAACAATCCTGCACATTTTCCCCAAATATTTCATTTGTCACACAGCTACTAAGTCTTTACAAAATCAAGTTAAGCGCTGGTTTTCCTCCCCTCTTTATGAATAAATGAGAATATTTATCTAATCTTTCTAAGTATAAGGACAGATCCATTAATAAAACCAAGGAGGTACGCAGATTTTTTTCACGCATCCTCATCCACCTGCACCCTGCAGCAGCTGCCACTGAGACAACAGTGCCCGGATCAAGCAACTGTAGACTGTGACTCCAGCTCCAACTGAACTGGAATGAGGTGAGCACTTTGCTTTCCTGGGCCTCAGCTTCCTGGAATGCAGGAGTTAGCAAGTCTGAACATCACCCCTTCCAAAAACCACTGAGGAGAGGGAAGACTATCCAGGGTCTCCCTGCTTTGAGACCTGGCAACTTGACCTTTGCAGAAGAGAGGGCCAGGATACATCTCCCATCCAAAGCTGAGAGAAAGCTGCAGTCGAGTCTACTGAAAAGTCCCGCCTTCTACATTCAACTGGGCTGTTACTGACTTTGGCAGGGGTTTATTCATGTCTTAGCACGCTGTCAGAGGAGCCACTATGTACCAGATGCTGTCACGGAGACACATACGTATCTCAGTACCTCTTTTTACTCCTCCTAAGAATAATCCTGTGAAGGAGCTATTCTACCAGTTTTGCACACAGGGAAACTGAGCGCCCAAATTTTGAATGATGTGGCCAGTGAGACGTTCTCTGCACTGAGAAGATTCCGGCCAAAGTCTCCAACCCCAATTCCACAATCCTTCCTTTCCCCCTTGACTGCCCCAACCGGTGCCTGGAGCCAGGTTCACCCTCCCCCAGCAGGCAGCAGCCCTCCAGCCTGTCCCCTCAAGTTCCTAGTGCCCCGCGGTGCCCTCCTGCTTTCGGCAGGCAACCCTCCTGTTTACCAAGACCAAAACCGCCCTCCGCTGCCGGTTCTCTTCAGCACCTTGCCCCACCTCTGCTCCTCTCCTACCTTTCAAGGAAGCCAGACGCCCGCTTTCTTCTTTCCCTGCACCTGCTCTAGTTCATCTCTGGTCTCTTCCTTCCCAAATACTCCTTATCTTGTCTCTGTTCTCTCCCACTTCTCTTTTGTTTACTAAACATGCCTGGGAGGGGGAATTGGGGAAATCTGAATACACCTTCCCACAGTGCTACCACCTCTTCAAACTACTCTCCTACTATTTTTAACTGGCTGGCTTCTGGATCCGGTGTGTACGCCCCCTCCCACTGCCTGGGCAGTTGCTCTCGCCTTGGTCCCTGGCAACTTGGCTGCCATGACCACCCTTTACAGACAATGCTCTCTGCCTTTCCCATCCTCCTCCTCCTGGGATGCTGGCCCTTCTCAGACATTCCTGCCTGCACCTGTCCGCCCACCTTCCTCAGGGGCCTGCCTGCCTCGCAATCTACTTGGTAGTATGGATAAAGTTTGAGAGCACAAGAAAGAGGTTAAAAACTATCGCATCTACAAGCCTTCCCTGTTAAAGAGATTCCACCTCTCCTCAGGTTTGGTCCTGACCTTGTGGGGGCCTGTCTTCTTTGGGATGTTTCCCCTTGTGGGTGGTGCAGAAGGAGGGACGTGGGGCCACCTACCAGCAGGAACAGCCCCTCCCACCATAGTCTGTGTGACTTAGGCCCACGTGATCGAGGCCAGGGGAGAAAGCACAGCTCTGTGTGACCTCGTCCAGCCCACCAGCTCAGCAACTTCTGATTCAGGATTGGGACAACCCCTGACAGGACCATTAGCTGGTGCAAGGGAGTTGGGGGTGTCTGGAGTGTGGCCTCTGACTCCCTCCCTGTCTCACCTGAGGAAGTTGGGGAGTGATGGGTCAAGGCCTTATCTGGGCGTGAATAAGATAAGGTCCTAAAGAGACAGGCCCAGAGCAGCATGCTGAGTGTGTGCAAACGGGGCTCTGTAGGGCGACAGCCCAAGGGTAGGACTGCTTTACATCTCCCGGGAGAGAGGGGGGCAGAGAGTTCACGGATGAGGAGGCCTTGAGCTGGATCTTGAAGAATAAAGAACAGTTCATCAGGAGGACCCAGGCAGAAAGATATTCCTAGGACCTCGCCCTTCCCAACACGACCCCAGAAAACCAGCACTGGAGAGGCTGAGACTAACACAGGTCGGGAGCACTACAGCTCGTGTGTGTGTGTGTGTGTGTGTGTGTGTGCACGTGTGCGCGTGCGCGTGCGTGTGCGTGCATGCGTGTGTGTGTGTGTGTGTGTGTGTGTGTTAGGGGATATGACAGAAAAGAAGTCTGAAGAGGAGTAGAGGATTTGGAATTTATCACACAGACCCTGGGAGCCACTGACAGGTTTTACAAGGAGAGACAGTCAGTAGACCCTGGTGACTGATTAGATGTGGAAGAAGTCAAGGAGCAATCTGAAAGGATTTCTCCAGGTTTCTGGTTCATTGAATGTTCAAATTCCAGACTCCCTATTTCAGACAACTGTGTACTCATGCTCCGCACCTGCAGGTGACCTTTGATTGTCCCTCACTCTGAGTCTAAGCAGCGCCCAGACTTCAAGTCCATGTCTGATGAGCCTTTCCTTTCTTCCTAGGCTGTGGCCACCCACCAGCTCAGACCTCCATTACGTCCCTGCCACCCACCTTATTACCATAACCTCACCAGGCTCCCCACCTCCCATGTCTCCCCACTCCCAGTTCTTCCTGCAAGAGGTCAGACTAGTCATCTGAAAGCACACAGCCAACCACGACAATCCCCTGCTCAGCAACCCCTACCAGCAGCAGAACTACGTACCTCCAGGTCCTCGCTCAGCCTCTTCTTCCCTCAGACCCCTAAGAGTCACAAACCTACCTTAGCATCAACCTCGCAGCACGCATCTTTTCTCCAGCTTCTCTTCCAAGAAGCCTTTCAGACCCCCTCAATCAAAAGTGGCTTCTTTCTCCTCCATACTCCCAAAATGTTATATACCTGAAGAGGTACTGTATTCATTAAATCATCTCTTCAGCCAATAAATCTAGGGTGCGGATACATGCCATGTGGGCACTGGTTTGCATCGGACCTCCCAGTATATGTATCTCACTTCTCCTGATAGACTGGAACTCTGACAGCAAGGAGGGAGCCTCTCTCGCTTATGCACATCCCCAGGAACCCCTAAGCCCCTGTGCACAGCAAACTACAGGTACTCCAAAAATGGTTGAAATGAATAGAGAAATTATAAGTTTCCTTAAATAGTAAACTGCCTTAAGTGCATGCAAAATCAATTTCAATGATAGAGAGTTAAAGTAGAATTCAATATTTTTCCAGGAGTGTATTAGCTATGTCAAGGGAGGTGCATTTGTATACTTTACCTGGTTCTGATTCTTCTCCCAACACCTGCCATCCTCCTGCTCCCACATCTGCCCCCACCCCCCAACCACTGGTGGTTATTAGTGGAGCAGCGCTCCTTGGCTCATTCTAATAATGGAAGAAGGAACTGATGAAGCTAGAACTACCACCTACAGCCAGGGATATGTTCTGGGACATTCTATTCTGTCCCCACAAACAGCCGTCCCATAGCACATCTGCCAACCTGTTCCTACCTGGCCTCCACTCAGTAGTCACAGACCAGAAAAGCTGGCCAATAGCAGTACAAGGACCTTAGAGCTCAAGTTCAGAGCAGACTGAGTTGGGGAGGACCAGCAGCTCTGAAAGTCTAGGGCAGGGGGCCAGGGGCCATGGCTCTCAGTAAGAGCAGATCCAGAGTATTACTCTGCAGACACACTCGGCAGCTACCTCCACCATGATTTGTCAAGGCAAACACATCCACCAAAGCACCCTACCTCTGTGGGAGGCAAGAGGTGGAGCCAGCTGCAGGAGACAGAGGCAGCTCCTTCCCCCAACACTCCTCCACCTCCAGTCCCAGCGCAAGTCTGCAGCTCTGGAATGCCCTCGTGCCTGCCATTCCAGTCTCTGCGACCAGCCTGTGCCAGACCTTGTCCTCTTCACACTCCAGTGTCCCTTATCAAGGTCTCGCACGGATCAGGGCTGCCGAGGACAGGCTTCTGGCAAACTCCAGCCAGGGACCCTGGACCCTCCCCCTACTCAATTCAGCATTGCAGGAAGACAAGCAGCCCAAAGACCTAAAACGTCAATGCAAACCCTAGACAGCCAGGGAGGGAGAAACGAAGAAAAGGCCAGGTTTGGGGAGGAACTCGACTTCAGAGGGAGAGAAGGGAGAGCTAGATTTCCCCATCCGTACGTTCCCTATCTCCCTGGCAGACGCCAATAATCTCACCGAAGATGACCTGGCTCTGCGCGCCCTGCCCTCGCCCGGCGCGTCTCTTCCCCTGGCAGGAAGAGGGCAAGAGATGAGGAAGCGCGGGAGGATGGACCCCAAGGCGGTACCTGAGGCCAGAGCACCTGGGCACCTCCGCCCTGCAGGAGGGCATCAGGAGACGGTCCAGGGACGGGGATCGTGGGCGCGCGCCCGGGCAAGGGCTTCAGGCCCTGTCCTGAGTGTGCCCAGCCGTGCGTCTCGGGTTGTCCCGCTGTCCCTGGCCGATTCTGCCGGGCCCTCTTTCCGCGGCCGCGTCCTCCCCGCCCCCGGCCGGATGCAAGGGGAGTTTGCGCCGCCCAACGTGGGACCGGGGTTCGGCGCCCTGCTCACAGCCTTGCCGGGGCTGAGATTCCTGCACCCGGATTTGTCACTAAACTTTCCTGGGTGCACGCGGTTTCGGGGGTGCCAAACCTCCCCCCGAGGCCCCCACCCATCCGAAATCCCACGTCTCAGCCGCAGCGGGACCGTCGCTTCACCTGCAAGCGGCTTGGCGGAGGCTCCGGCTGCTCCTCGCGTCCGGACCCAGGCGCCGCCCGGCGGGTCCCCGTGCCGCTGCCGCCGCAGCTGCCACCGCCAGTGCCACCGCCGCGCCTGCCCGGAGCTGCAGCGCCGCGGTTCTCCCGCAGCCGCGGGAGGAGAAATCCCAAGCGCCCACGGCCCGGCGGGTCCCCGCAGCCGCCACCAACCGCGTCTCTCTGCCCGGGGCCGCACGGACTGGCGCCGGGAGTCCACTCCTCGCCCGGCTCTCCCAGCTGCGCGGCGCTGGGGATCCACCGAGCCTCCAGGATGGGCGGGGATTCCCTCCCTCTGGTAGATTCGAGGGGCGGGAACTCCCTTCCTGGAGTGACAGGAACGGGGGGCGGGGATTCCCCGCAGGAACGACAAGGTGGGCGGGGATTCCCCCGAGCAAGGCACACGGCGGGCAGAGAGTCCCTCCGGGCCAACCCGGAGTCCTGGGGCGCTGGCTTCAGAAACCTGGGGATCCTGGGAGGAAAGGATCCAGAGAGATGGCAGCTCAGAATTTCCAGATAGCGGGGCTTGGGGCGCCATCTAGGTGGAAGAGAGTGAGCTAGAGGATTGGAAGTTGCCTTTGCATAGCATTTTACAGAGCATGGAGAAAAATGTCAGTTGCCTTATAATACAAGAATGGGGCGGAGAGGCCAAAGGAGATGGGGGAGATGGGGGAGGAGGAAGCCACCCCAAGCCACCCTTGGCCTCTGGTCTTTGGGATACCAAAGTTAATTTGACACTGGTATGAGAATTTCGAGAATTTCGGGGAACCTCTTGGCACCTCAGAGCTGCTTAATCCTCTGGTTAAGCCCCTCAGAGAAATCCTCAAAGTCCCGTGGCCCCGGGGTGGTGCTTTTGGTCCTTGTGAGAACTAGCCAAGAGCTGCTCCTGCTGAGTGGACTGTGACAGCTAATGCCAGTCGCCCTTGGCCCTGTTCCAGGTCACTCGAGGAACAGAAGCCTCTGGCTTTTCAGATTCCTC